>NW_021938789.1:60391617-60739155 GCF_001715985.3 Manacus vitellinus
GCCACCTCCCCCCTCTCCCTCCTCCCTTCCCTCCCCGCGGAGCTGGCAGCCCCGGGGGCCCGCAGCCAGGGAATGCGATCTGCCCCCGCGATTCCAAGCGCAGCCAGGTCTCCATTTTGGGTCTCCGAGCCGCGCCTGGGAAGCGGCGGGGATCCGCGGCCGTCCTCCCGCTAATGCCGAGTGACAAATCGCACTTAGGCGATACATGAACGAGAAAATGATTTATGGATTTTCACGACGGTCTGAGGCGATGAAGGCGACATGAATTATCCATCCTAATGTGCAATATATCATTTTCTAATAACACTGGGTTAGCCCTAACGCTGTGTGCTGCTCCCTTCGATAGCAGGTATCGATTTCATACACGGTCCGAGCTCTGGCTTTCCACCGGACACGCACCTCCTGCAGCACCAGCTGAGCTCTGTGTATTTACCTCTTCCTAAAGCCCAGGGCTGTGGACGGACCCCTGACACTGTGGCCTTTAGTTTTTCCATCTGTCATCATTTAATTTGGCAATTTCTTCACCGAATGAAGACTAATCTTTCGCATCGCTGCATTTCACTCTGTGCTGTGATTTGGAGATGGAAATAGATGATGCCAGGTCTGTAAATCCCTCGTGCTGATGGGGATGGCACCTGGGTAAGTCAAACCTTTTCCCCCTGCCAAAATCCTCCTTGGCACCCCAAGTACAACGGGGCATTTTCTAGCAAGGAAGACAGATGCTAAATCACACTCCTGCTCACCCAGAACTTTCCTGGCACCTCAATTTACCAAATCTCACAGATTATTTTAAAGATGAAAAACTTTGCATTTAATTCATACATGCTGGCAGAGTGAATCATTGACACAAAAAAAACGAGTGCATGTGCATAAGAGGGGGAAGAGCTGCCAGATCTGGAGGGGGCTCAGCCCTAGATGCAGCCCGTGTTAGTGCCCCAAGACCAGGGCATCCCCTCTCCCCCACCCAAGTTCTTTTGCCCTTCATCACAGAGTAGCGATGAAGTCATAGTGACATAAGCTATGAACATTCCCAATTATTTCAACGGTTCCAAGTCTAAAATATCACTTTGACATTAAGAAGGACGAACAAGTCCTGGCCTTACATGAAACAGTATGAAACAGATATAGGAAAGATGGAGGTAAATGATTAATGCATTAATTTGGGGGGGTTAAATAAGTGATTACTGGGCATGAGGTGAAGAAATGCTTAATTTCTCATTAGCCAAGTGTAGTATTTCCATTGTTCAGACACAAAAGAAGCCACACAAGTAAGGAAACACACAAATGCTGTGTTCTGGAATAAACAATCACTATCCTAACCTGGAAAATCATATTTTAGGGTGTAGAAAGCTAATCCCCATTGTTTAATTAAGTCACCAAAATAATCTAGTTCCATTTTAGGTATCAGTCTTGGTTTTAGGCTGAGGAACATTGTGGCTCTTTTAACTGTCTGGATGTTAAAAACACACTGAGAAATGGACCCCCCGCCCCAGCCTCCTAGATTGTCATTACTTGGTTTAATATTAATTATCTAGGTTTAAAAAACAGTAAAAAAACCCAGCCTGGTTCTCCCTCAAGAAAATAACAGTTCACGGTGCGGGAAAGATTACTGGAATCAATGATGGGAGTAGGATTGTAAATAAGAAGTAAAAGATAACACAGTTAGAAAAAGCCTGCATGGCTAACAGAAAGATGTATATGTCCTACCCATGGGGCCATAGGATGAAATCCTACTTCAAAGAGAAGTCGATACGGAACAATTTCACAAATCAACTCAGAGGCCCGATTAAGGTTATTTGTATCAGAGGGAAAGGTTCACTGCCACCACTCCCTCCATGGATTTCTCTCTTAATTGCCAATGAGGAGACAAAACAGGAAGCCTAGACAATTTGGCTAATCAATAAAAAAAGCCTGCCTTCATGTTTGCCTGAGGAGCACTCTGTGGGTCAGATCGATGTAGAAGCCACCAAAGTTCTTGCAGAGGTCACCAGTGATTAAGACATTTTCTGATGGCTTTTAAACAGCACTGGAGCCAAGCATCTGCCACGGGGTTGCAGATATAAGCAGAACTGGAGATACGATGTTAATCATCATCCTCACGCTTACGGGAGTTCTCCTGGTGATAAAAACAACTCATTGTATTTATGACCTTAGACAGCTGTTTTAATAAGCCACAATAAAGTATGACTTTATTACATGCTCGGTACTCCTTTAGTGATCAGATATGATGGAGCCTCTCCAGAAGGTGCCTGGAGTCTTTCTGAGTAAGAGTTGCAGTGGATGCACTACAGTCCAGAACAGAATTACAGTGGATGCATGCTATAGGAATTTCTTAAGGACAGTCTTCTGCCTCCTTTTCCTTGCCCCCAAGCATTCTGTAGAGATTTCGAGGTGACTACTCAAGCAGCAAGAGGCTGTTCAGTGTGAAACAGTAGATTGGTACAGTCTACTGCTATTATTCCACCTTGTCTAGCTTCAGAGTCTATCATAATGTTTATCACAAAAAAAAAAAAGAAATAAAAATCCCAGCCTGTTTCATTGACTTGTGGTTTTAGCTGATTCAAGTCTGCATTGAAATAAGTACAAGAAAACTATTTTTCCATGGTTAAGCTCTGAACATTTTCTAGTAGTCAAGCCTTTTACTATGTCCAGATCAGAGCAGCCAAGGTCCTGGTCACTTCAAAACACTTGTTTCTGTATGCATGGCTTTACAATAACCAACATTGGGTCTGATTCCTGTAAGCTTGTCTCATGTCCCATTATTATTCATGTATTAATTAGTGACAAATCTGACAATCTTTAACTTTATGGTTATTGTCATGCCGTAGATACATTATGAAGCAATGAAAATTACTTTATACAATGTGATCAGTCAAAAATACATATTCCTTTTATCTGTTTACTTGCAGACAAGAGGTGGCATCTGTATCTAACTTACATCAGAGAAAATATTTCTTAACAAAAGACTTTTCAATAAGACAAATTACTTATCATCCAGGTAGAATTTTCAGAAAGGTAGTTTACTTCATCGATAGAAACCTGGTATTGAATCAGATGAAAAGCAAAATATGATCACATTGATCTGGACAAGCATCATCAAGCCACTATATTCTCTATCTGGTTTTTTTTGGTTTTTTTGGGTTTTTTTTTTATGATATGGCTCAGTCACCTGCACCCGTTTCTTTGAACTTCATCAAAATGCAGTTGACCTGTATCTGAATGCAACAAATACTGCTAAGCTTGAATGATTACAAGAGCAAATGAGGACAAAACTACAGTGGAAAACTCCAGTTGCTTGAGACTGTTATTATACACTCAAAGCCATAGGTAGATGCAGATGCTCATGATAAAGAAAATTGCACTGTTGATTTTCTTTTCAACAGCAAGTTCAAGCCTTGAACTAAAGCTCAGTTTGTTTTGAGATTCAGCTTGAAAGCAGTAGTTCAAACATAAAACTTCTATTCTTCGACTTATATTACTGTATGTCTAGTGCTTGGCAGAATAAATACACCCACCCACCCCCACCCCCCAAACTAGATTGTTTACTCAGAAGAATTTGCATTCTTAGGCCTCAGTGTTCCATGTATATATAATTTCCAGCATAATTCTATCATCTGAGTCATCATGCCAACTACACAACAGATAACAATTAGGAAGGAAAAGGAGAATGATGGCAAAAATGATGTTTTAATTATATAGTCACTTAGGAAGAGTACACACAGCTGTGATTTTATACCTGTTCTAGGTGGAGCTACTTTCACTACCAATAGTTAAGACTGTATTTTTCTTTTTGAGTCTTCCCGTGGTAAGACCCTGTATTCAGGTTTTTTCTCCTAAAATTGCATCTGGCTAGGGAAAACTTTTCCATAGTCTTTACCCACCTCAAATTTAGTATTGAGGAAGTTCCAGTTGGAAAGCAGTTTAGTCACTTATGAGGCAATGATCAAAGAAAACACATTCTTTTTTTTGTCTACACTAAAAATATTGCAATATTCAATTCATAAATTCTTCCATCTCCACATTTTGGAAGAGTGACTTTAGCAGATGGAGGTCTCAGGAGTGCTTGTTGCCATTCTGAGGAAGATACACCAAAGAGGTAAGTCCTTGAAACTTCTTCCACAAAAGCTGTTCCTTGAAACCCTTCCACACTCTCAGAAACTTATAAGTTGGTCCTTGAAAAATCTGTACTCACAACTCTCACAACTGCTTAGTGGCTGGACTGCATGACAGAAACTGTGCAAGTTCATATGTTCCACACAATTGCTGTGGAGCTTGAACACAATTTTTCTCAGAATAATTATTTCCAGGGTTCTGCAAGTCCTCTGTAGAGCTGGATATAGACTTAAAGCATGTGCACACTTATCCACATTTGCTACTCCCACTGGTGGTAAGGAAGCAAGAGAAAGTAGGAAAAGAAAAGCATATGTATAGAACAACATAGAATAGCAGAAAAAGGAGGTCACAAGTACTAAAGAGTAGAGAAATGGCTATAAAGTATAAATGCAGCAAAACAAATGGTAAGAGAAAAAAATTAAAAAGTATTTAGACTTAAAAGCAAAAGCAATCAGGCTGTAAGCACAAAGCTAAATACCCTACCAGAGTTTTCAGCAGCTTCCTAAGTTCCCGCAGCCTAACAACAACAAAGCTGTTAAGAGTTCCCTTTCTCCTTTTATCAGCAGGCTTTACATATGCATATGGAAAAGCTCCTAACTGCGAGCTGTTACTTAATTAGGTGAAGTAGGAGCAGTCTGTGCTATAGATTTCAATGGTCCACACTCTATTCATTATGCACGTTGGGGCCTGGTGCTGCTACAATTACAGTTTTTCAATTAAGAAATCAAACCATAAGACTGTCTCCCTCACCAGAAGCCGGTGCAGCAGTGGGATCTTCGGGGGCTGTGTCGGCCCCGCCGCTGCCGCCTCACGCAGCTCCAAGGTTGCTCTGATCAGCAGGATCTCGCAGCTACGGGGGACAGGGACAATACGCCTCGTTCAGCAAAACTTTGGGAAAATGACTGGCAAAATATGCAAGCTGCATAATCAGAATTAAGAAATATTTGCTTTCAAAGTTCCCGACGTTGTTGCTTCCAGTGAGCCTGTACGTCGTGGTGATCTGTTATGAAAAGATCCCACATCTGCTGCCTGTCAGTCCTGCGATTTGTGCATTGGAACGAGGGACTCAAAGGGTACCAGATTTTTATTCTGGGACAAGATCTTTTCCAAGAAAGCTTTTGTTGCTTGATCAGTGCACACCATGAGCAGTGCCACTGATGCTGAATCGGAGCTGGTTAATACCTGCAGCACTTTGGCTTCTGTTACAGTGCACAATGCACAAGGAAGGAAAGGAAAGACCCTGTAGTTAAGGATGCCGAATACACTATGCTATTGTGTGTTAATGTACGTAAGATATGCCCACATTCTTTCGTTTTAAGAAGGGCTAAAACAGTGTTGCCGAAGGTATTTTGTCATGAATGGATACAGCACTTGGGTATGATGAGAAAAGCTCCGGAGGTGATGATGATTTTATAGGAAGTGCAGGGTTGGCACAATATGCACTGAAGAAGTCTGCAGCCACATGTGACGGTCTCCTAACATGCCCACAACAAGCTGCTGAATCACACCTGCTTCAATACTGGTGTTTTCTCATTTTGCAGGCTTTACTATGCAAATCTTTTTGAAGTAATGCATGCATATACAATCATATGTATATGCTTATATATGCTTATACATGAACCTTGATGTTGAGCTTGGAAAGAAATGACAGTACTACAAGATGTGCGAGTGGGGGGAGAGAGGAATGCAGCTGCAACCAAGTTCAGCAGGAGCAGCGGCCAGTACAAACCCGATCCTGCCTCTAGCGAGAGTCCTTTAATTCAGTGTGCTTCTAAGCTCTCGGGAGAGGCTGATCAACTCCGCCAGTCGAGACAGCGAAATGTTCCCCCCGTGACCGGCAGGGTCACCCTGCCGCGGTGGAGCTCAGTACGGAGCTGGATGGCCTCGGCGGCTGCTCCTCCCGGCTGCCAAGGACCAGTGCAGGGCACTGCTGCCGCAGGGAGTGAGAGCATCTTTCCCCCAGCAGCAGCATTCCACGCTCCCGGAGAGCTGCGAGCTGCAGCAGCTGCTGCTGCTTGGGAGGGATGGTCCGGCAAATCCTGCAGCTGTGGGAGGCAGCAGCTGGACTGCAAGCAAGCCATGTAATGACCACGCAAAAAGAGGAGCTATGCTCTTTACAAATAAAAGCAGCAGTGCTGTTGGGTAGTAGTGTGGACTGCTGTGAGATCATGAGGGGAGTGTCTGTCTCCAGCAGGCAGAGAGCTGACTTAAAGAACTAATCAGTTTAGCAGAGAAAAATATCACAGGGGTGCTGTGATAACTCTATGTGAACTAAGCACAAAAGTAAAGAGATTTTGCAGGAAAAGGCGGGAAAAGGAAGTGAAGACAGGAAGGACTCAAGTTGTGGGAAGTGTTAAATGGAAGAATGAGCCATGTAAATGTGACTTACACTAGAGTGGGAAGATGTCAGAAACGTGGTAGGAAGGCTTGGATTTTCTTAGCTCTGAAAAGCATTTGCAAGTTTGCTGGTTTTCAGTAATCCTCATAGATTTCCCTGTAACTGGGCCACACTTGGTCAAAGGGGACCATAGCTTCCTGTAAAAGGCAGTGTCAAGAGCAGAGTGGGAATATTTTGGAACAACTTACTGTTATTACTGGTTATGCCGTACTAGTGGCTTTAATTGGAAAAGCTTCTTCTGGAAGAACGTGTCAGGAAGTTGTCTGCAGCTCTCCCTTGCTGCTGTAATGCTGGGCAGTAGGGATGTGGGGACCACTTGTGTCTCCCAGTTTTCACTACTCTGTAGTTTCTAAGAATCTGGAGATGACCAGGAAACTAGCATTCAATTTGCTGGAAAGAAAGGATATATCCTTTTGACTACTTGTCATATTTTGCTCAGTACAGAAATGAACAAAACACAATTAGGAAGGAAGAAATAGCCTTTATGGCATGATGAAAGTGCTGATAAATAGCTTCAGAAATGCAGTTCTTACTGCAAGCAGAGATAGAAAAGCCAAATAATAGTTGTATACATTGATTTTGCAATGTAACTATAGGCTTACAGGGCAGTATTGAAGAATATTAACTGAAAATCCTTGACCAGAATTCAGAAAATTATAGCGTCATCAGAAGTCCTTTATCTACAGAACTGTAATATAGGAAACTGTAATTTTTAATACCTTTTTTTTAATTTTCAGCAGGTAATAAATAACGACCTTGTGTTGTGGTCTCCATGGGAAGAAGGAGGATAATATCTGATTGGTACCCTAATCTGAGAAATCAAAAAAAATGGGTCTAGGGGACAAGAAAAGTATATAACTGTGGGGTTTTTTTTCCTGCCGAAATGAGCTTTCTGAATAATAATGTGATTCTGAAAATTTCTAGAGGTGATTGCTGTAATAAAACAGTTTCCAGAGCTTATGTACTTTTAGGGAATGGCAGAAATTGCCATTTGATGTAGTACCAAGTTAGAAGACAGGATTGTGCTCTTGCTTTGCCTGTAGTGGTGATTTGGAAAAACCACTTTACTTTTCCATGCCTCAGTCTTTGTATGTGTATAATGTGCATAATATTTCCCCCGTATGACAAAAGTGAATTAAGTCCATGAGAAAGAAGGTTCTATACAGGAACTGGATTTCAGTACTGCACGAGTCTAATCCGAGAAGGTTTCTCTGTAAGCCTGCCTACTGAAATGAAACAGAAGTAGAAATGTGTGCTTTGGGCATCCTAACAGCAGAAGTTTGGGAACTTTTTGTAGGAACTTGGTGTGGTTTGGCAGTATGAAAAATGCAGTGTTAGAGCTTCCAATGCTGCATAAAAAATGCTGCATTTGGCCATGCCAAAATACAGCCTGGTATAAATACATTTGGCTTATTCAAATGTCTTCAGAATATAGAGAGAAGTTAATTTTGTAGTGGCAAGTGTACTGCTTGTCCCCTGTATGCTGGATCGTAGGTAACATCTGTCTTGAGGTGGAGGAAGTTGCTCGATGTTATATATTGCTTGATTTGTCTAATCCACTAGGACTGGGATTGTCTGATTAGCTTGAACCCGATCCAGTTTATCCAGCTTGGTACTGCTGCGTGATGAGATAGCATGTATATGGTCTATCTACTCGTGTATAGAAGATGCTAATCATATCTTAGTGATCTAAAAAGCCTAGCATAAATTTATTAAAATACCTGTGAAATTAGAATAGAGGTTTTCTTGGTACCATCTGGTTGCCAAGTGTGGCATTAGGAAGTAATAACTTTCAGTTTGTGAGAGTGGTAGAAAAAAAATCTACAAAGTAGTTTAACTTTTTTGGCTATAAAAGCACCGTGACCTCGGCATCTGTTCTAGGCCTACTTAAATAATTGGAGTTTTTGACACAGTTTCTTTTTATTTCGGGTATGATGGGCGCCTGCTTGTAGCCACAGCTTCATTTGTCCTACAAATCTATGTATGCTTGTCAGCCAGTGAGCAGCCATTCTTTGATCATGTTTTTTGATTTTTGTTTTTCTTTTTTTTCTCTACAGGAACAACAGAGATGTATTTTCACTGGCACTCACTGAAAAACAGTAGAAGCCTTGCCTGAAATTAGGAATGATCAATATCCAACCAGCATAAGTTTTAGTTAAAATGTTTTAGAATCATGTTCCTTGTTTTTATCATTTGATGCTATATACATTTTTTGGTCTTGGTCTACAATATATATATATGCACATGCACGCAAACCTCCAAGTGGAAGTAAAACTGTCAGTTACAGAAGTCTGATCTTGCATTTAATGAACATATGAAATTGTGATGAAAAGCCTGTAGGTAATTGGGACATGGATGAAATACAGAACCAGGACCCTGGAACTAGCAATAGATAGCATTTTCTGAAAAGAAAAAGTATGTCCCACTATCCCCCCCATTTTTGGCAAATAATTTCTGTTTCAGCATCAAACTGAGGGATAAAGTAGTAGTCATTTTCACTGTGAATAATGATAAATCTCAGAATCAGAAACAACTTCTGTGCCTTGTGTCTTCCTTTCACTTCCTCAGACCAAATTAACTTGATTATATTGTGGAGCAAAATGCTGAAAATTTCCTTTTTAAAAAATATGGAAAGTAAAGTAAATAGAAAGCAAGCATTTGTTCCTTTTTACCGTGTTTTTATGGAGGTTATAGCCAGAGTTGTTTTCCTCCAGCTTATGAACAGTTATGGAGTCAGTATGGACCAGATCCAAAGTTGTTCAAGCAAATAGTGAGATTTCCAGTGATTTCAGAAATCACTGCTCTTTTGGTCAGAGCCTTAATCTTTTAGACAATCATGAGCTTAATAGGACTATTGTATACACAGTTCTTATGGAGTTCTCCTTTGTGATGAAAGGAGAAGAAGGTGGAGATTTACTAAGTGGTTGTCTGTAAGTATTGTTTTACTTCATTGTCATTCTATTCCCTCTCCAGCTGTTTTTGTATATAAAAAGTTTAAGTAAATCCCCTTTAAAAGGTCTGTTGTTGTGTTAAGGTACTTAAAGTTTAATGTCTTTGTGTCAAAGAGCTTTTATGAAAGAAGATTTGTCCAGGCATATCCTGTAATAAACATCTGGAAACTGCAGGGGTTGGCTAATAGTGGCTATGTAGCTAGAATACAGTTAGACTACCTGGCTTATATTCAGGATTCATTTTCCCCCTTGGTTTGTTTGTTTTGTTGCTTTTTTATTATTATTATTTGTCAATTCACTTATTTATTTTGTAATCTGAATATTTATGTCCTATTGTGGTTAAATGGTCTTAAATAGTCTTCTGGTTGGTAGGTAGCACAAAACACCTCATCCTGGATTGATGCAGGGAGAGCTGTGTGAAAGCAGATTACATCTCTGCATGATTAACACTGACTAAGTGTTTGAAGAGCAGTTTCTCATCTTTAAAGACAACTTTCTCTGGTACAAAATATATAGGGAAATGAGTATTTCTATATTAGGCAAAAGAAAGAGCTGCCACAGAGGTAATAGGCATCATTTGTATGTGGGCCAGAAGTTTAATTAGGATTTAACGAAACAGAAAACTAGAACTTGAGCCTATCTGATATAAACCAGAAGTGAAAGCCCTTAAATAGTTTGGAGTGGGGAGAGAATTCAAGGTTTTTACAAAATCGAAAGGGAAAGACAGTGAATAGTTTCAGTAGAAATAATGGAGATGAGGAAGAATTGCAGAAAATACCATAAAAGAATAAAGAAATAGAAGTTTGCAAAAGCCTCAGAGGGAAAATTATGTAAGGAAAGTTCTAGCAAATAAGAAGTAGAATATGAAGTAGTAATTCCTTCATTGCATTTATAGTGCTGAGAATGAACAAGAAAAACCAAAATCCATATCTTGGATGTGATGATGCTGAAGGGTAATAAGCTATAATGGCAAGAGTCACCATCAAGGTTCTCAGATGACAATAGGAGGCTTTAGAAAATAATTTTAAGTGTATGACTTAATCAGTAATTCTTGGAGAATTATTATCAATGACAGTCCAGAAGCAGATTAATTGAGTGGATGTGCAGAAATAAAGTTATTGTCTCCCAAATTTAGCTGCACTTACCTAAAGCACAGCTTGAGTCTTACAGACAAAATGGGGCTAGGTCAGTCAGAGTGGATGTGAGTGGAGTGAGTCAGCCCTTGGGCAGAGGCACAAACCTAGATTCAGTCTCTTGAGCAATGGAAACAGCATTTCCACATGCCACCAGAGCTTGCTGGAGTGACACCTAGAAAGGTTTACCAGGAGCACTGCACTGTCAGTGGTTCCATGGAGATGGTGCTAACTGAGGACCCAGAGGAAGATGGTTCACCTCAGGACCTCATTGTCTCTCAGAACTCCCCTCTGGTTATTCCCTGCAGGCCTTCCAGCAAAAGGAAGATTTTAATTGCTTTGGGGAAGAAGGAGAAAAATAGAGATGGAAATGAGAAATGTATGTGGCTACAGATGCTTGCAGGTATTCACTGTAAGTCTCTTTGTTCAAAAAGTCCTCAGCCCCATTTGACTCTGAAGGAGGAAAAGATATGCTTCTGAGATATTTAAAACTAATTTTGTTCTCATTTGTGTGAGAAGATAAATTGTGATACTTATGAAATTATTTCATTGTAAATGTGTATGCTAAAATATGTTTAGCATACAGCATGGTCTAGATTTAGTCCTTGAAAGTTTAATTTTTTTGCTCTGTGCATTTCATTTGTACTTCCAGTCTGGAAAAAAAAAAGCGGTTTATGAAACTGCAGGCAATGTCTCGTATTTCTCTGCTGTGTTACCTCTGTTTTTACTGAAGAGGCCTGCCTTAAGAGGCCACACTTCCTAAGCCCATAGACTGTCTTGTATCTCAAACTGCTAATAAATGCCAACTAATATTAGTTACGGTGTCGGTGTGTGGTTCACATTAAGAACAGCAAGATTCCTTTTAGAACTGGAGTGGGTGCAGTCTGTTGCAGCACTGTGAGCAGGTAGCAGGTCTTCTCAAATAATGGTGAGCCATAAATAAACTTTCTCGGACCAGAACGGTGCAGACTTGTGCATTTTGAGGTTAATCAGTGCTCACAAGGTGCCTCTCCTTCCATCATCAAGCTTTTAACAGAAAAGAGCGCAGGGAAGAGCCATGCACAGGCATCATCTAAGTTTGGGTTTTGTTTACCCTGTGCAACTTGTGGACTCATGCTTTTGTCTGTGTCCTGAGTCTGTAGTGAGAGAAGACTGCAGGAGACATTAGCACTACCCTTCTCCCTTCCACCCAGCATAATTTGGATGGGATTATGGAAGTGCTCGGGTGAGTTCACTGCCCTGAGCATGTGGGGAGCTGGGATCCCTTGTCTGTTCTCTCCCCCTTCTGTTTTACTGATGTCCTCATAAGCCATTTTCTCTTTTTACAACCTGCTTTCCAAATGTGATTGTACCATCATTTTATTATGTACGGAGGTGACTTCAGACCTACATGGTTTGTGTTTTTCTCTCTTTGCTGGCTTGACAAGTTGTATGGAGCCTACTTGTCCACAGAAACACTCAAATGCCCAAGGTTAGCCAGTGGGGAATATGCCTTGAGCCCTCTACCGCAGATTTCCATGTGCTAGACCAGACATAATACATGCCTCAGATTTGATAACTCCAAGTATTTTAATTACATGGATGTATGCTGCTAATGAAGGAATGTAGTAAAATTTAATTTTACTATTGTAATATGCAGCATGATTTGGTTTTTAAGTTGAAATGGTTATACGTAGGATCAAATCGTTCAGAGAGTTCCATACTTAAAATCAATCGATTCAGACAGTTTTTTTCATTCATGAAAAAAAATCTAAAATACTTTTTTAAAACTGGCAGAAATGAAGTTTAGTTCTAGTTTTCACAGTTCCTGAGATGATGTGAAATAGTGGAGTTCAGTTTAATTGACCGTGCACAATGTGTTTGCACGTTACTAATTTTCAAATCCAAGGCTTAATGTCAAAGTTAGAGTTTGAATAAGATAAGTAGACAAATACAAATTTTTTATATACACTCACTTGCTATGATGCTCATGCTTAGATACCTTATTTAATGATAGTTAATACAGTGATACTGATTTTGTCTCTGCTGTGTTCATTATTAACCCCAGAAGGTAATGGAAATTTTATTAGACTTGGTACTGGATATTAATACTGTTCCTGACTATGTTATGAAAAAAATGAAGAAAGAGCCTGCAAACATTTGTAAGTTAATTGCCTGACTTGGAAACCACTAATGTACAGGAGCAACATTTACTCACAGAGATTGTCTTATTCAAAATCTCTCCGATGAGTGGTTGTACATAAAGGCCATAAATCACACCTTCATGGAAAGTCTATGAAATGTTAATGGGAAGGCACCCATAAGGTATTATGGAAACTTAATAAGTTTTCATGAACAGTATTTTAAAGTCATATATAACTAAGTAAAAGAACTGGTCAATGTTTAAAAATAAAGAACTAGAAGTTGAGCTTAGTTTGCGTATATTAAAAAAATAAAAATAGAATCTGGAGCCGCTGTCACCTCATGGTAGCTACTTATATTCTACCTGACAACAGCAGGCACCACGTCCATGTTCCTTCACACCTGGTACACCACACTCAGTGGCTGAGTTACACGTGCCTGCACACGGGTTTTTCATTTCAGCTGTGCCTTGTGTACCTGAACAGTGTAGTGATACCTAATGGACACAATGACAAGCTCATGGCCAAACACAGTTCTTGTCTCAGGGAAGGTGACTTCTTATACCACCTGCACATGGTTATCAGTCCCCATCTGGGCTGGTTTATTTGGGTGTCTGTAGCCAGGTGCAAAGAATCTCTGCAAGCTGGGTAGAGGATTTTGGAAGCTGACAATCATGTCAAGGGAGACTTCCAGGAAGGTGACTGTGCATCGGAGGATGCAGTTGCAAGGCACATGTGCAGTTGTAGTCCTTCTTTGTGGATCCTGGTGTAGGGAAAGAGGTCCATCCCAGTGGCCCTAGGGGATAGGAGGGGCTGAGGGTTGCCCTGGGAGCCAAAATGTGGGGTTGCTTTCCCTCATGACCTGGGGGGACCTCTCCAGCTTTATTCTGAGTGCATGAAGCCCCTTCAGCACTAATGCCTATTCCTCCCCAGGTTCCAGGAGTTCCTGTGTGCCCAGCTGGGGAGGATGAGCTGAGCTGTGCAGGTGGGAGGGTCAGTGCAGCAGCCTGAGGTGACCGGTGGAGCTGCCCTGCTCATGCTGGAGATAAATGTAGGTGAGATTGTGTGGTGGCAGGTTGTGTGCAGCCCTGTGACCCATGGCATGACATCACAGTGGGACACTCACATCCCAGGGACAGTGTCCTTGGAATACACTCTTTGGAGAGGCCTGGACACCACTGGAACTGCCCTCACCAGCACCCTGCTGTGCAGGAGCTGCCCTGCTGCTAGGAGGCAAAGGAAAGCTGTGGGAGAGCGTTGGAGATACCACTTGGAGAAGTGTTGAGAGGGAGGAGAGGAGCAGAGGGATTTTGAGCAGGGCAGGCATCTTTTCTGCTCTATATTGCAGGATCTGCCCTGCTGCCAGGAGACAAGGAGATGATTTAGGAGAGCATTGGAGACGCTGCCTGGGGAGAAGCGTCAAAGAAAGGAGAGGAGCAAAGGGGTTTTGTAGCAGGACAAGCACCTCTTCCTCAGCTGCTGCACTGCAGGGGGGCAGAGATGCAGAACTACCTGCTCTCTAGTTCTGTAGGGCCAGAGGAGCTCCCAACTCTCAAGGAGCTCAGCAACAGTGGTAAGGCCATAGGTGTCCCTTGCAGCAGCACTGTCAGGGCCAAGATTACATGGAGATGAGCTGTGGAAAGCCCCCCTGAGGCTGGGGCCATAGAGGGGGCTCTTTTAGTCAGCACAGGCTGCAGTAAGGAGAGCCCTGCCTTGTGGTGCCTTGAGGCTCTGGGGTGGCTTTGGTAGCTGTGACATCCCACCCTTAAGGGGAAGGGTGATGCTCATGGTAGAAAGGAACAAAAAAAGTCCACAAGAACTTATGATGTTTTATTAGTAAATTACATGCTTGGCATGGAAATTGTGAGTTTCTGACCTACTATATAGGAACATGGCAGTGGGTTTTGGATAAATGGGTAAGATGAAAAGGGAAAGAAAGGAAGAGATGAATTAAAGAGGAAGAGAGCGAGAGAAAGAAAAAGAAAGAAGGAAGGAATCAATCACTACTTCTGGTTCCAATATCAGCCCAGCCAATGGGATGTCCTGGGGGCACCACCTGGGCTTGGTGGGGGTACTTTTTTATAGACACATTTCTATACCCCAAAGAGGTTTCTCACTTTCTATGCAAATTAGTTATCATCTGCAGTCTGTTCTTTCACACCTTTGTGGAAATGGGTTGAAAGGGTTCAGGGGTCTTTGGTGTTCTTCATCCCCCCTACAGTCCATGGTCACTTCTCTATCTCATTCCTGCACTTGCATTGTACTGTGTTGTGCTTCTCTCCAGGATTAATAACAAGGATGTTTGTCCCAGAAAAGTGCTCCTCTACTTCCTCATCGCCCCCTTCTCCAGCCTTATTTTGTCCTTTCCCATGGTGTGTTACTACCAACAATCTCCGGTTATTACCAACAATCCTTGTGTGTTATCAACAAGTTTTAGTTGGCTCCACAGCCATCTGGCTATGGGTGTTTGAGACACACACATGATAATCACCTTCTGGGAAATGGCAGTGTCTAGGAGTGGAAATTCTCTTCCCAAAACTACTGCCTGCCTTTCCTCTCCAGGCCTATCATGGACGCAGGGTGGGTTGCTTTGAGCCTTAGGGCAGTCAGGAATGCAACTGGGCAGCCCCAGAGATGAGACTGGGCAAGGGGGGCTAAAGGGCACTCCACTGTCACCTGTGTGGGTAGGGGCACAGGGGATGGTGGCTGTCACTGAATCAGAGAATGGCAGGGCTTTTCCTTTGCTTTCCAGAAATCTGGAAAATCTGGTCTGGAGCATCTCGCTACATCCACAGACAGCTCTTGCAGAAGAGGGTGAGTCCTGCCTCCTGCACATGCCTCACTGCCACGGTCTGTGGGTGAGGGAATGGGACCGCAACACTGCACAAAGGGGTCCGACTAGGTAGAAGGTCGGGGTGCAATGGCTACTTTATTGAGGTAGAGCAGGGACTTATATAGGGTCTGGTATAGGAGGGTTTGGTAACAGGGGAGGAGCATGGGATTAACATTCCAGGGCATAACAGGATAGGAGAACGCAGGAAGGGAGGAGGAACTTGGGAGGAGTTGGGCATTAGGGACCAATGGGGACTCACTCCACACTTGGCACTCCCCAGCCAATCAGTGCAGGATGAGTGGGAAAATGAAGGAGTAAACAACTTATGGCGGGAAAACAGCTCTGGGCAAGCCTGGGTAAGCCCAGGCTATACAGGAAAATGGGGTTAATACAATCATATGAGGAAAACGTTTTAAACAATGTTTAAAACTGGGTATAAATGAGCAAGTGCATAAGATGGAGTCCCTTCACGCACCATAAATTTCTCTCCAGGCTTTAAAATGTTCCCAGTCAGACTCTGGCTCCTCAGCATCTCCCCCTTTTTTGTTTTCTTGATAGAAGGACAAAAATATTTTACTCAGAATGAGGCTTTTGCAGGCAGCTATGACACAACAAAATGTTAGTAACAACATAAAAAGGGTCATCAAGACTCTGAAACACATTAAAAGTATTTGTTTAGACTAGTTGGGTAAACTAGGGGAACCCAATTTATCAAATAGATCATCTGGGGATATCTTAGGGGAAAATTTAATTTCATTGATAAGGTCACGCAAGATTTTAATGCTTTGGAAAATTGATTCAGAGTGATCGGAAAAATTTAGGCAACACATCCCCTAAAAATCCTGGCACCCATGGCCGTGTGCCAGTAACAGGAAGTCTATGGTGGCCCTGTTTTGAAGGGACTTCTTTCAATTTTTGAGTGGCTTTAACCAGGCCTTCTAGGGTCATGCTGGTTGCGTTGGCCTCTTTCGTGAGCCAGCATCCCATGTGCGTCAGGGTGTTGAGGGCATGCAAGGTTCTGATCCCTGCAATGATAAAAGAGCTGAAATAATTTCCCATGGTTGGCCACAACTCAATATTAGGATCACAATCCTCCGGAATTTTGGAGATTGGAAGAACTCCCATTGGAGGATGCAAAGCATCAGGTGGAACAACAGCAACCTTGGATGAGACTGGAGAATCTCCTTTCACCCACTTAAGGGGAGACTGGAGGGTAGGGTAACTGAGGGTATCTTTTCCATATGACTCGATAACTTGTCTGCTACCTAGCCTCCAGTCTCTTTTTGGAGGAGAAGGTGTTATCGTGGACCTTTTAGTAGTGGTTAATCTTTTAGGGTCGTGTAAAGACTTGGTGGCTGGGGGGTAAGAGGTCTTGCCTCCGGCCCCACTGCCAGGTACTTCACTCTCAATGTATCATTAAGGATGGGGTTTTGCATACAAAGCATTCCGAAGTCTCTCTTGGGGCGAATCAATGAGGTGGGTTTTTCACTGATTAACCCAAATTTGTGTAGGTGGAATAGGGTGACCTGGCCGATGGCACAGGGTCCTCCAATGGGATAGGATGGGATACCAGCCCACACTCTCTCGCCACAGATTAGGAATCTTCCCTGTGGCAGGGCACTTGGTTTGAAGCCTACTGACTCTGTTGTGATTATTTCAAGCGCAGTGCCATTGCACCACAGGGAGGCATCCTGATATATTTTCTTAAAGGGAGTAACATTGTTCTTCTTTATGCAAGATGTAGACCCAGATGCGAACTTAAAACACTGATCAGTAATAACAGAACCTAAGACCTCAAATTCAGCGGGGTCATCCTCAACATAAGAAGGTGATTAAAAATAATTTCTGAAATCGTCACTAAGGGGTAAACCAACTAAACACGTCTGAAATAAATTATTAATATTATTAACCGAAAGACAGATAGTGTCATTATTTGTTTCTTGCGCCAACTTCACCCAAACGTTTTCGGGCTGTTGGTACATCCAGATGGGAATGGCTGACGCGGTCTCCAATGTTGAAAGGATCACTCCGAAACTGATGAAGGTGGTGAAGGCGTAGATGGTTCACATGATGTTTCTCTGAAGACCTTCATGCACTTTGCATGGACCCACCTCGGTCCTGTATCAGTGGAGATACAGGTGTGTCCCTTCCCCAAAGTGATGAGAGGAAAGGGACCCGTCCACTTGTCAGTTAGTAGGTCTTTGTAAAGTATTTTGGCCTTCCTTATGTTCTGTTGGTTTTCTGATCGGAAGTGCCTCCTTATAGGTCTTCTACTTGTGGGCATGTCAGGTCCCTGCAATTATTTTAGAAATTCAGAACATACATGACTTTCTCTAGTCTTTCTTGGGGAGCCAGACCCATACTCCCCCTTTTTTGTTTCCTTAGTAGATTTTTTATGTTTTGATGGGCCCTTTCCACTATACCCTGCCCCATTCCAGTGGTATGGTGGATACCCCAGCTATTAAAAAATGCTTTGGTTTCTTTTGATACATATGAGGGCCCGTTATCCATTTTGACCTGGTTTGGGACCCCCATTCTTGCAAACGCAGACAAAAAATGCTTCTTGACATCTCGATTTCTCTCACCAGAATGCGTGGTGGCTACTATCATTTTGGAGAATGTGTCAATTGACACATGTACATATCTTACTTTCCCAAATTTGGGCACATGTGTCACATCCAATTGCCAAATTTCTAGTGGCTCCAACCCTCTGGGGTTAGTTCCTTTGGGTTTAAGTGGGGCCACTGCTTGGCAATCAGGGCAGGTCTTTAAAATCTCCTTTGCCTGATTTAATTTCAGATTAAATTGTTTTTGTAGTGATTGACCATTTTGGTGGAAAAACTCATGAGAAAATCTGGCTTGCTGGAATAAATTTGGTACTGGCATCATACCTGCCAGCTAATCTGCAATCTGGTTTCCCTCTGCCACAGGACCTGGTAGAGCAGTGTGGGACTGGGTATGTATAATGTAATATCCTAATTTCCTGTTTTGAATCAAAAACAATAGCTTGTTTAGCAAATCAAACAGAAGCCGATTAGAAACATCTTTTAAATTCTCTTTACTATGCCCACCACATAGGCTGAATCAGATACAATATTTATCACTTCGTTTTGAAAGATCTCAAAAGCACGTACAACTGCTGAAAGTTCCACAATCTGAGGTGAACCTTGCACTTTATGGATATCTTGTCGCCAATTGTCATCCTGTTTCCAGACGATGACTGCATCTCCAGTCCTACCGGAGCCATCCGTGAATATCTTCTTTGCTTCTCTAATTGGAATCTTGGATTGCATAATTTCTAATTTAAATGGAATTTGGGCCAATCTCTGAACAAACTGACATGCCAGGAGGTGAAACTTCACCTCTTCCAGGTATCCACCAATGGCAATTTGGAAATCAACAGAGGGTCTCAGCAGTTGCCCGATTTGTTCAGAGGTTAATGGGAGGTAAACATAATGTGGTTCCCTTCTGTTAAGCTCTAAACACCTCATATGTCCTTTGAAGACTAATTTGCCAATCATTTTACCCAGGGTAACAATAGTCTTTTGGAACTGGTGGGGGAGGAACAACCATTCCCCCAAGTAGAAGTCCTTATTATCGATTCAAAATTGGCCCAAGATGGCCAACGGCTGTTTTTCTTCCCTTATAATTACCAAGGAGGATGGCAGTCCCTCCATCCTCCGACTCACTTCTCTTTCCGATATTTTCTTTTCAACCATATGGAGGGCATCTTCTGCCTCCTTTGTAACAGACCTGGGGAGGAGGATGAATCTGAATCTCCTTTCAAAAGCTCAAATACGGGATGTAAATCACTGGTTGTGATCCCCAGTACAGGGCGTATCCAATTGATAGCTCCTAGTAGCTTCTGGAGGTCATTCAAATTTTGGACATTTTTGTTTGCGGTCTGACACTTTTTTGGTTAATTTGGAGTCCGAGGTACCTCCATGGTGCTTCCTTTTGTACCTTTTCTGGGGAAATTTCTAGACCATGCGAATTTAGAGTAAAAACAACCAAATCTAAAGTCTTTTTGACAGCCAATTCTGTCTCCGCGCAGATCGAAACATTGTCCATATAATGGAAGATGACTGACTTTGTGAATTTCTGCCTAATTGGGGATAAAATTTTTGCAACAAACATTTGACAAAGCGTTGGCGAATTCTTCATCCCCTGGGGAAGCACTTTCCACTGGAACGTGCAGTGAGGTTCGCAAGCATTGATTGCTGGGACGGAAAACACAAATTCACCAAATTGGCTGAATTGAGAAAAATATGAAAGAAGCAGTCCTTTATATCAACAACCATCATGGGTCATTCAGCAGGTAGCATAGATGGAGATGGCATACCTTGCTGAAGGGCTCCCATGGCTTCCAGGACTTCATTCACTTTGCGCAGGTCCTGGAGAAATCTCCAGGATCCTGAGGATTTTTGGAGGACAAACACTGGAGTGTTCCAGGGACTGGTGGAAGACTCCAGGTGTCCTTTGGCCAATTCCTGATCTACCAATTTGTTTAAAATTTGCAGGTTTTGGACTGGTAGGGGCCACTGATCAACCCAGACTGGAACTTCAGTCTTCCACATCAGTCTGGGCAGCTGCACTGGCTCAGTGACTCCCCCTAAAAAATTGTCTCTATTCCGAGATGCCACTGCTCCATGGCATCCTGTCCCCATAAAGTTACTGGAATGTTAAGTACGAATGGTTTGAGAGATGCAGGTCTGCCCTCTGGCCCGTATATGCTGGCGGTTTTGGTACTTCTGGCTGGCTGTTGTGATCCGCCCACCCCGCTGACCCTTATGTCAGTTGACTGTGCTGGCCAGCTGGGAGGCCAGTCTCGGGAGGTGACGATCGTAACGTCGGCCCCCATATCTAACAGTCCTATAATGCTGACTTTTTGTGGTTTCCTGGGTTCTGGAAAATAAACAGAGCATGTCAAGAACAGTCTGGAAGATCTGACAGCAGTCATCCAATTTGCCTGTATTGGGTCGCCACACCTGATCTCCTCATCCTCGGACATAATGCTGACCAAAGCATCTGTGGAGACCATTTTGGCGACCGGAAAATGAATTCTCAAAGGGTCGGATTCTGCCTGATCCCATTGGAAAAGGACAGCAAAAGGTTGGAACTTGCTGGATATGATGGCGAGGCGAATGTGCAGGTCAGGGTGTCGTCGTCTGCTTTGCCTGTTTTCGACGGCTTGAGAGCATACTTCCAGAGCTTGTTTTGCTTCTGGGGTTAGGGATCGAATAGATGTGAGAGTTGGGTCACCTTTAAGTAGCTCGAAGAGGGGGTGCAGTTCCTCTGTTGTGATCCCCAAGACAGGCCTCAGCCAGTTAATGGCTCCTAAAAGCCATTGCAAATCATTCAGGGTCATAGTGTCCGTTACTTTGAAAGTCAGTGGTTGTGGCATGATTTCCTGTTGAGTGATCCTCCATCCGAGGTAGGTCCAAGGTTGGGTGCGTTGAATTTTTTCTGGGGCAAGCTGCAGACCTGCTTTTTGGATGGCGTCAGTTAAGGCAGTCAAGGTGGATTGTAGTTCGGTCCCGTGTTTTGCTGCTATCAGGATGTCATCTATATAATGATAGATGATGGCTGAAGGTGGTAAAACAACTCTACAGGTGGTAAAACAACAGAAATACAAATACTGATGTTATTATTTGTGAGTCTGGTCAACAGGGTAGGTGTCATTACAATTCCCCTCTCGAGCGCTGTGAAATGTGAAACAATTAGGTATACTTGATCTGGTTGAACGTCAGAGGAGGGGTAGACCTCTATGAGTTGTTGAGTGGATTTGAGCTGGAGTGCGGGAGGCACAATGGTTAATATAATCCAGTCTAAGAGTGGTGGTCGTTCCTTAACTACTGGGAAGGCTGGCTGTGTAGGATGGAGTACATCTGAGGGGATTCTTGTATCTTCACACCCCCCTGAGCGCTCTGCCTCTCATTTCCCTGATGTTCACAGTGACATTTCCTAAGGTCAGGCAGCAAATTAAAGTTTACTTTCCATCTTTAATCGGGGGATTTTCTTGGAGGGAGGAACTTGCCATTGATGTTAGCAATAGATCGACAATAGTGAGCCCAATGGCGACCCTTCTTACACCTTTGGCATAATGTCTTTGGGGGGTCAGGTTTCATGGCCAGTTCAGGGCAGTGTTTTTTCATGTGGCCCTTCTGGCCACAATTAAAACGTGTTTGCAGTCAAGTTAGAGCAGCAGTGAGCAATCAGGCCTTATGAGATCCAGACCCCACATTCTTACACGCCTCTATCATATCAAGTAATGTGGGGTCCTTTAAGATTTTAAGTGCCTGTTGGCAGTCCTCATTTGCTTTTTCATACACCAATTTATTAAATAGAATATCTTGACTTTCTGCTGAACCTGGCGTGCAATCGCTCCTTTTAATCTTGTGATAAAATCTATAAATGGTTTCTTAGGCCCCTGATTTGTTAGAGTAAAGGATGGTGTCTGAATATACACATCGACTGCCTTCTTTAATGCTTCAACTGCCAACTCCCTAGTTATGTCTAGGTATTTTATGTCTATGCGTGCCTGATCCTGCCTACTGGTATAATTGCCCTTGCCATATAACATATCTATTGCACTCTGTATCGGGATCCCTCACCTTTCCATCTTTTCGTTTACATATTTGGTAACAAGCTTCTTCTACTCTGCTTCAAAAACTGATGACTGGACAGTGGATAATAGGCCATTGACCACTGCTCGAATATCATAAGGTATCAAATGATAAGCTAGGAAGAAGGACTCAAGGAGTCCCACTGTGAACGGGGCTCCAAGGCCATATTCGATAATTGCTTTTTTGATATGCTTTAACATAGGGTAGGATATTGGCCTCCATTCTGGGGCACGGCCTTCTTCTAAATAAATGGGGAAAGCCTTCAGGAATTCGGCATCATTAGCCTGTGCCACTTTGGCCCTGAAGGCCTTCCAAACGTCTGGTTGTGGTGAGTGACTAATAAGTATGTGTCTAAGGCCTGTGTGTGGTGAGTGCTGGAGGCCTGGGTGGCATAGGCCTCATGGGCACTGCCATGTTCCCAGGTGTTGACACTGGAACTAGGCCTGACCCTGCCCCTCTTTTCCCTTTGGCCCCAGAAGGGCGATGACTCCGGGAAAGAGGCGGAGCTGGCGGGAGAGGGTATGCGCGGAGGCGTGTCAGTGGGTGGATCGGTGATGTAAGCGGGTGGAGGCAGAGGCGGCCTAGGGGTTGGAACTGGAGGTGGAGCCAGTGGGACCCGCCTAAGCTTCTCCCACGCAGATTTTTCCTGAATGGTCCTTTCCCACCTTCGCCGCTTGTGCACTTCAGTTTCGCGCGCGCACGAACGTCCTCCCCCATCACCAACGCCATTTTGTGGAAACCGCCAAAATGTTGCGCCTTCTTCATCCCTCTCGCCATTTTGGGACTTTCGGGGCTTGTCCTTTTCTGGGGATTTTGTCTTGCAGACTAATGATTTTGGCTTGGATTTTTTATGTTTCGATGGGTTTTCTTGGAGATTCTCATTCGAGTTCATCTTTTGGTGCTGTAGCACCATCAGAACGAGTCTCCAGGCAATTATTGCTTCTTTAGCATTTCGGTCACCCCTTTTGTTTGCTTTCCAAATGTGATATCCAATTTTCTCCCAGTCTTCAATTGATGTATTGTCAGAGATTATCTCCCCCTTGTGTTCAAGCCATTTGCCTAATGCTTTTGCTGACTTTTTATCCAAGGGGTGACCATGATCGATAATAAAATCTTTAAGTTTTCTGTATACAAATTTCTGAGAGGTCGACAGCCAGAGTCCTATTATGGTGTTATGCTGACTTCTGGTAATTTGTCGTTGATGTTAAAGTTCCTCTCTCGTGGAGACTGGGAGATGGGAGAGGGAGTAGGGATGTCCCCGACAGCTCACCTGTGCGAAGACTCGCGCTGACCTGATGGTCCACAGTCTGCAGTTCAGCTGAGGAGGACTGGCAGGTTGATCACCTCTCCAGGTGCCACCTGAGCCCCGGTGAGCACAAGGGAGTTCCTTTAATAAAAGGACCTTCTACCTTGCCCCACGACCTGGGTGCCATATGCCATGGTCCAGTGGGTGAGGGAATGGGACTGCAACACTGCACAAAGGGGTCCGACTAGGTAGAAGGTCGGGGTGCAATTTCTACTTTATTGAGGTAAAGCAGGGACTTATATAGGGTCTGGTATAGGAGGGTTTGGTAACAGGGGAGGAGCATGGGATTGACATTCCAGGGCATAACAGGATAGGAGAACGCAGGAAGGGAGGAGGAACTTGGGAGGAGTTGGGCATTAGGGACGAATGGGAACTCACTCCACACTTGGCACTCTCCAGCCAATCAGTGCAGGATGAGTGGGAAAATGAAGGAGTAAACAACTTATGGCGGGAAAACAGCTCTGGGCAAGCCTGGGTAAGCCCAGGCTATACAGGAAAATGGGGTTAATACAATCATATGAGGAAAACATTTTAAACTGTTTAAAACTAGATATAAATGAGTAAGTGCATAAGATGGAGTCCCTTCATGCGCCATAAATTTCTCTCCAGGCTTTAATACATTCCCAGTTGGACTCTGGCTCCTCAGCACCTCACCCTGTCCCTCTGGGCCTCCAGAGCAGGGGCCAAAGTGCCATTCCCAGGACCATGCCAGTCATGTGGCAGCCACCCCGTCTCTCGGCAGCCCTGCCAATGCTCCCTCCTATTACTTGTGTTTCCAGGCAGTGGAGACTGGAGTTGGGACATTTGCAATTGTCCCAGTGCATGCCAGTGTGGAAGAGGGCAAGGTTTTGACTGTTGAGAGACCTGTGTTCATTGTAAACAAACAACTGAGGACATTCTACAACCTTGAGTGTGAGGAAACCAAAATTCCTGGTAAGAAGATGGAATACTTTCCCTACACAGCCCTTGCATTTGGGTTGTTGCCAACAGCTCTGACACAGCCAAAGATGACACTTCCAACCTGGAGAGTGCTGAGTGTGGGCCCACATAGGGCAGCCCAGCACCTTGCCCCTCTCTGGGGAGCCAGCCTCATCTCCCCAGCTCCCCCTGTGCTCCAGCTGGTTGATTGCAGCAGGAGGCCAAGCTTTGCTTGGCTTCTCCTGACCACCAGCTCTGTTCTGGAGAGGTGACTGAAGCTGAAAGGGGAGCACTGTCTGGCAGAGTGTTGCCTGAGGGCTGGGCACTGATGACCCCTAATCTTGGAATTGGCTGAACTGTGGTGGCAGACACCCTGTTGCTTTGTTCTTGTTTCCTAGACGAGACACCTGTTGTTCAGCTGGACTTTGGGGAGATTGCTGCAGACACCCACTTCCGCCGAGAAATTGTGGAGCTGTGTGTACATGAGACCCTGCTTTGCTTTGCTGGGGCTCTTGCAGACGAGAAGGAGGTGGAATTCTCCTTCAAGGGCATTGGTATCCTTGCTGTGCGAGGAAAAGTGGTCAGCATGACCTTCTTTGATCACTGCGTGTTGGAGCCAGATGTGACAGGAAACATGCTGAAAGCTCTTCTCAGGGTGAGCTTGTCATTTCTATGGGATTCCTCTTCGTGGCTCTGTGGCAACGCTGTCAAAGCTCTCCTGCTGCCTTCTCTCAGTTGTCATGACCTGCCTCACCACCCAGCCTAGGCACACTCCTGATGAGCTTGTCCATGTCTGGGCAGTGCCTTGGCCCTTTGAGGGAGGGTCTAATGACATCAAGGGAGAAGGTGGTGTGAGGCTTTCTGGGAAGCAGCCGTTGTGTCTCTGAGCAGCAAGGCGCTTTGCCACCTTTGTGGGCAACCAGCATGTTTCTGAGTGTCTGTTGAAATGTGGCTGTCCCCTTCCAGGACTCCAACATGATGAGGATCGTGGCCTTTCCAGGCCAAAATGATTTTAATCGGGTCAGTCGAGATGAGGTCATCACACTACCAAGGTGAGCAGGATGGCTTCTGCAGCTTCTGCAGCTTCTAGTTCATTGAGGCTCCATTCCAACCAAACTTGGGCAGGATGAGCCCCTTCCCGGGTGAGCTTCCTGCTCTGCCCACCGCTCACTCTTCCCTGGCTTGGAGATTGCAGACAAAGGGGCCAGTCAACTTTCAATGTGCCCTGAGAGAGGTGGGACAGTCTGCATGGGCAGCAAGGAGGGTTGTTGTGCACCGTGCCCTCCAAGGACTTGTCAGTGGCTCCCAAAGACGGGTGCCAGCAGTTACAAGTGTGAGCCCCCAAGGGAGCCTGGTGCCCCAGCTTTACCCAGTTGGTGCCTTCTTGTTTCCAGTCTTGTAGTGGAGACCCCACACCAGCCATGGGCTCCTCTGATTTCCCTGAAGCCCAGCAGAGAGTCGGCGCCCTGGGGCGGGGGTTCTCGCAGAGGTAATGTGCCATCTGAGGGCTGGCAGGGACTGAGGGTGCTCTTGCCCTCATGAGGGCAGGTCTGAGGTCACTGTGTGATGACCCATTCTGGAAGAGGCTCTGAGCTGTGGGCAGCCCCTACAGCCCAATGCCTCCAGTGGGCCCTGGGGATTCTCAGTACCTCCCAGTTCTTCCTATTGGTGAGTCCCTTCTGATGGTAGAGTGGTGAGTAGGAGAGGAGGAAAATCATGTCCCACAGAGATGGGTGGCTTGGTGGGAATTCAGCTCTGGATCAAGTGTGGGTAAGGGACAGGGGCCTGCCTGGAACTCTGGCTCCCAGGGGTGGCAAGGACTGAGGGTGAGCCTTGTGTGGCACGACTGAGCAGCTCTGCCCCTCCTGCTGGCCACGTGATCTCAAAGACACGGAATGCTCTTCCCTTTCTCCCACTTGCAGTCAGCGTGCTGGATCCAGTGTTCCTGGCTCGACGGAGGGTTTCCCAGGCCAGTCAGCAGTCAGTGGAATCTGATCAGCCTAAAGACAAGGAGGCTGGCCGAGGAGGGTGAGCCCTGTAGAGGAGTGGTGTGGCTGAGGCTGTGTGGGGTACACTGTGCACTTGGGGTAGAGAGGGAGAGATGTTTCCTTTGGCTGGGGTGCACGTGCTGATGTTGAATGGCCCTGGAGACCTTGTCCTGCTGAACTGCCGCATGGTGCCATGGGGCAGGGTGTGAGCCCATCGCACAGATACAGGCTCAGACTGGGCTCCCACAGACTCAGACTGCTGGCCTTCCTCTTTAGATTCCTGCCTGTAATCCAGGAGAAGACCGATAAGATGCTAATGCACCCCACACCTCAATCTGAGTCACGGTCAAAGCTCCCTGAATGTACTCCACGACCCTCAGAAATGGTACATCCTTGGGTTTTGCCAGCCCTGTGTCACATTTTGGGCTCTGGGCCGAGGCAGAGAGGCAGCAGGAGCTGCCCATTGTCCCAGCCCTCCTGCCCTAGCCATGCTCAAGGTGACTAATGTTGCATGTGTGGTGTGTGCATGGCCTTCAGGGAATGCACTCCCTCTACAATGAGAGGGAAGAAAGAGAGCTCCAGCTGCTGATGGCATCCAGGCGCCATGAGGTGGAAGGTGAAGTGTGGCGCAAATACTTTGGCAACCGAACGGGACAGGACACAGAGCTAGGAAAGGTATGGCATGCACCTCACATCCCCCAGGAAAGGGGCATTTCCCCCCCTCGCTCTTTGGCGTGACACTCTGGCCGTGGAGCTGCAACACCTGGGAAGGAGCAGGAAAGGTGTCCGGGCACAGCAGCAGTGCCATGGCCTGCCCTCCCTGCAGGTGGAGCTGTTCCTGAGGCCCCAGGCTGGAGCGTGCAGCTGGCTATGGCATGGGCTGGCAGCTTTGTGCTCTCTGCGAGGGGTCAGCACCACTGCTTTGAAGACCAAGCCAAGCCTGTGCAAGTCACACGCCTCAGCTGAAGCTCTGGGAGCAGCCCCAGCCATTGGTGGCAGTGCTTTAGAAGTCTCCTCTGCCTTTGCAGACCTCCTGCCCCTACGTGTTTGAGGATCCCTATCGCCCTCCCTACCTCCTGAGAAAGGCCTATGCTGAGAAGCTGAAGGAGAAGGGGCGAAGCACGGCAAGGCAGAGCACATTAGAGCAGCAGGAAGAGCTGCAGCTCCCGAGGAAAGTACTGGAAGAGTAAGTGTGGTTGTGGCACGAGGGCCCATGACAGGTCCCGTGGAGCAGTGCCTGGGCTCAGCAGCACTGCCAGGAACTACTGACCTGAGCCAGGCTTTGGGGCATGGGGAGCCCTTTTCCCTGGCTGCAGAGCTGAGGAGGCCTTTTCTTCTGTCTCCTTTAGCAAGGGGGTGCAGACAGGTCTGTTGGAGCACCGTTGGGACGGCCCAGGGACTGCCAGCCTTGGCAAGAAGATGTGAGCAGCTCCAGAGAGACCCTTGTCACAGCATCCACCCTTTTCAACGAGAGAGCTGCCAGGAATGGGTGGCAGAGGCAAGGAATGCCTTAGCAAAGGAGAACATGCCAAATAGAGGCTGCTGGTACCTGATCCCAGCTGCAGTGACCATGCTCCTGCCTTCACTGCCTTTCTCTGCAGGCCAAGGGGACAGGAGGGGCCCCTGCAGCCCCCTGGCCAAGGGGCAAATGGGCTGGAGGTACCTGGTCCTGTCAACCAGTGGTGACAGGCCGTGGGACTGAAAAGAGTGGTGTCCCTTCCAGGCTAAAGGGCATGGGGCTTCAAAGCACAGCTGTCCTGCATCCAAACACTGCTTCGTGGGGATAACCAGAGGTCTGTGGCTGGTCACAGCACTGTTGGTACAGATTCGCTCTGGCCAAAGACAACAGTTGGCTTGATGCTCCTTGAAGAGCTACACTGACATGGAGAAATGGCATTCATTTAGTTGAGCAAGACTGGCTTACCCTCAGGAACTGTTCAATGGCCTTCTTGGGAGACAGTTTATTCATTTTGGAAAGAGAGAAACTTTTAAAAGTGCCAAAGCCCTTTTTTTGCAAGGAAAACTACAGTATGAAGAAAGGCCTGACCTGGAATGTTAAAAGCACTAGCAGCATCAGCAGTTTCTGAGGCTCACCCTTCCTAGCTGAGGAAACCTCAGTCAGGCCTGATCACATTCATCTCTGTAGTGAGGAACCTCCATCAGCTCTGTGTTCCTGTGTGCCACTCGGCACTGCTTTACTGTGGTGGTGTGAAAGTCTTGACAGGTTTGCATGTAGCTAAAATGATGAAGAGGGTATAAAGGCTGGCCATTTGCCTGCTACTGCCAATGGGTGGCCTTTGTACAGTTTTGAAGTGTAAAGCTGGCCTGATTTGTCAGTCTTCTAAGCCTTTCTAGTGTAGTGTAGTGGAATTGCCCAAGCAGTGTTGAAACAATATGTATTAATTTGCAGCATGGAGGTGCAGCCAGAAGGAGCAGAAGAAAGCTGGGGTGTTTAGAGGAGATATGTCGCTCTTATCCTGAGGAAGACATTTGCAGAACCATAGGACTGTCATAGCTGGCTTTTTGAAGATAGCTGTAGATGGTTAAAAGTAAGATAAAGGTCTGATGATTGGCTGTCTTATTAATTCTTCAGCATTGTCATTTAAAACTCATACCTTCTGCTGTCACAAGACTGAGGCAGGGCTTTGAAATAAACTGTGCGTTTAGCCACAAGTCAAGGAAGAACTAATTGCCAGCAGAGAAGCTGGACTGCCTTGGGAAGGGTGCTGTTTACCATGCATCGTTCATGTTGGTGGAAGTTAGTGGTGCAATCTGCACTGGTCAAACTGGTTTTGCTTTGATTAGCATTTTGCTTCTGATGATCACTTCCTTTCTAGGGAGCACAAAGCCTCAGACCTTGGTCTATAAAATGTTGGGTTAGCCTTTCAGAAAGGTGGTTGTTAACAGATTCTTCTGCTTTCAAACAGTTAATGTATAATTGGGGTACTTACATTAATGGCTTTTATCTTATCATGTCAAGTGACTGAATTACTGGCTGAAAATGTTATGTGGTCACAAAGAGGGAAGCCTGGTGCAATGAAAATGCAAGCGATGGCATTAAAAAATATAGTCTGTTACCAATAGAATATGGAGAGGTAACCCTTGCTCCTAAATGTAGACAGTTATCTAACTGGAGCTGTAAAAACTGACTTCTTGAACATTTGGTGAAACTTCTAATCCTTCTGGGGAAATAAGTGTGTGTTAATTAAGGGCCGGAATTCCACGAAGCTTATTAGTTGTCTAGCTGGATCTGAGAAGCAGAAGGTTGAACAGAGTTTAACTAAAATTTAGAACTGTTAATTAGTCTGCTTTCTTCCCGATCTCCTTTCTGTTTTCTTGGGTTTGGTTTGTGTAGCGCACTTTGAATGACCCGTGAGAAACTACTGTGCTTCTGACATGATAGCTCCCAATTGTAAATGCTGCACTTTACTAGCTGTGAAAGAATAAAGCTTTAAAAGTGCTTGGCTTCCCTTAGCTACAAGCTAGCTTGTTATGGATGAAGAAATGAGAGAAAGTGGAAAAAACAGGCTGGCTAATCTTGTTAAATTGGCTGAATAATGTTGCATTCGGAATTTGTGAACTCCATGCTGGAAGGCACAGATGTTTTAATAAACTTTAGATGACCTGTCTTTAGTGCCTTTTACAGCACACAAAATATTTGATGGGCATAAGGAAACCTAAATATGAAACTACCTTCCTTATAGGCCTCTGTTTTGGGAGTTAGGAATATAAGAATGTGTGGAAGTTGTGCTTCACTAAAGTGTGCCTGGGCAAGATCAGCGAGGGAAGGTAGACCCTGAAACCTGTTTTAGTAGCTTTAGAAGTTTGTTAAACAGCAACGTGAACTGTTTCCCGAGTTTTTCACTTGGATACTATGATTAAGTTTACCTTTTGCTGGGGAGGGATGAGGGGGATGCTAGCATGCAGTACAAAACTTCCAGGGATTCTGATATGGTGTGAGGTGAGCTGAACAAAACAGCTGCTATTTGGGGTCAGTAGCCCCTGTGCTCCCCAGTGAAACAATTTTGAATCTGCTGAGAAGGAACGGTTTAAAGATCTATTGTAAAAGACCAAGACTTCTATTCGTTAATTGTCAGAGTCTGCTTTGTATTTCCAACAATGAATAGCACTTCATTCCAGGGGTGTAGTTAAGCCCTTCAGCTAATTTGACTTCTGGCTTCTGTCCCCTTATATTTAATGCCTCATTTTTATATGTTTTGTTGTTCTAATCATTGAAATGTTTCTATTTTCCTTTCAGTTTGTAGTATATCTCAGCTAAGACATTTGCATTAATATAAATGCATTTGCCTAGTAAGATGGACTTCAAAACAGAATATGCATCAGAATGACTAATCCTGGTAACCTGACTGGTTTCACACCAGTATGGTGTGCCTGTATTTTAGTTCAAAACTTTGGTGGATGGGGGCTAAGTGGGAAAGGGCATTAAGTGTAGTGTAGATAGCCCTTGAGTTATAAATGGAAAGACTACTTGGGTCTGTAAATATGTTCTAATCAGGGAGATTAGAATCGTTGTGTTGTATGACTGTCACACTTCTACAGTCCTGTTTTTCCAAGCATTTGGGGGTGATGGATTTCTTTCCCATACCTTTAGTTATTTCTCCTCTCCTTTAAGATACGTATTTGCTTTTTATTAAGACAGGCCTAAGTATATATCTCTTAAATCTAAATTTGAGGAGCCCCTGAAACAAAAGGGTAGCTGTTCGTAAATCTGAGAATCTAGGTATGCATAAATAAGAATCCCAAAATCTCTGTTACAGGGAGCACTTACTGTGTGATTCTTTTGGCAGTGTTTGAGTTCTTCCAGTACTAAATCTTGGATTGGTTTATTGTAACTACACTAGCTTTTCTGTCAAGTATACTGCACAGCACTCTGATCTGACAGCCACTTGGCAGGAGTTGCTTGCTTGGAACTATACTAAATACCTCTAGTTTAATTTTAAAGGTAAAGGTTTGTTTTATAAAGGATTGTTCTTGGTCGTACACAGGTAGGTCTCTTAAACTGTGTTTTTGGGGACAACTAAATCCTCTTGACTTTGATAGAGGAAGGAAGCTACCTTTTAAAGATATTAGTGGATTTATAAATGTAAGCATCTTTTATTGACTGTGATTTGGAGAACATATCTGTATGGGAAGAGCTCAGGTCTTAAGGCAGCTCACCTAACCCTGTTTGCTTGAGAAACATCTCTGCATGCATGCCCTGTTGCTTACTGCAGGATCTTTTTTTACTATCTGTTCTGTTTTACCCTCTGAGAAACCGACACTGAACTTTCTGACATTTATGATCTCTAAATTCTCTCTGCATTGTTGGAATTGCCTGGATATAATTTATTCCCATTTCCCAGTTGCAGACTCTTTTATACAAAATGTAACTGCAAGCAAAGGTACTGCATTGTCTTGAACTGCTGCAGTAAGGACGACACATTGGTAGGGCCAATGCAGACTAACAAAGGTAGTTTTAAGATTACAGCATCAACAAATAAAGCTGCAATAAAATTTAATGTTTTGAAGAAATACCTTTATAGTGCTACCAGTTGAGTTGTAGATCCTGGCAGGAAGCAGCTGGTTACTTTAAAAGATCACAGAATTACAGAATCACAAAATATGCCAAGCTGGAAGGGACCCACAAGGATCGTCGAGTCCAGTGACAACAAAAGATTATTTTAACATTGAAGAGGAAGAAAAAATCCTCTCTTTGAGAAAAATACTAATAACATGAATGCATGGTAATGTAAAGCACCATTTAGAATGTGTACAGTTACTTCCCAGAACATAACAGAAAATATATGCTTGATTACTAGGAGATATACAAATACAGACCTGAACATGGAACAATATTGTAAAATCTGTGGGATAATCCTGAGAAAGACAAAGTAGGTGTGTTCTGTTGTTCTGTTATTTTATAGTTCCCTGTGTTGCAGAATAAACTTGGCAGCGCTCCTTGGTGACAGCTGATGGACTTAGTGGAGAGCTGTAGAAAACCATGGACATCCACATAGATGGAGATACTGCTTCTATAATCATATCATGGAATGGTTTGGTTGGAAGGGACCTTAAAGATCATCTCATTCCAACCCCCCTGCTGTGGACAGGGGCACCTTACAGTAGAGCTCAGAGCTCAGAGCGCCATCCAACCTGGCCTTGGACACTTCCAGTGATGGGGCATCTGCAGCTTCTCTGGGAAATATGTGCCAGTGCCTCAGCACCCTCACAATGAAGCATTTCTTCCTAATAGTGGATCTAAACCTGCCCTCTTCCAGTTCAAAGCCATTCCCCTCTGTCCTATCACTAAATGCCCTTGTAAAAAGTCCCTCCAGCTCTCTCCTAGCCCCTTTAGATACTGGAAGGTGCTATAAGGTCTCCCCAGAACCTTCTCTTGTCCAGGCTGGAAAAACACAACTCTCTCAGTCTAATTTAATTGGGGAGGTGCTCTAGCCCCCTGAACATCTTGCTGTTGCAAGCTTCTGTTCTGCACTGTTGCCTCCTGTCCCCTTTTGTGTGTTGGGTGGGAGTGGGAGTTTGTGGCTGTCTGGCTGTAGGTCCACTGCAGACTGTGCTTTGAACCAGCTATCTAATTCTTTCTCAGCCTCCCCAGTGTTCCACTGCCTTCTCACCACCTCATGCAGCTCAGCCACCTGCAGGTTCTCCACCTGGACCCAACCTTGCAGGCAGGTTTGCAGCCTGTCCCTGCCCCAGAGAAGGATCTCAGTGAGGTCTGCACTGCACCCTCTTTCCTCAGCAGCTCCTCCTGGGTGGAGACATCGACCATGGGTGGGGCAGCTGGTGCAGAGTCCCCCAGTGCCTCTGCTGCTCAGGGTGTGCCACTGGGTCAGCACTGGGGGTGTTCCCCCGGGGCTCCCCCAGCTCAGGGAACCTGGTGTGTGTCACTGTCCCCTGCCCAACTGCAGGACAGGCCTGCCTAGAGCAGGGCATCTCAGCAAGGGACTCAGCTCTGACTCAAATGAAGGTTGAGCTTTCTTCAATTGTCTGGAAGGAACTGCATCAAAAGGATACTATAAAACCAAACTTCTCTAGCTTAGAGTGTATAGAGGAACATAAGGCTTGCTTTCCACACCTCTCTTACCCACTTTTCCTACTGCAGTTAATTAAAAGTGTGCCTTCAAAGAGGGTATTAGCACAAGAATCTAGACCAACTATGAGTGTCCTATTCAAAAACTTACCAAAGACACTGTGACCTTATTTTCCTAGTGCTGGCGTGTTACTAATTTGCTTGGGATTGTACCCTGTAATTCTCTCTGCTGAAGCAAGCTGAATTTCTGACTCTTTCCTGGTAAATTGAAAGTGCCCTTTTAGGATGTAAGGTAAGGACTGACCCTGTCTGCTTTTCAGGCAGAAAAGAGAAAGACATGAAGTTTCATGAGGTAGCTTTTAAGTTTGGATTGCAGTAGTGCCCGAATAGGAAACCCATACTCATTTGAAATGATGGCTTCAACCTTCTCAGTGTGGGACAAAACAATGGTGGGCTCCTCTCTGTCACCCAGGGAGTATCTTAGGTGTGATATATCTGTGCCAAAAGAGGGAGATTAGCACATGGAAGGACACCTTTGTGTATAGTTCTGTGGGGTGTAATCCAACCTATAAATCCTCCTCCTAAAAAGAAGCAGAAATCATTACAGGTTGGATATTTGGAATAAATGAATCTGTATGACCTAACCCTTTTTTAACGCCTGCAAGCTGAAATCAAATGAATTACAAAACTGGAACTCCTTTAAAGCTCTTTGCTTTCTAATGGCTAAATGGCTGAAAGGTTCTGGAAAAATCAGGAATTTATGAAGTGCAAGTCACCAGTGTTTTATACTGTAGTTAAAAAATACTATATCTCTATCCCAGTTCAGATCAGATCTGACAGATATGTTTAGCCTTTGTGCCTTAATGCTACTGCATATGTATGTGTATATAATATTCAAAATATGTATTCAATAGAAATTGAATTTCAGTTAATATCTGCATTAAAATCAAGGATTCATGAGTGATAAATTGCTCACCTTTCTTTCCTGACCTAGGAGATGTACAGAAGAGAGCCAGTGATGATATGTTGTCAAGGTAAAATGACTTTGCTTAGAAAGGGGGAATATTTGGAGTTCCTATTTCAATGAATAACAGCACTGGAATGTTCACCCCATGAGGCAGCTCTGGAAAACAAGCTTTCAGAAGGTCATCAGCTTCAGCTTGTAACCTTGCTGCCATTTGTCTGGTAGGATCTCTCTTTATCGTAAACCTGAATGTGTTTATTAGGATTGCAGTGAAGAGAAAGTCTGAAGAGAATATTAAAATAGTTGCTATTGTGCCAGGAAGAAAATGTTTATTTCTGTGAGTAGTGGAGCCCACAGAGCTGTTGAAATGAAAGGTCATTTTCAGACTGCGGAACTAAATAGGATATTCTTGCGAAAGAAGAGAGAAGAGATGTGAAGGGTGAGAAGTGAATGTTGTTGCTGTTACCCTTACAAGGAATCAAAACAAAACATTTAGATGTTCACTTTTAAAAATATTTATTTTATTTTTTTTTTTAACCGATAATAACCAAATACTGTGTCTAAGGGATCCTTCAGACAGACACAAGTCTGATCCTTCAGACAGGCAGAAGTGGGGTTTTTTAGCTGCAGTGAGTTTGGAGAAAGAGGCAGGATGAATGTAAATACTCTTGTTTTGTCTATCAAGCTGATACGGAGTTTACTAAGGCTATTTTTGACTGTGAGGGACTTTTTGAATTGGAGAAGATAAGACACCCCACTTGCACTCTGTTTTAGAATTGGAACTTAAAATTGCAGTGGAGCAAACAGGTATAACTGTTGTGCCCAATTTACTTTAATAGGCCTGTGAGGTTGCAGAAGTCTGGTCTTACGTTGTCAGGTACAGGAAAAGTCAGGGATGTTCTTTTGAAAGTGTTAAGTTGCCAAGGAGGAAGTAAAGGTTGGTTCTCCTTTTTATTTACTTATCTGTTTATATCTATTTATGCATTATTTTTAAGAGGGCAGGAAAAGTTCTTTAGATAAGAATTGTGAATTATAATTTGATGCCTTTAAAGGAGGGAAAATGAATAAGTTCCCTCCTTCATCCCCATATAGGGGTATGAGCTATGGCTTCCCATGGCAGGGGGTTTGGAACTACATGATTTTTAAGATCCCTTCCAACCCAAGCCATTCAGTGATACCTGAACATCTCACACATTTATTCTCCTAAAAAAACTGTCAGACCTAATTTCTTGTAATCTGCTTTTGATCAGTGAGCAAGGGAGAATTCTGTCAGGAAACTAAACCAAAGTAAATTTCTTTCTCAACTGTGCAGTGATCTGGATCCCAATTTAAAGTTCAACAAGAGAATGGCCAAATGCTGTTCCTGTATATATTGCTTCTTTTTCTTTACACAACAACAATCTGAGCCCATTAGACAATTTTTCTGTTCTTAAGCATAGTTGTGGGTTTTTTTCCCCAAAAGGGGTCAAGATAGTGAAATTTAGCAGTCAGGCACCAAAATCCTCCTCTAAGAAATTTAGTACTATGCAGTGTTAGGGGATATGTTGACATCTGCTGCTATAGATGTGTTTCAAATTTAAAAGAACGTGGACAAAGATGAGCAATGAGACCGTTGGTTTCATTGCATTAATAATAATGTAATAAAAATCAGTGAAATCAAGATGTGTGCTAGTTGAAGCACTTCTTTATTTTTACTTCTGCAAGTGAACAACATGCCATTGTTCATATTTATTTCCTAGACATAGTTTCCCTATTTATTGATATTCTCATTAAGGGGTATACCAAGAACCTTGCAATCTTGTAACAGTTTACCTTTATGCTTGAGTCGAGGTTTATGGTGGCAAATGTGGGTATTTGGGGTGAGAGAGACAAGTCTGGAGTTTCATGAACAGTGCTGGGAAGGGTGAGCTCCAAAGGTGCTTCCGCTGCTTCCATGGATACAGGTCATGAAGAATTAGGCAGTCTCACCCACGCTCTGTGGAACATCATCAGCAAGCTTCATTTTTTTCTTTGAAATGTAAATCATCAGTGTCTCAACCACTTGAATACTAAACCCAGCAGATCAGAATGAGTGTAATGCTAGATTCTCTTTAACCAGCCTGTCTTCTGTTTTGTTTTATTTTCCTCACCATATACTACTCTTTCTGCTGAATCTTGATTTATCCTTTCTAACCTTGTGTTGGTGAAACCTGACAGCCCTGAAAAAGCTTTATTTTGTTAGTAGGCTTTTGTGGGCACATTATACATAAAGGTCACTCAAACACAGATTTGCTGTACTGCATTTGAGCTTGACACTGTGTTGGTTCCAGGTTTTTATGTAAATGGTGTTAGGATAGTATATTTATTACCAGCGAAAAGACAGCACAATCAATTTCAAAAAGCAAATGGTACTGCACTATATCACACACTTTCCCGGCTAAAAATAGCAAGTCAAATGCTGGGAGTTGCTGAATTCTTTCAATCCTCACTCTAAGGTAGAATTTCAAATTAGCAGTATTTCCTAATATTAGGTCCCTGATTTAACAAACTACTACTTTCTGGGCTTAAATCTTTTATTATATGGTAAAACAGTTAAATCACCACCCAACATGGAAATATTGACTGGGTATTTCTGAAATTGGCAGTGTATTTTAGAAAAGCATTGTAAGGTAAGATCACAGGAGTTCTTGTTCTTCCACCCCCTCCCACCCCAGAACTGTGTGTTTGTTGCACCTGCTGAGAGAAGTGGTATCTGTAGGTCCCTAATAGCCTTTAGACTCTGATATTTTGGTATGTAAGAGAACCAGCCGGCTAATCCAAAGACATTCTAGAATAAATAATACTTTTTTTCCTGTGTATTAGCAGCAGCCTTTAGAGAGTTTGCATGCATACTTTCTCTGGAAGGTTATTGTGCTAATTACATTTTTCAATTATTTTTCTCATACTAGAAACACACCTAATAATCCCATTTATTTTGTTTATTCTAAAAATATTGAAATACTAACCACAGTGTAAGAAGTGGAAAGTACATTACTTCCATCTACTTCATTCTGTGTGCTAATGACGATGAATTTTAAGTTACCCATGCCAGCTTTTCTTGGCTGTATATTACTAGTAGAAAAAGACAGTGGAAGCAGGACTGGTATTGTCTTGGAAGTAAAAGAACTGTAGGTGCTAGGGAGAAAGAGACATTGCATAGACTGATTTTTTTTTTCCTTAAATTAAGATTATTTTCCTTTTATTAGGCCTTCCTTTTAAAAATGGGCTGTGTTATCAATAATATGAATCTTAATTGAGTGTTCTTTTGTGTGCCTGGATAATTTTTAGCATGCCTTAATATTGGCTATACTGTTCTGGAGGTTGTTCTGACCTAAAGTCTTAAGTAAAATAATTTCTTACATAGGGGAGGATACCCTTCATATGTAGCATAATTGTCCTTGGATTTCTATACATCTTGCAACTCTCACTAGTGTAATATTTTCTTTCCCTCCATCATTTTCATGGGCTTCTGTGAAGTTACAGCCTAAAAACGGTTTGATTTTTTAAAATTATTATTATTATTATTATTATTTACTAGTTTTATAAAATCAAGCTCATGAAATGACTGCACACTTCCAGGCACACAGGCCTTTCTTTTTGGCTCCCAGAGCCTTCATCCTGGGCCACTTGCCTGCCTCTTCTTCTAGTAGAGATTTTTTTGGAGATGACCCTTAACTATTCCTCTGTATTGTGAAGGAATTGGAAACTCCCTTGTGCAAGGTTATGGGTCTACACCTGTGCAGTTCCCAAACAGCTACTGAAGATGGAATTTGGGCCCTGATGCTACTCACTGTGTTCCCTTCTGCCCCGGGGCCTTCTGAGACTTAAACAAGATACTGAATCTTCAGAATTGACTTTTTTTATTCTTAATACACTCTTAATATACTTGTAGTATACTCTCAATATACTCTAATATTGCCATTTCAGGAAGCTCATGCAGTCTCTTGCTCACCTTGTGTTCATGTATTAGCCCGAAACTTGCTTAACAATTCTAAGAGGAAACAATGAAGGGAAGCAAAGCATAACATGGTGTTTGAACTGTGATAGCAAACACAGATCCCCATGAATATTCACGTGAAGCAGACAGTCCTTTTTCTATTTGATGTTAATGTTTTGCTTTTTTCTAAATCTGACAGCATATTGCTTATGAGAAGAACAGCATGAGTACAAAGACTGGGTATTTATATGTATTTCAAATAAGTTTGGGATGAGAATCTTATTTAAAATAATGGCAGGTATTACAATAGCAAAATTGAGATGTGGAATTCTGATCATGCCAGTTAAAGAAAAGATTGTTCTCCTTAATTTTTTTTTTTTAACCAACAGCACAGTAGTGGCTCCTATTGATTTGTACTCTGGTGCCAGACATTATTACCACTAAAATATAGTCCATGTAAAAATCAATGCATGCATACTATAGTACATTAATTACTCTATGTTTTTTGCTTCCCAACTGGATGCTTACTGATTCCGTATTAGCTCTTCAAATTGTAAAAATCTAATGAGACTTTCTTCTGTAATGTGTTATACAATATTACTGCAGATGTAGAATTAATTTGCTCACAAACTTCAAACTTTATGGCAAGTTATGTATTTCATTGCCTCCCAGGTTTTGAAATTGTTCAGCTTGTTCAGAGACAGTAAAATGCATCCTAGAAAATAATCACTACAGGATTAGATGAGTAAGTGGAATGTGCATGTGGCTGAAATGAGGAGCTACTAAAATTTATCATTAAGAAAAATATATTTCTTTTTATATTAAACTGTAGACGTACTTTCTCTCTATGCATACTCTATTATTAAGACCATCAGAAAGGAGTAGACAGTTTACCATTTTGCCTTGTAAAGGAATGGCTTTCTTTTGCAAAATTCTCTTTGGAGAAATCATCTTGCATTAAAGCTTGGTTTTATACAGAAATCTGTAATACTTTTGAAGCACTTAGTAGTGTTTCAAATGGGCATGAAAAGCAGTTCATGAATGTACACAAACTGAAAAGATGTATTACAGAAGCAAAATCCCTTGCCATCTTCTAAATAACTGCCCTCTTAAGAACTAAGAAAATGTGTTACTTAGGATTACAGCTGGATTAAAACAACTAATCAAAACACATTTCCCTTTTTCTAAAATAGATGTAGATGAAGGTGATTTTGAATTGGAAATAATTGCAACTTAAAAGCACTCTTCTGCACAGACCCTAAATCTGATGTGTTTAAACCTTGTTGAACACATTTTTTTCCTGAGTACTTTGAAGCTCAACTTCTACAATTTAAACTTATTTGGCTTAACTATTTGAGCATCTAGCTCACTCACACATTTTACTGTGATATGAAAATAGTTTGAATGATGCAGTAAGCAGTTTATAATGTTTTTTGTGTGCAGTGATGTAACTATTCATGAACTAGATAAAGAAAATGTTTTGTGAAGCCTTACTAAAGGAAGAAGATACTTGGTTAAATTCTATGTAAAACTTCTAAGAAGTAGAAAACATGTATTTTTAGCTTATGGAGTTTCATAGCTTGTTTTTGCCATTATCCAAATATGTGACCTGTCTGATGTGCTCAGGTTAATGTGGTGAAGTCAACTCAGTACCAGCACTTCTCACTGAGTATTTCTATTGCTGAGCTACTGCTATACCCATTATGTTTTATTGTTCTGGTCCAGCTACTCTTGCTGGCGATATATTTGTAGTGGATTTTACTTGTTTTCCACTAATTAATAGCTTAATGTTAATGGACATATTTTGGGTTTTGGGGTTTTGTGTTTTTTTTTTTTTTTCCTCTTAGTCCTGTCATAGTTTTTATAGTTTTCTGGTTTTTTGCCACTGTCTATAACTAAAATTTTCTACAGGTAAAAAATCACTAAGTTATTAATCAAACCTTTAGCAGGTTATATTGTTTGGGGTTTTTTTTTACCAAGTTCAGAAAGAATAGAGATGCAGTTTCCGATGAGGAAGACTGACCTAGAATGACACTGAGTAAGACCTGGGTACTGTGCGTGTGATTCAGCACATTATATTTTACTTCTGCGGGTCCCTGCACTTCTGCATTCATTCTCTCAAAGTCAGTGGTGTGCTTAGCAATGCCTTTGGTGCAAGCAACTTACTAGTATCTTCCAACAAAAGAAGTTGTCCTTTGAAACAGATCTTAATTCTCATTTCATGGCTGGGTTATGACGAATTATGTCCCTAAATTAGATGTGTAACTAATGTGTTGCCTTATAATATAGAAGTAGCAAATATTTTTCCAGGAGTAAAATTCAAATGACTTTCCTTGTATTTCAGTCCTTTCAAGCTATAAGGTTATAAGAATTAATTAGCAAAGAGCATGATCTCTGGAAGGGTCTCTGGACCTAAAATTTCAGTCCCTACTTGCTCACCAGGAAGCATCCTATGAACAGGTTCCTTGACACAAGGCCTCGAGTTTGGTTTTGGCAAAAAGGACAGGATCTTCATTCCCACTTCATAAATCTAGTCTGTCATTAAGTCACATAAAGAAGGAATTTTTTCTCTTAAAAATAAAAAAATGAGCAGGAATTACTTAAAGGTGTCACATTAGTCATTCCCTATTAGGCATGTAATGAGATGAAACTGCTGTATGAAAAGTGGTAAAGAGAGGAAGAAGCTTTCAAGTACAGGATTTAAAAGATTTAATAATTTCTGGATTATTTTATAATCTGCAGTTGATATCAAGTATATTCCCATACGGAGAAGACTAGAAACTCACTTGAATGTTTTTCAGATAACATGCCTTGAAAGGCAGAGTTTTTAAAAATAACAAAAAAAAACCAGTTTAAGAAAGGTTTGCAGGTGAAATAATTTTTTATTCTTCACATAATGGGAGAGACGTGGGAAGAGGTGAGGAGTTGTGATCATCTGAATCGTGATTTCTCTGCAGCGCAGTTGCATGTCCTCATGACAAGCTCACAGATTTGGAATATAAAATTATAGATTAGTTATGCATATTTGAAAGCTGTTTAAGAGACTTGCTAAGCTCTAAATTGTGGTGGAATTGTTCCAGTGATAATTCAGAATTAATTTGCAGAGTTTATGCAAGCTAAGGTTGACACACAGGCCATGATGACAGAGTGCAGATGTCTGCAAATACCATGATATAGGACATGTTCGTTTGGAAGTCTTCTAATTTTGACAGTGAGTTTAGAGTTTGAATCTGCGTTTTCCAGTCGTTTTCCATGGGTGCGTTTGTTCATCTCTATTTCAAATAAATATAACCACTAAGTAGAGGTGGATCTATCCTAGCAGTAAAACTGAAATTCAGTTCTGTTCTTATCAATGGCAAATAGCAATTTTTTTTTTTTTTAGAGGAGAATGAATTTGAAGATGTTTCTGTTATCTGATAAGAATATACTTTTGTGAATGGTATTAATCCCCCCAAAGGGAACTGTTCAGTATTTGTCTTTTGAATCCATTTTATGTCTTTGTGAGTTTTGAATGATGGCTCACATTGATTGCATTAAACTGAATAAAATGACATCCTCAATATTGTGTCTATCTCCTCCCTCTACCTTTCACTGACTGTACAAGTTTCAATTAAGTTTGAGGCTGCCAGAATATTTTGTAAGCTCCCTTTTAAGAAACAGTAGATATTGCTGTAGACAACTGGGCTATTCCTTGTTGGTGAGAAAAGAAAATGTTACCCTGTGAAGAGTTTTTTAAATGTATATGATTTAAGTAAAGTAGTTGTTGCTGAGCCATACCATGGACATTCACAACTGTTTAATTCTTATTATCTTTGATTTCTAATTCACCTTTCTCTCTTTTTAATTGCAGTTCAATTGTTTGGAGGTTTGAACGTATAATTAGATTTCACTCACAAAAGAAAAAGTGGATTATTTTCTTGATGGTACATTCTCTGTGGGACTATATTGTAAATGCCATAATAGACTACAAAAGAGACCATTACATAATTGTACATATAATTCACTGTAAAATCTATAGACTGTCAACTAATGCCAACATGCTAGCCTCTGCTAGCTTGGTCAGGCTGAGCTCTGGAATGACTGCCTAGACCATGCAGTCACACCTGAGGTAGCACTGAAGGTATGTAAAAAATTACTATAAGGGGAAAAAAATAGAAAAAGGGGTTTGATAAAGGCTTTTGCGGTACCTTCCTTGTTAAACTTTTCCAAAATTAAAAAGAATCCACTTATTTTTTATCCCCAGTCTTTTCCTTCTGTGTGATCTTTTATCTTTCCCCCTGACAAACCTGCTTCTCTGATATCACTTGGTCAATAGATTTTTGGAAGTGTTTGTTTTGTCTTTGTTGTCCATTTTGTCTACTGCATCAGTGAGTTCACTGTTAATGAAATGGCCGGGCTGGGGGGCAGTTCTTGCGGGAATGCTGGTTATTCTCACAGGCATCTACACATATTGAAATAATAAAACATGGGAAGTTTCAGTTTTAACTGGCGTTTCAGAATTTATTAATGCTTATACTCTGTTACTTGCTTGGAAGATGAAAGAGAAGTCTTTATTTCTAAGGGGTTAGATCTTTCTGTGGTTAATTAAAATAGAATAATTGAGTTCAGTTGATATGAAATGGTTCGGTTTAGTTGGTGATCTGAACAGCTCATTCAGGGTTTTATCACCTGATACTTGATCTTGTAAGAAAGCAACAAACAAACAGAAATTTCCAGGTCAAGAAACATGTGGAAATAGAGGTATAAACTCTGAAGTACTAGATGTGAGCAAGTACCTCTGAACCCCCAGAGGAGTCCCTACAAGGAGCATGTTACAGAACCTCTCTTGTTTTTTGAGTGCTGAGGTGAGGATTATTTCTACTTCTTGTTTCTAATATTTACAAGTTTTATACTATTTCCCCACATTTTTGTGTTTGTTTTATTGGTTTTCCCCCCTCCTTCTGTTCTTCCCGTGGCTAACATGTTTATGTCTCGCTGTGTTCACAAATAACTGCTCAGCAGGCAAGTGCCTAATGCAAGAATGTGGCAGAAGTTCAGGCTGATGACTCAGGACTCCATAGGAAAGCATTTTCTCCGCTCTCACTGCTCAGTGACAATTGATAGGCTGCTTCAGAGAAGAATTACGCTTTCCTGTGTAGTTGCCAAACGATGGAGGGTTTGGTTTTAATGGGATTTTGTTGCTATATGAGAATGATGGTCTGTAACTCTTGGCATAATAAGAAAATGAGGATTTACTCCGTAATTCTCTTGCTACATAGAGTGGATGCTGCATAGGTCTAATTTCACATTTCAAAAGGTAAACCTTCAGGGTTTGTGGAAATCTTAAATAACAACTTGCAGAGTAAGATTATGTGGGAGATGTGTAGATTTTTTGACCTTCCTATTGCACTGGTTTTGATTGAGGACAGATAAGATTTACTTGAGAGGGACAGAGCAGTAAACATCATTTACACCTTCTGCTGAGGCTGAAAGATGCCTCTTTGATCCCTTCAGAATAGGAAAGTGATTGAGAGAGACTTTCCCAGGTTGGGTTGGAGTCATTCACTGTCTTACATCCACATTTCACTATAGCAATTCCACTGGAACGTAAAGGGAGGTAATGGAGAAGTAAATTAGCCTGTATTTATATTGGATTAATTAATTTGACATGGTAATATATACCGCAGAAGATCACTGTCCTTTTATGGAGGTTGTTTTGCTATGAATAATTAGTATTATCAATGTCAGGATTTTGTTATTAATACAATCTTGTTGTGTTGGGTCATTGAGACATAAAATATTTCCAAAGTCATGCTATCTTTGGATTTATCCCTGTTCTCAAATTGCAGGCTTTTTCCAGTGGTGCCTGAGGCTTGCTGGGTTAAACGATGTCTGAGGAAGGCTTTAGCATTCACTGACTGCTTTATGTGGAATTAAACATGCTTAATGATACAGTGTTATGGGTAGTGATGAACAAAACAGAACTGCAGTGTACAACACTGATTAAATTAGTGTTTTTCTAAAACTAAACTTCTACATCAAGATTTGTAAGTTGATTAATGTTAGTCATGCATGAAAGCTTGTCTGAATTATATTCTCAAAGCTGCTATAGGTTATGCTTAGAGAATTCTGATATGTTTATAATATTTGAGGTCATCTTCAGTAAGATGTGATGCATGAATATGGAAGAGCTTTGAATTCCAGTTTTTTTCCCCACTCTAAAACGTTTAGGAAGGGTGCAAATATTGCCACTGTCAAAGTTATACATGTGTTATAAAATATGTACTATTGATGCTCTTAAAATGACAAGTGTGGCTGGTTTATATGGTTCAGGAGTTGTAGCAAGGATATTAAGATCATTCAGGTGTTGTATGTTCATGACCTTAATAAACACATAACAGCTTTTATTATCTGAGGTTTCAAACCCCAGTGTGTGGAAGGGAGGGATGGTGCTAAGTGAGGCAGAAAGGGGAGGGGGGGGAGCTGTTGCTTGTTTGGTTTGCTTATTTGTTACAACACTACTCAAGCATAACTTTCTTCATGACCTTTTAAATTATTTGGTACTTGATGATGTACTTCATTTGACAGTGTGTCTTTAGCCTTGAGACTTAAAGCGGTCCTTGCAAAGGAATATCGATGTGCAGGCAGTTAATAGATTTTGGTTCCATTGAAACGCTGTGAGTAAGCTCAGTCATTTGTTTTTTGACACTGACTGTGGTGTGATACTCAAGTTTCACTGCATTAAAGCAGCTGAAACTTGTTATGTGTTGACTTCAATTTCCTTTTTTGTGTTACTCCTACTGAACAACAGGTTTTAATTCCATTAATGCATGGCACTACTGTATTTTGGATTTGTAAATCACTTTCTTGGAATCTATAGAAAAACCTATTTAATGTGTGAGGTTTTTTTTTTTTTTTGCTCATGCATCTTTTATGGATTGATTCTAACTTTTAGATCTCACTTCAAATTTTCTTTGAATATACCTACATAATTCTTGATTACATCTTACTTGCGTGCAACTTATTTCAGATATTTCCAGTATTAGCATAACTAAAGATAGCTATGACCTGGCTAACTGAAGGAAAGGAACAAATATGTGATAATTTACTTTTCAAAAAAGTCTTCCATTCTTCTCTTAAAACTTACACTAATAGTTTCCTTTTTCAGGAAGGATGAAGTATTTTTTCTGTATAGCTTTTATTTCTTCTTAAGAAAAGCTTTTCAATTCTATAGCTTATGGAGTTCCCATTGGTGTATGAACTGATACAGTAAGTGTAGTTGCTTTTCAGTTGTAATATCATTTCTGTAACAAGCTCTGTATATGTGTTCCCATCTAATGGCTTTTTTATTTTTGAGACTCACTGGAGAAAGATTTGTTGAGTGGAGAATCAGTTTGCCAAGTTCCAGTTGAGATTGAAATTTCAGTAGAGTTATAAACTTCTAAATACAGAGATCTATTAGGAAAATGCTGACAAACATATTGGAGATATAATTCCTAAGTAAAATGCTGAGAATATCCTATATGCTGCTGTGTGTTCTTGTTGTCATTTCTACAAATAGAGTATACAAGTGGGGAAAGAAACCTCTCACTGTAAGATATTACTTCCAAGAAGCTGCAATAACTAACCCTTTTCAACACTTGTTTCTGGGAAGAAATGAAAGTTACAGTTAATTCAGCTCCACTGTGTTAACAATTGAAACAGGCATTAAAAATAAATCTCATTCAACTATGAGGTGCCTAATTTTGACGTTACAGTTTCAGAACATCACACAGAGGACAACACAGGGCTCAGTTTAATTGGATTGTGTTGGGAAAGGCTGTCACTGGACCAGATTGCCCAACAGCCTTAAACGCAGCATAATTCTTTTCACAGAGTGGGTGGGAAATACTATCACTCCTGACATGATTGTGTTTTACACTTGGTTTGCACATGTGCATGTGTTGACACAAGGTTCAGAGCAAAATAAAGGGTGGCTCCTTGAAAAGTAGTATAAGGAGGAGTAAGATGCTCAGCATGAATCAGGTAAATGCACAGAGCTAGGAGTGTAGGACAGATAACCTCCGATGAATATGAAGTTTAATGATTTCTTTATAACAAAGCACATCACTCTTTCAGTATTAGCTTAGTGTGCATGAGGAAAAAAATGTAATCCACACGACTGATTTTTCTTACTGTTTTCTTCAAGGCAGAACATAAGAGATCTGGATTCATACTGATTCTCCAGTATAAATCAGATTAATCTTGCTCTAATTGTTTTCTCTTTAACACGCCATTCTTGAAGTCATCTGACTTCTGCTGTTTTAAAATCACTAAGAAGGTAATCTGCCTTCTATCTTGGTCTCTCAGTTTCTCTTCATGATAGAAATGTAAAAAAACAAGTCTTAGTGCTGGTCTTATTTTTGTCTCCAGGGTAGTGACAGCAAGTGTTGTGAACATACCTGTCATGAAAGATGAACTGGATAATTATGTGTTCAACTGCACTATCAAGCTGATAAGCCAACATCACCCGTGCTGTACCATGCATTAAAGAACATGCCTGACTGCTGTTTCTGAGAGTGCATCTGAAATTATTAGTTCTGGTGAATGTCCTTTGTTCTTTAGGATGGCTTTTCTAGTATCTGTGGATAACTCTGGAATGTGGTCTTTAATACTGCATAAACTTCAATGAGATTATTTCATGAGCCCGACATTTGCAGGCTTTGGTGGAACCCAGTTTTGGACAAGCTGTCCTCTACAGCACTTTCTCATGTTTTTTCCATGCATCCTCTTAAACTTAAATAGTAATTCCATGATAACATTCTGTCAGTCTTTCAGAAGGGGATGGGCTCCACCAATCCCACAAATCACATTTGTGCCTTTGTAGTTCTTTTTATAATTACAAATCCAACTGATACCAGTAACTAATGTGTCTTTCATTCCTGAGTTTTTTAAATCTCCAAACTGTGCTGAGAATGGCTACAGGCTCTTTAGTTCATTCTTTTTCTGTTACTACTTTAAGAGCTTCTTGGCAACTTAAGACGACAATTGTGTCATAGCTGTCTCTTTACTATTAAAATTTTGTTAATTTTGGAAATATAGCATCTAAGTATCAGAAATGTGAGTGAAACTTTGAACTGAGTTGATGTGTTTTAACATTTTAATTAAAAGTGTATTTTCAACAAGTTTATTAACCAGAATGTCTGAGTTATTTTTTGAGCAGTAAGAACAACATAAAACTGGGTTACCAAAACTGCTGGGGGGAAAAAAAAGTGTAACAAAAAGATTATTTTTTTCTTTTTGGGCTTCAGATGACTTGCCATTAAATGTCCTGCTTGATAAAGTCAGCCACAGCAGATTGCTGAGACTCTAAGCAAGCCATCCCAAGCGAGCTTCTTGGCATAGAAGAGACCCAAGTCTGATGAGAACTTTAAACTGATTACCATCCCCTCAACCAAAAAATCCCACCTTGCACAAACCCACATTTTATGAATTCCTTTTTTCCTTGGTGGTGGGAGGAAGATGGAGATGGTGCCATAATAAAGGCCTGGGACAAAAGGAGGAGTGGCAGTCAAACCCAAGTCTGAGTTTAGTATTCTGTTCACTGGAGTGCAATGCCTTTCAAGCAGACCAAGAGAAAGAACAATCAAACAGTGAAAGAGACTTCAGATCACAAGTTCATTAATTATGATAGCTAAAGAATAGATAACATACACTTTAGTGAAGCTGCAATGAACAATATACACCATTACGTGTGTACAATGCAAATTGCCTTGAACCCTCTGTGAAAAGTAGTGAGCTTTTTGGGAAGAGAAAAATAATGAATACACTTTAGAAAGGTAATGACATGCCTATATATCACTGAAACAGGAGGCAGAACACAAAACAAATTAATGATTATTTGTAAACCTAATAAGGGAATGTCAAGGACAGCTAGTGCACCAGACAGTGCATGAATGGGAATGATAAAAGGGAAAGCAAACAACCACTAAGAAAACTACAGGAGAATCACTGTAGTAATCATTAAGACCATATATAAAGAGGACTTATGATTAGTTAGAAAGACTAAATAACTAAGACTAATGAATATTCAGGAATGTTTGTCCAAAATTTTAATGATGTAATTCTCTATTGTGAAAAAAGGACCTTTTAGGGGGTGAAAGTAGGGAAAGAGAAAAATTCTTTTGTGAACCTTTAGTTACTTGTGTGGCTATGGGTATGAAACCACCCAATCTGTGCACAAAATTTATTTAACATGAAAAAAATACTCAAATGCTAACCTTTTAAGGTAAATCTAGTTTATGGAGATTTTTTTTTTCTTCTGAGCAATGGCTGAAACATTGTTTTAGAACTTAAAAAAAAAAAAATTGGAATAGCATTTTTCCTTTGGAGGAAACGCTGCATATTCTCTTACTGCACATGGTATAGTGTGTCTAATCTCAGGCTTCTTCAGAGAAGAAAAGGAGTAGTCACCTAGGCTGGATATCCCATATACTCTTCATCCCGTGTTTTTCTTGAAAACCTTTACATTACTGTGGATTCTTGCTGTTGGAAAGACAGCCAAAGGAATGCTTTTGCATTGGGAAAATTACATTTCTTTGCAACAGTTTTTGCAAGGTCTTTTAAAATACAATTAAGAAGAAAATAGTATTTGTGCAGTGCTGCATTTTGTCCTCACAAGAGAACATTTTGGTTTTTCCCCCCCATTTAAAACCATAAAGTTTGTAAACCTAATCTTTTATGCTGTAATATAAATCTTTAATAATGAGGTAAGAGAATTGTTGCAATTTGTCTGTTTTCAGCCCCAAGTTTCAACTGACTCTAGTTATAGCCTAATGAAATTCAAATAGCTGGACTGAAGGTTAGAAGGGGGATGACACATGAGGCTGATATTAATAATGTATGCGAGCAAATAGACTTGCAGTAGCAGTTCCAACAGTGTGGAACAAGTTACAAAGAGAGGTCTGTCTCAAAATGACCTGCACTAGAAAACAGGATTGAAACTCAAGGTCTGCAGTTTCAAAACACAGCTTTCCTGTCTGCTGAGCTCCTGTCCAGTTAAGACATCCCCTGCTGTGCAGCAAATGCCCACATCATTTCATGACAATCTGGCCAAATAAGCAGTTACAGATTTTTCCCCTTCTGAAGCTGTCAACCTTATCAAGTGTGATGTGGAACTGAATTAGTATCTATGCTTGATTGTTTGTCACAGTGGAAATAACCAGTTTTGGTATACTGGTTCGGTGTCAAAGCAATAGCAAAGTGTGTGAACTGAATTACCCCATGCTCCAGAAAACATGAAACTGCCTCATGTTTTGTGCTTCCCTAGCAAGTACAGAATCTTTGTAGTTTCATTAATTGAGTGTAGATTTCTACCTGGCTAAATGGTCATGAAATACAGCATAAAGACCTTCATGGTGCTTTAGATTCTCCTGTTTAATAATACCGGTTTCTTTTCAGATAAGGGTTTATAGCTTCCTGTACTGTTCATCCTAAAATGTGTCAACTACCTGAAGGGAATATAATCTTGTATGTCATCTTCTCTAAAAGTCCAATAAAAATGAATGCATCACATAATGCTCATGTCTTACATGATTGTTTTTGTGTCAGGTTCTGGATACACCCATGCCATTTTCTGGAAATAGTCATCTGAGGATTCATTGGTGAGATAGTCTTCAAGTCTTCTTGAACTCCTCTCACGCCCACCCCTCCATCCCTTCAGAATTTGTTTGTGTCAATTTTTCTTCCCAAACACCTGACAAGTATCTTATATAGTGAATTAAGATAAGCTGGTAATTTGGGAAGTCCTGAATTAATTAGCACTCTTTACATTTTGATAAACTGCTTCAGTGATTTAGAAAAAGTTGACATTTGCTGAGGCAAGCCTTGATCTTTATTGATGAGCAACCGTTTATCAAAAACTTCAATAGGTTCCAAACTTTAGAAAGTGGCAAAGCAAGCCAGTGCTTGCACAGATAACACTTGAACAGTGTATTTATTCACTGTTGTCAACTTTGATCCATCAGACCTAGAGGAAAGTAGTTGATCTGATGGTAAGCACAGCTTGTCTTTTGTTTATAGGAAAAAAATCTAATAGTCTTCTATCACAGCATTCTCCCAAAAGCTGTATTGGTTGCCTTTGTTGCTCAGTGAATTTATGAAGTCTCTCTTCATGCATCATCCTTCTGAGTCAACAGTATCTACTGTAGAGATGCATGCTGTTGCACCAGAATGGACTCCTCTTCCGCTCTGGTCTGAGAAGTGTCTCGCATTATGTGCCATCAAAAGAGCAAGGAGTGTAGTCTCTTAACACTTTCAGCTATGTAACTTCTTTGAAAGTACTCCAGTTACTCGGTGCCCCTGGAAAGGACTGGAGGAAGATTAGCTGCTTTTCACAGATAAAAGCATCACAAGTGTCAAATGTATGCTGTTCTCTTGGGGATTTTATTTGACTGTTCAACACTGACTGCAAGATGCATGCTTCTCTGAATGTAAGTACCTTTTTCAAACAGTAAAAGTTAGATTGGCAATTTCCCTGCACTCTTCAAGTGCTTTATCACCATGTAAGATTTTCTGGAGTGTTAACAGTATCTTACAACAAGTAGCTTGGTCTCGTATATGTACTGCTCCTCTCATGTTAGGCAATTTTTTGGTAGCTAAGGCACCATTGAAGGAGAGAGACTAGTCATTCTGTATCTCATCCCTGTATTTGTAGTTAATTTAATCCAGGAAAGTTGCTGGCTGATTTTCTTAAGGGCAAAAGGCAAGCAGGGACTAGCATCCAGAGTTGCTCAGTCCACTAACAAGCAGTCCTCATTTAAAAAAGGTGTACATGTCCTGATGGTCTCTCTTTACGGTCTTGTGCTACCAGACTTCAGCACATTTCTTGCCCTCTGGGGAACTGTGAATAGGCAGCTCTGTCATTGCAGTTAGCATGGTGGTGTGCTGAGATCATATATCCTGCTGAGAGGAGGCCTTTAAAGCTCAAGTGAAGCAATTCACTAGCTATCACTATCCACACTTTGGGAGTCCTGCTGGCTTGCATTCAAGCCTGGTGCATGGATACAGGGAGTGGATTAGAGGCAGGGTGTCAGCTTTGCTTGCCTAAGAGAGCTGTTGTAGGGACTGTTTGGCAGCAGCTCTGGTTCAGCAGTAGCTCCTCAGAATCAGATGCCATTTGCAGGCATGAGGAGCAAAACTCACTTGGGATGTGGGAAACATAGGAAACTTAAACTTTCAGTGGTTTCTGAACCATTCTGCCCTGCACTAGTCACTCTTGATGTTGTATTCTTATTTATCTTTGTTAACTTGCTTCATTACTTTTTTATTTTTTCACTGACAACTGTTTAAGTTGCTTTCATTCATGGAGAGCAAAAAAAAATTCTGAATTCTTAATGTAAACTTTCCTAAACTGAGAAGCCCGCCCTGGGATATAGCTCTTAAAGTATGTCTTTAAAGGTTTCTCTTCACTGCCCTGCTGCTGTCCTTGCTCTGCATGTTTATTCTGTTGCTGAGGTTGAAGCCTCATTATCCCTAAGGAGTGAGTTTCAGAGTTTATGATAAATAGTTCTGTGGAAACCTCAGCCCAGTAGTAATCAAAAAAGAAAGCAGAGTGTTAGGGGTTGTTGGGAAAAGAAAAGACAAGAAGAGTACATCGTGTATTAATCCCTAGTTTACCTGCATCTTGTTGGATACTGTGTGTAACTCTGGTTCCTGCTGATTCAAAAAGGATATGATACATCTGGAATAGGTTCAGAGAGAGACAGCAGAAAACTGTAAAGCTGCGGTGTAGTTTCTGTTTAAGGAACAACCAAATGTGGAAAAGTAGAATTTCACAGTTGGAGAGAGATGATAGATGGGGGTGGGGGTGTAATAAATGAGCAAAATAAAGGGATTTTAACAGGGAGAAATGAAAGGAGTTGAATTAGAGAGAAAAAAAGCACCTGCTTAACCTGCTTAACCTTGAAAGGCAGTGAGCAGGGAGAGGGAAGGCTGTGCCTGTCCCCTCAAGTGGGAAATGCCAAGCAGTAGGAGAAGACCCCCATGTTATTCCTCCCTTTCTACAGCTTTTGGGGCCAGTGTCCAACTGTGGAGTCCAGGGTGAGAGCAGCAGAGCAGCAACCTCCTGTGCTGGAGCAGAGCTGGTGCTCTGTGCCTGGCCTCGGAGATCATCTCTGCTTTCTCCTCCTCTGGGGAAACCTGGGGTGGTCAGGAAGCCACCATGGGGCAGGAACTCCTGTTACCGCTGCAGTCTGACTGCAGATTTTGGTAGGCCCTGACGCTTCTCCTCTGGCTACATGGATTCAGAGTATATTTTTGAATGCTTTTTTCTTTAATTGAACTCCATTTAAGAATATTTTTTTTCACATGGAATGAAGAAGTTCCTTACTGTGAGGGTGGTGAGGCACTGGCACAGGTCGCCCAGAAAAACTGTGGATGTCCCATCCCTGGAAATGCTCAAGGCCAGGTTGGACAGGCCTTGGAGCAACCTGGTCTAGTGGAAGGTGTCCCTGCCCGTGGCAGGGGGGCTGGAACCAGATGATCTGTATGGTCCTTCCAACGCAAACTGTTCTCTGATTCTGTGACTATTTTTTTTTAAAGAGAAGAAAATCTGGAACTCTCAATGATTATTTTTCCTTTCTTTGATGATATTTTGTTACATAAAGGGAATTCTGATAGAACACTTGCCGGCTGATAGTTTAAAAAAAACCCAGGCAGTTTAATAATTAAATTACATACCAATTACATACTGGCAAAACCACCAAAATTTAAATTGGGTTATAACTAGTTGCTATAGCCTCAGGCTGCTGCATCAAGTAGTTTGATAATTATTTTCCTGCTTGTCAGAAGTGGAGAACTGCTAAAGGCAAGCTCTGTACCGTGTAACACACATGCAGGAGTTCTGCGTTTGTCCTGGCTCGCACGCTGACACTGCGCTCTGGAACAATTAATGATGCCGAACTCTAATAGCAGTTGTCTTCCAGAGAGGGCTATTAAATAAGGCGAGTCAGCCTTGAGAGTGTTTTGGTTGGTTGTTTGAGGGAGGAGGGGGGCTAGGGCAGGAGGAATCAACTCTGATTTGTGTTGTATTTTAAAATTTTCCTCTCGACTTCTGAGGAACAGTGCTAAGAAAGTAGTTTTACCACTCTCAGCTTCTCAGCGCTAAGTGAAACTTTTTCTTTAGTTTCAGAGTCTGTACAGTAACCATGTCATATGTTTACATTTGCAACCAGCTAAGCTAGTTTCAACAAGCTAGTTTTGTTCATCTCCACAGCAAATACAACCCACGCCATCCTGAAATCTACCTGGTAACTCTGATTTCCACAGACATTTGTAAACAAATTAAAACTTCAAAGTCTATTTTTTTCTCTGTTCTAACTATTTTTGAAGGGGTTGCTTTGCTTGAAAATAAGTAATTCGCATTGACATGGAACTGTTGGAATTGCAAAGATGTTCGAGCTTTTTGGGACAAGACTGTATCTTCAGCCTTGGGTTCCTCTTAAAAATCTGTACAAAGAAATCCTGTTGCACTACCGAGACTTAGTGCATCAGGTGAGGTTTGTTAACAAGACTTAATGCTTTAAATAAAACCAAAATTACATTGAAATTGCTTGCAGAAAGAAAAATTGTAATATTCATGGTGTGTAAGACTGCAGATCATGCAATGTTTTGCAGTTATGACAGTTTTCTGCAGTTATCTGTCAAAAGATAAGAGTCTTCCCCTGAAGGCTTGAGCTGCAGAGGCAAGACAGAACAGACCTGGGGCTGGGTGTGACTTGCAGCATGCTTCCTGGGAAAGACTGGGAGCTCCGGAACCAGTGATTCATTTATACTACTTATGAATTATTATTTTTTTAAAAAAGTTGCTTAATTCATTAATAACTATAATCACTTACTTAATGACTATGTAGTGAAACTTGATCTGTTTATGCCTATGAAATTAAAAATTGCATGCTATGACATACCTGTCTGCAGCTAGGAAATGTGTTTTACACTGTTTGTTTTACTGGATTTGAAAGATTATTTTATTGAAATGATGATAATTTAGGTTGTGGCACTAGTTATTAATTAGGCACTAAAATAATATTGCTAATTACAGACTAAGAAAATTGCATTAGGATCCAGAATAGGGATCAGAGTTTAGAATAAGGTGTAACTTGGATCTGGTGTATCCTGAAAATTGATATGCTCTCCCTGCAAGATTTTCAGCTCAAACAGTGGAAGATTCAAATAGTATCTTGGTCAGACATTCACAAATACTGTGTGTTGAGGAGCAGGAGAAAGGGAAAGAAAGTTGTATGCGGCAGGTCTGAAATCAAGTTTTTGTAGATAAATTCACAAGAGGTGAGTTTGGCTGTTCACACACGAGTGTGTACATGTGCTCTCTGTAATTTATGTGAGGGAATCAAAGTTGGATTGCATTTTATCCATTTGTATTGTATTTAAGAGCAGGTATTTAGTACACAGACAGTTCAAAGATTCTCATGGACAGCCAAGGTGAAGTTTGGTAAGATGATCCCCACCATTTACTTTTTCAAAGAGGCAAAGGCTGTGAAGAGAGGGGCCCAAAAAGATTTGGTACAGGTTGAGTGAAAAAAATGAGAAAAAGAATGGAGGGAGATTCATGAGAAGAACTTTTTGTTGTTTTGTTTTTTTTTTTCCAGTAGGATGTGGCATATTAACGTGCAGAAGTGTGTTCACTTAAAATGTGTTGTTGGAACTTAGAGGAAGTTGGAACAGATGAATGTTTTTTTAAATGATGCTAATACCAAAACTTCTAATTATCTGGATGTGAATAAAATACAGCTTTTGCTCAGTCACTCTTATTAAGGAAGGAAGTTAAAAAAATGTCCTCAAAGAATGTGTAATTTGGTTAAATTAATTCAGAGCTGGGAAACACAACCACTGAATTCCTGCCTCTGCCATGGCTGGCCTTACTATTTTTTACTAATATGTTTTTGTGAAACCATGTAGGCTTATTTATCCTTTCAAACGTGTAGCTTGTCTAACTTTCTGATAAAAGAAGTTGTGTCATACAGTGAATGTACTGAAACAAAGAAAAGTGCATTTGATCATTGTGTGCAGAAATAGGATCCCTCAAACAAGCCAATTAACACCAAATCAGGTTCAGAAGGTTTGCTGAATGATTTCAAGAGACGGCAGTAGTTGTAGAAAGGTTATCTCTGATACACGTTGAATAGCTCCCAGGTTAGGCAGTCAGCTTCCAGCAGGAGACCTGGAACTGTCTTAAGCATCTAAACTTCCAGTATGGTATAGATGGAGGATTGGTATGGTATAGATGGACATCTCTGGTTGCAGTACTGGGTCAGTGCATGTCATGTAGATAAGGTATTGCTGAATTTACCAGAGGGAAGCGCTAAGAGTGGGAATGGATCTTTAAACTCCTGTAAAGCTAAAATTTAGACCCCTTTTTTAGTTCTTCTGGGTGATGTGCTTTCACCTTGTGACTAACAAAACAGAGTTATTTTCTGGATATTGGTGCCTAATCGTTTTTTTCCCCACTTTGTTTTGTTTCTTTAATGGATTGAGAGATTTAGGAATGCAAGCTTATGCTCCCCTTTGCCTTTTCCACCCCTTCCCTTGCTTAGTTCATCAAATGTAGCTCACTGGTTAGCACACTTATGTAGAATGTGAAATCAATATGCTAATTTCTTCATGATGGGAGTTTGCTATTGTTTGTTTGTTTGGTTTGGTTTTTTTTGCATTCTAAACTATTTTGCTGAGCTAGTCTGTGGTATTTTCTAGCTCTTGAATTTAATTTTGTTATGAACAGCAGAACAACATCAAAGATTAATTGGTTCAAACGCACATTATTCTCCCTTCCCAGGGAAGTGTCCTGATTATTAAGTACAGGTCTGGTTCCTCCATTTCATTCTTAAAATATTACTTATTAATATTATTGAAATTATTTATTCAATATGAAATGGAATGCATGCTTTATGATGCAGACCTACATAGCTACCAAATGACAAAGTGGTGAGAGCTTCCCCCCTCTGGCCTATTCCTTCTTTAATATTATTAAACATTATAATACCTTTAATAAGAGGGTTAGAGAATAATTCTGCCTTAGAGATGTCCATTGTTCAGTTTTTAGGATGACTGCCCAGGCTGAGGGTCATCTTTATTTTGGTCTCCTCTCGCAGAGAATAATCCTGACTCTACAATATCAAGATGAAAGTGTTCCTTGCTTTTGTTCAGATTGTCCTTCATGAAAAGTAATCATGGGCAAAATATCTATTGAATCATGTTTCTCAAGAGCAAGGTGGAGAAATGAGGACTGGCTCTTGCCTGTGAGGTCAGATCAAATCATGAACTTGCTGCTGGAAGAGAAAGCAGTTCATGCATTTTTTGGGATGGTCCATCTGATCCGTCCAGGCTTCTGACCTATCAAATAAGTGCTTAACTCTTTACCTCCTTAAGGAGATGACATTATGTACTTGAACACCATTAGATCACAATGTAGCATTATAGAAGATTATTTATAATGTAGATGGAAGATTTAGAGTTTTTTGTATGACCTTGCTGATGCATATCTTTCTCATCAAATGTCACCAAGGAGGCAAAAAACGCCTAATACATTAGATATGCAAAATTTGCATGAATCTCAATTTCACCGAAGAGATCCGTTGCCCTGAACAGTCACTGTGATTACAAAAGTTAACAGTCTGTCCAAATATAGCAATAATGGAAGTTATGAATTTTGTCTGTCTCCTAAATATCTTACCTTCAAAAGAAATGAATTAACGCATTTCTGATCCAGAAGACATGCTGTTTTATTAATTAGTGTACAAGGAATTGTTAGGTTAGATGATTATGTCCAATTAAGCATAATGAAAGTAATTAATATAGATACTGGGTTTAGGTGGTTGAGTTAATAGTGCCATTAAATGCTTCTGTTATGATATTAGTTGTTCTAGCAGAGAAAAAGTTTAAAAGGAGAGAGGCAAAAGTATTTTTTTTCATTCCTCTCTCAGTGAGCAAAATAACTTCTCCCTGACTGTAACATATGCAGAATAGTTTACAATTCTTTTGTAATTGCTAAGGCTTATAAATACACTGTATTAAAATACATTTTAAATTTTTGCAACATATTCTTTAAAATATTTAATTACAATGTACTAGTCACAATAAAGGGAGTGTACTTCAAAGTATGCAGGATTTATATAACGAACACCTCGTGCTCTGTTACATAGGTCTAGAAAATGACCAACAGCCCACAACAAATACTATTTGAAAAGGAAGTGGTTCCAAGTAAAAATTTCCTCAGGGGTGTTATTGTGTCTTTCTGGCTTCTGCTGTTTTGTTGTGAGGAGGTGGCAGTGGAAAGTTGTTTCTCATGGATTCACAGAGGGTGCTTTTATGCCTCAGAGTTCCTGAGCCACCAAATAGAGAAGAAACTTGTGATGAACCAGCTTTGGGAGTATTTAATTTCTTTAGTCGTATTTAAATGAGATGAAATTAAATTTTGCAGCATAACCAATTGCTGTCATAACTATTTCTTCAGGTTTTGTTTGCTTCACACACAGTGGAATATAGGAGTTGTGGACGTAATGTGTTCACTTGCCTTGAATGTCATACTTTTTAGCTCAGAAGACTATGCTGATCCAACAGCAGAGAACACTCTTAGTAGATCAGTCTTTCCAGAAAATGCGCTGATGATAATCTTAGAAAAGACTTGGCAGAACACATTGCCCTGTCCTGTATTAAAAAGCAATATATTCCTACTTTGAAAAAATCTGAGCAGTGAAAACTTGATTTAAGGAACATATAAATTTGAATTTCAGGCGGTGACTACATAGGTATGTAAAAATGAGATAGAGAAATATACCAACCAACCATAAAAGAACATTTTTTGTCTCATAGTGATTATTGCTGGAAGTAACGTGTAGTTTCATCGTGCTAGTAAAATGCAGACCAAATGTGATTTGAACAGTTTCTATTTGTTTGACATTTTTACAAGAAATATTTCAGCCTTTTCTGCTCTACAGCTACTGGTACTGCATCTCTCATCACTATTACGTTAAATCAAACTCTAGATGCTTTAAAATTGAAGACAAAATTGACCCGTTACCCATACTGATATATGAGCTTTGGCTTTAACATCTGTTCTGAATATGCATTTTGTAAGTACAGTTGCTTCTATATTCACTTAGAAGTGACAATTGACTGGAGGTTTTTTGCCTTCCTTTGCTGTGCAAGAATGAAATTTCAGCCTCTGCTAGATGGATTTTCCCAGAGTTGTTACCCACTTGCATCACATCTTTCTGTTGTTGCTGCAGCTGTGGGTGTCCTGTCCCTGGTTTATGTAGACCTCAGTGCAACCTGTTGGTTCAGTTTTTCTGAGAAAGGACAAGAATTGTTTGCATGTACTTTCTTTTTTTTGTTTTTTTTTGTACTTGTGCAGGACTTTGATGCATGAAGAGTGAGTGTCCCCAAAAGCAGCCCTTCTTCAAGTGAGCTGTTGCTGGAGAAGTTCTGGGTTTTTTTATGAATGATCTATAACATGAGCTAATCACTGTATTTGTATGAGGTCTTTCCATAATAAAGCCAGAAAGATAAAACCCTAAAGCAATTATTGTACGTTTTGCTGCTGCATCTATTCCTTCTATATCCTTGCTCTCCCAGCAGAGACCATATTAGGAGTTTTTTTCTTCTTACTGCTGAGGAGCTTAAAATGATGATAATGTTCTAACTTTATAAGCTTAAAAAAGTGGCCAAAAGACATGCAAATGAGGGACAGAAAAGCTTTTCAGTATTGCACAAAGCGTACAAAATTATTCTGCTATAACTTGGATAGTTGAACTGAAGGAAGGCAACTGTGATTCAGAGATAAAAGTGGCAGAGGCACATTCTTGTACATGCTGATACTTCCATTTTTTTCCCCATCTCAGTCAGAGGGAATTTGCAGCAGAGGGATGGAGCTCAACTTTGTGCTTCACATGTAGTATTTCTAAGCAATACCAAGATAGTGATACCAAACAGTCTCTTTTAATGGCATGTTTCTCTGACACATCCCAGATTTCATAAATGTTAAATTTGCTGTCTGCTTGGGTTTAGTTTGAAATTATAAGGCGAAAACCCATTATGCAATGCCAAATTCAGCTTTGATTGTTTCATGGTTTAAGGACACAATAAACCTGTAATTATAGGAAAAAGATTTTTGTTATTGGGGAAAGATGGTGAGAAACTATTAAATTCTTGTACCAAATGAAGAGACAACAAGAAAAGACATTATTATAAAACCTTCCCAGGCTGTTACGTTGTAGAACTCTTTTTCCCCTTGGAAGATATTTGATATACTTGTGTCTTTTATATAACTGAATCACTGGAAATGTAGAGTTCTAGTATTGGCACTGAAATGCTCAATATCAGATGAATATCACCCTGATTGTTATAGGAAACTTGGTAGTATGTACTGATGGGAGCATGTATAGATTTTTTTTATTGCTGTCATAAACAAGATGTAAATCAATGTCTTTGATCTAATCTCTAAATATTCCCTCCTCCAGCATATGTGTTATAGTATACTAATTTTTTTACAAAGAAATCCTCTCTCTTCTCCTGTGCATGCAAAATATTTGAAAACTCTTCAACTGTTCCTGTCTACAGTGCCAATCCTTTGAACTTCACAACTGGCATTAGCTCCTTTTTCAATGCAAAAGTGAAATTTAAACACAGCAGCTGCTTTGCAAGTTGTGATGCTGCACGACTTTCTCACCAGTTTCATTATGAGACCTGTAGACCTCTCAAACTCTGAATAAGTTTCTACTTTCCTAAGCTATTATGTTAACTTTGGAGTGATGTTGCTTGGATCAACACTGAAATTCAGTCCAATAGCCCGTGACGCAGAAATGTGTTTGCATAGCAGTAACGTAAAAATAATGAGCCCTGTTCCCTCCTCTGCTGATTTTATCGTAAGAGTCTCCTCACCAACTTAAGAGGGGTGTTTCAGTTATGTGCCACAAAAGTCTGCATGGCTGAGGAGGTGCTACAAAATCAAGTAGAACAGGAAAGAAATCAGAAGTACTTCAATGACCTTAGTGCCTGACACTAAGGTGGTGAAAGTAATGTAAAATGCATGAAATGAGGTCAGAGACAAGATTTTTGTGAAAGCTACTTGGTGTGTCAGAAAGGGAGCCTCACGTTTTAAAGAACTTCCAGTTTGCCTTTGACATTGCTGCAGTAATTTAAAAAGAAAAAATAGTTTTGGTCCCTGTAATTTAATATGGTTTCTGCAGATCCTTGTGAATTCTTCAGATGGAGGATCTGTATAATGGGAGTCAGAGGAGGTCCCTGATGTCCTTTTGACAACAAAACAAAATGTGTCCAGTACAGATGTTTGGATACTTGAAATTCATTATGCGTCTGTGAAGATGACAGCACAAATCACTGTTGGTTGAGTCTACAGGCTGCAGTCAAACTTTTAAAACGTCTCCTCTATCAAGATGGAAGGTTAGTGTGGTGTTCTGCAGGTTTCTACATCTATGTTTTAAGATGTCAACTGCCACTGAACTGAGAAGAGATAAAAACGAGGAAACTTCATTAGAGGAAGGGATGGGGCAAGACAGCTGGTGGAGTAAGGTGGGAAAAGTTTTCAATCGTATGCAATGAAACTTTAGAATCAAAGGGTCACTGCAGCCTTTAAAAGGGGATTTTTTAATAGCTCAGTGTACTCACAGTTCATACAGCAAGAGACTTTTCAGAGCTAATCTGCTGTTCCCGAGCCATTTTTTTGCAGGTGGAGAAAGAGCAGCTCCAGAAGTTAAACTACTGCATCTACTTAATATACTCATCTCAGATCTTGACAATATTGGCTTTTTTGGCTAAAGTGCTGGATCTGCTTCAGCATCAGAGCCAGCAGACACTGGTTTCCTCTGTAGTCACCAGTAGATTCCAGTGCAGTGATGTGGAATTACTACTGAACACTTCAAATGGTGGCATGGGCATCTCCTTTGTTCTACCCCGGGCAGCTACGCAGAGGACATTAGTTCATGGAGGGAAGGAGGGAGGACTTGGCAGTGATTTGACTTGCACATTGACAGAAGGCACTTGAACAAATGTTTATTTCCAGAATCTTCCTGGGTAACTGTGAACATATGCCTCATTTCATGAAAATGTAGCTGGTTACGATCTTGAGTCTACAGAGAGAGGAAGCTGCATATTGATGTTTCTAAGTGCCCCTCTTTACTGTCTTGCCCTCCTTATCAAAAATAAATGTGATTTAAAATTAAAATGATAACATTAGTGAAATCTTATTGAATTTGATTTAAATTAAAATAAAATTGCTAAAAAGTTAAATTAACATAGAAAAAAAGCATAATAAAATATTTAAACTGCAGAAGTACTTAGGGAGAAGCACCATCATAACCCTCCTTTTCCTTCTCTTCCACCCCTCCTTTCCCAAATGACTGTATCATATGCACTCAGATTCTTTAAGAACTCCTGCACTTGAAAGAGTAACAGAGTTTACTGAATGCCAATAACTGTAAAAACATGCATTTGCAAATGAAGAAACTGATATGTAAAGATTCAATGAGTTCTTCAAAGAACAAATGGAGCTGGTGTTAGTCATTATGTATCATTGCTTATATGCATGGAAGTGGGTGTATCTATATTATGCTACCATTCCTTAATAAATTTACAGTTAGACATATTTAACATGAGCAGCTGTAAGTGAAATATTTACATTTTACTTTTTTGAGGGTGAAAATCTGCACATCACAGACTTCTACAGATGTAAACACAAGATAATCCTTCATCAGAATTAGTCATAATGATTGTGAAGAGATCTGAATTTTTATATTGCTCCTGCCCCTGTTGTGAGTTTTTTACAGATAAGCTGATAGTTTCAGTTTTCAAAGACGTCCAGCCAGCATTTTTTATACCAATAACTAACAGAAGTTGTTCTCTGGTAACAGTTACTTTTATCTTTCATGCCCTATAAAGGCAAATTATTAACTAATATTCTTGAGGTGAAAACTTCTTTTGCTGTTGTCTAAAGTTTTGAGTATATTAAAGAAAAATCCTCTAGCTGTCCATTAGAATGAAAAAATGCTTGGTCAGCATTGTGGAATAGGCTTTGATTGCCAGTTAGCACTAATATTGCTAAAATTATTTTAGAGCAGATTTAGGATTCTGCCTTTAAAATCCTGCTCATAAAAAAGTGTACCACTATAAGGAAGGTGTGGCATGTTTTTGACAGAACCAAGCCTGTCATCTATTCTCTCTGGATAACCTGTTGGCTTAGGACAGTGATTTGGACCTAGTTTCGTCACAGATATAAGACGTGCATAAAAGTTCATAACTATGTGATATTGACTACTTTAGGACTGTGAGTTAATCTTGCATTCTAGGTTTTGATGATTTGAATGCTTCTCTGTCTCAAATAAAATTACTTTTAAGCAACATATAAAGTAATCATACAACTGTTAGTTGAAATTTTAAAAAATAATTGTATTATTTAATTAAAAAATATTTTTCTGTTTCAATATTTTTTCAGTGTCCTTCCTGTTTCATAAATGTTACAAATTTGACTTTAAAGCAACTCAATGATAAAATATTTCTCAGAACAGAAAGGGCAAGGTTTAGGGACTTTAAACTTGTGATTCAAGAGGAACACACACTGTAACTTGAGGTCAGGAGTCATTCAAAAGGCATTCAAAATTCAGGAAGGAGTGAGTATGAGTTAGATTTGAAAATGAGAGCATTATTCACTTCAGTAATATATCTTAAAAAGATGTTTCTGTTTTAATGTGTCTCATGTGGAAGCCTAAACATAGTAGGTTTAAAACTTGACTCTTACTTTTGTATTGAAGTACCATGGTACTTCATGGTACGTTGAAGCACATGGTACTTATACACACATAGCACATGGTATATACACACATATATAGGTGTGGGGAAGTTCCTTGCTGGCTCAAACTGAGCAGAGTCCAAAAGCACTGCTTTTCCAAGGCAATAGAAAGGGATATCTAAAGCATGTCGTTCAATACTGTTTACTGAACTGGGGTGTGTGAGAAGGGCAGGGAGCTGGATAAGAAGAGCTTACAAGGAAGGAGTAAGACTTGAGTTGTGGTCTGTGCTTAATGGCGTGTGTGGTGACTAACCAGCTTCTCTGGGATGTCCAGATATCAGAATCACAGCATCATTTACTTCTTCACCACCCACCATGTTCTGGTGCATGCTGCCTCTCTCTTTCCTTTAAATGCACATTTGAATATTTAAATTTACCACTGGCAGCCGCCTGTTTAATCATGTGGGGATAGGCAATGTAAACAAGTTCTGCTGGGAAATCCATCTCCCAGCTAAACTGCTGAGCCAGTAAAAGACTTGGCTCTCATTTCGTCTACGCTGTTTATTATATGAATACAATACTGTTCACTCCAATGGAACCATGAAGGATAATGGTTACTTTCCTAGCATGGTACTTTTCCTGACTTTAGGAAGGAACAGTAAGAAAAAGCCACCCTGATCTGAGACCCACAATCAAACATATTCCCATGTAGGAGCACAATACTTTTTCTTCCTTACAGTCTTTAATTTTGACAGTCTTAATATTAGCTAAGAAGTCTTTTTTTGTTGTTTGTTTGAAATACAGGATTTTGGGGTTTATTTTGAAAATGTTCAAATGTTCTTTTAACTTTTAAACTTCCTTTCTCCTCCCTGCCCCAGTTACCCTAACAATAGCACTGAATTCAGTTTATTATTTTCTCATTTTAGGAGGTTTTTTGATGAATAGATATTTTCCTGAGGAATAAGTTCAAGGTTTACCATCCAGCTCCACTGTTGATCCCTATATCTCTCTGTTTCTTTCCTCAAGTAAAGCAACTAGTAAGCTTTACATACCAAGAAGACAATTTAATGGTAATTGCATCAAAATGTGCCATTTCGTCAAATAGTTTTAAAACATTTAATCATACTTAAGAAGATCTGTTATTTGTGACTGTGTCAAGCTTCATCTATCTTTTGTAACAGAAACAAATCTGAATACTGTAATTTGATAATTTCTTTTAAGCCATATTACTGTGATAACTGCTCTGCAAGTGGTCTGGGATATCAGTTGTGTCATCAGCAGCCTTGATTGTATGGCTGTCTAATTGGTTCTTATTATTCTAACATCACAGCACAGATTATCATCTGTTACTGTCTCATTAATGCTACCTGTTTTGATACAAAGTGATGCTGCATTGGGGAGTAGAGAGGTAGGACTTGCTTTAGATGTTTTAGTTATATTCTTAGTTTCTTTGGAGAGTTGATGAATACCAAATTCTTGGCCCTCAAATTGAATATACAAATTCCATCTCTGAGAAAACGAGGCTGAAGCTGAAATGCTTCCCTGAGGTCCTGTGCCAAACAGAGGTTTGGCAAAGAAATTAATCTGCAAATGACTTTTTGTGAAATACTGCTACTCTGAATCACAGACTTTCTTGTATGGTACTGGAAACACAGTTGTTTGCTTTTGCTTTTTGACTTTTTACTTTTCTTAACTGTACTTGCATTCTTTTGCCTTTCTTTGTGATCTTATAGAAAAAGATGCAAATCTGCAGTTAAACCATGTTATGATAAGTTTGAACATATCATAGAATCATAGAATCATAGAATGGTTTGGGTTGAAAGGGATCATCTAGTTCCAACCCTCCTTCCATGGGCCAAGATGCCTTCCACTAGACCGTATCTAGTAGACTAATTTGGAGAAATTTCTTAAAGGTTTTTTTTTTCATTTGTTTTACTGGAACTATTTCATCTTTTTTCTGCTTTACACTAGTCCTTTAAGAATGCTCAAAGCATTTTGAAGAGAACAGAGAGATCTTTCTACGTATCAGCTGCTGTTTGAGGTGTAAATGAGTAAATTTCAGCCTTGACCACTGACAACTTCTCCTGTAGATAGAACTTCATGACTGTAAATTACTGAAATATAGGGACCAGAAACCATACTCTTATATTTATAAAGGAAAAAAATGTAAGTTTTCCATTAAAACTGAAAGCATGTTCTTTTGATTCTTGGAAAATGTTAAAATAGTGGAAGGTACAATTACACATACAAGCTTTTGGGGACTTCTGAAGAAAATGTCACAGCTCAAATGGAGACTTGAAAAGTTGCAATCCTTTTACGGAATAGGCTCAACATATATATAACAGAACAAGAGCAAAGAAATAACACATTCTCTGGTACCGGTGTGTAAGTTACCATTACATTATGCTTCAAGGAATGACAGCAGTTGAATGGAAGAAGAAAATTGGAGGAGCTAGAGATACCAGTCCATAAGAATTGTGCATGAAGTGAAAATGGAGTGATTGAGTTGGCAGAACAGGGAAATAATTTCTTCTCTTACCTAATGTATTAAAAGAGAGAAAAAACATATCTGAATTGACACTGAACTGAGGCTTTTCAGGTGGAACAGCCCATTTTACCTTTCTTTTCAATCTAGACTTCAAATATCCAGTTTAAAACAAAATGTTTTAAAATGGTGTACTTTACATTTTAGCACCAAGGTAAAAGTAGAGGATGGAATTTCTTACTGTTATCTTGGCAGCTCTGCTTGTTACAGCTCTGACTGTGTTTTCATGTTAGATGACTATTTTGAGATTGAAAAGCAATGTGGAATGAAGAGATAACTTGCCTTTCACAAAAAATTTTAAGGCAAGAACTTGAGACAAAATTTTAAAACAACATCTTGAAAATGGCAGGCCATTTCAAAAATGGAAGAAAAAAAAATATCACATCATCTTTCATTAGTTTGTCAGAATGACAAATAACTGGGTTTTTTTTTCCTTTTTTTTTTTTTTAAAGGAAGTTAAGACATACAACTTGCACCGCTCTTTCAAGTGTATCTTCTTTACTTCTGCCTTTTTCTTGCAGGTCAAAATTAAAATTACATTGAACAAGATATTTTGTCACAAGCTAGTGGCCTGGATAACCTTAATAAGTGGTAGCAGTTTAATAGAAATAAATGGTCTTTATTGTCCAATCTCTGAATGTTTTGAGGGAGTGGAGGTTGTCATTTCAGTGCAATTCCTACATAAACTAAAAATGGAAAAAATAAAATGGTGAAACTAAAACAACTTATGGTTCACCTTAGAGAAAATATTTGTCAAAGCAGAATCAAAGTCTGCAGTGTCATGAACTGCTGCTGAGACAGATTCCTCCTGAGAAAGGTATTATATTTAAAATGTCTTTTCTGCTCCATGCCTTCTTTGAAATACTTTACTTTCATAAAAGTTAGAGATCCATATTTCATTCCAGGGACACACAACCTGATGTCCATCAAAAGTTTCCATTTTTTAGATTAAAGTTTTGAAACGGGACACTTATTTATATTTTTTCCAGCATATGCATGGCTTTATTTTTCCTTTAGTTCTTAGAATCATAGAATCACAGAATCATTAAGGTTGCAAAAGACCCTTAAGATCATAAGTCCCAAATGTCAGCCCAGCACCACCACTGTGATCACCACTAAACCATGTCCTCTAGTGCCATATACAAACATTTTTTGAACACTTCCAGGGATGGTGAATTCACCACTTCCCTAAGCAGCCTGTCCCAGTGATTGACAACCCTTTCTGTGAAGAACTTTTTTGTAATATCTGATCGAAACCTCCCTTGGTGCCATCCTGTATTTCAGTTATGGGCACTGTGGAGCAAGGAAATTTTGTTTCCTGCTTGTCCCCTGCTTGGGCAGTGGTGTGCTACAAAGTGGACTGCTCAACAGTGTCCTCTCCGAGTGCCCGTGTGTAGGAGCGATGTAATTCCAGAAGGCTCTGGAGTGGTGCTAAGAATGGCTTGTCTGTTTTTATGGCTTCCAAAGAGACGTCGTGTGTGTGTCTGTGTGTGTATTTTTATATAAGTACGTGCATGCAGTGTGAAGATGACTAAAAATGTATTTGGATTTTTTTCAGTACACTTATATAGTCGAGAGAAGAGGATATGAATAACTGTAAGTGCCCAGGCTTTTGACAGCCTCTTCCTTTTCACCCACCTGACCTGAAAAGGTGAACAGCAGTCAAGGCACTGTATATCATGTTGTGACACTGGATTAACCTTTGTGCTCTTCTTTTCTTTCTCAGGAATGTACAAAAAGGTGTCTGCCTGAACACAAGAAGAGAGGAGATGCTTGGTCACAGCTCCAGCTCTTGCTACTCCCACCTTTCCCAATGGGGGGATCCCTGCAGCACTGTCCCACTGGACTTTACCTGGGTAGTGCTTTTCTCTCTGAGCCATCTCTCCGCTACATTTATTTTCCCTACTCTCTTCCTAATGTACAAAATAATTTCCAGTTGGAAACTCTGACCCTGGTTGATTGATTTCCTCAGCAAGTCATGTTTTGGACAGTTTGAGAATACCTGCACTTGCAGCAATCTTAATTAAATGTGGATGTATGCAGCTGAATTCAACAGTTTCAATCAGTTCAGTCTGAAACACTGTATTTTGACTCTACACAGAAGACTTGGTTGATTTTAATGTTATTAAAACTAAACTGAGAAAAGGTTGAGGTGTTGGACTCAGAAGATACAGGCAATATCAGAGGGAGAGAGGGAACAGAGAAGTAGAAATTTTAGATCTCCATAAAAATTTTATTATCTTAAACATCCATTTGAAGTTTGTAAATTCAAGTTTAGAAGTTGTTACATACACAAATTCTCTGAAACACACATCCTTCTTTTTCAACAGTATTTTGGCTCACTGGTTTTCTTAATACTTAAACTATTTATTCTGGGAAACTCATAACTATATTTTTTTAATTGTTGAGAATGAGCAGATAGTCAAAGATTACTAGAATTTCATGACCAGCATTGCATGGCATTTCAGTTTTAATAGGTTTAAATGCCTGAACTTGCATTAAGATTTTTGTCTCAATTCCATGACATATTTCTTTTTTTTCAGAATGACCAAGTTCAGATTTTCATCCAGAAAGCCAGAAGGCTTTGGCGAACAGGTAAAACTTGTTTCTTGAGGTGACTAAATTTGCATGAGTTTGAAAGAATTTTAAAACCTTTGTACTTTAAACCAAATCCAGCTTTTAAATTCAAATTTAGCCCAGTCTAATTGGCATTTAGATCAGACAAGTGACTTTCTGTCTTTAACATTTTTATGTATACATACAACTCTCTTGCCCTTTGTCTTGCTGTAATTAAAATTAGCTCTAAATAAAGCATTTTTTCCCCATCCTGAGGCTCCACGTTGAAAAAAAACATGAACTGAGGCACCACTATTTCCAGTCAGTTTCTTTAACTGGAGTTGGTCCGTGAACTTCAACCAGTCAGCAAAAGAAAATGCTCTAAATCTAAAGCATTACTTTACTAAAGTGTAATTAATAGTTCACATTTCCTTTTCTTCCTTTAATGCAAGGAGTGCCTTGGCGTGACCTGGGCTTATTTCGCCCAGGAAGTCTGCAACCATGTGATTTACATGTAGGCCTGTGAGGCTTCCTGGCAGCTGCTGCCTGAAATATGCACAAATAATTCACAGCAGCCTGCAATGACTTGTTGAATGGTGCATGAAACCACCTGAAGAAGAAGTAAGCCAGTAAAGTAGAGTGTGTTGCCAGATCTGGTTTAAGGAAATTATTGTTGCAGTTCAACACATCACTGTGCTATGTTTTATTGCAGTGTAATTTTAGAGCCAGATTTAAAGAAAAGAAGTACAAGTAAGTTTTGTGCCTGTGCTTGTTGTAGGTATCTATCTGGCCTTTAGCTAGGAAACCTCTGTTAAAAAGTAATATAGTAAATACTGGCCTAAATTACTGAAGTTCTTTCTTTCGTTGAAAGTAGGATTTGCACCATCTCTTCGTTTTATCAAATCTGTGTGAGTACTCCAGGCTGACCAGCCTCAGGTGGGACCTACTGCTGAAAAGCCAAGTGTCTTTGTCCACCTCCATGCCCTGCAGCATGTTGCTATTGCAAGACTCCCTTCCCTGGAAGGAAGAAGGCAATTTTGTGGAATTCTGAACAGAGGTGACTCTCTTACTGCCAGTATCTCTAGATCACCTAGAGCACTGTGGAGAGTTTTGTGGCTGAGCATTCAGAGGTAGATTATCAACTTCTAAATTATATCCTTACTTCTGAGAGCCCTGGGTGCCTTTGGAGACTTTATAATCATTTATCTACCTTGAACTCCACTTACTGCCTTTAGAATGATCTTTCCTTTTCTATTCAAAGGTTTTATAAGATAAGAGTTAAGATAGAGATAAGAAACAGAGAGATATAAGGGCTTTAATTGGTTGCTACTTTCTAGTGTTCTGTATTTCTGTGTGTATTTATAATGATGTCTCTTCAGTCTCTTAGTACTTACTAAGGGAAATATTTACTCTCCTCCTTCTACTCCCACTCTGTCAGAAAGCCAGAGTACATTGACTCCACCATCTGGAAATACAGTAATTTGATAAATTGACTGTTTAGCCAACAATACCTACTCTGCAGATCATTTGAAGCATTTGTTGTGTCACTATAGAGTAAACCAGTGACTGAGTACTGGCAAAGAGCTGCAGCTACGAGAATCACCGTGTCCCCTAACTCTTGGACACTGCATTGTCTGGCAAACCCTTGATACCCCACTGCTGAGCAACCTCACACTGGGAGGTGCTAACAGTGTGGTACAGAGGCAATAGCAGGCTGGGTGGGGAAATGCCTGAAGCTAATCATTAGGAAATGATGGAGTGAGAAGTCAGAGTCCAACTTCTGAGAGTACTGTGTCCAGCTGTACTGGAAGTTCCTAACAACAAAGTACCCATTGGGCTCCATGCCAGATTATCTCCCTTTCATTGAAAAAAGAATTATTAGCATCTGTGGTCTATGTCCCATTGGAATCTTTATAAATTTCAGTCTTACTTGGTGCAGAATTTAGAAGGTTTTTGCTTTCACTAAGAATATCCCAACACCACAGTCTGTGATATTCTGGGAACCACTTGCCTTCTTCTAGAGCTGTTTTTAATCTCTAATCAAAGATTACTTATGCCAAACTTTGGGCCATGAAGACTGTGGAGGAGAGAAAAAGGAAGAGAAAGTACCTACAGCACTCACCAAAGACATGGGAAAAGCAGGTACAAGTCAGTGCTGTGATTTATAGTTGGGATTCAGCAGCCAGGGATGCTGAGATAAGCTCTGAAACACCGTGCTAAGGCTGTGAACCTGCTGTGTGCCACCACCTCTTTGTAGAGGGGATGTACTTTGCCAAAGTATCATTTAACACCTCCCAGATGGTATCTTTCTACCTGTACTGGCAGCTACCCAATGCTATCTGTCAGTATTTAACTTAGAGTGTTGTTCTTTAACTCTTGCATCTCTGAAGTATAGATCAGTGTCCTGTTTGTGCCTCCATATCCCAATTTTGTTCAGATTTTCTAGGGAGAGAGCTCCCCAGGCTTTTCCTCTTTCAATTGGACATGTATCCAATGTTGAAGTCCAGTCTGAGGCTGGACTTCTACTTTAAAATTTGGAATCCACAGGTTACGGAAAAAATAAATGTAAATTTAATTCTGATCAGAGCTGAACAGTCGAGTTCCTCTCTGAATGCTTTCTTCATGCAGAGCTGGGGCTGAGCCTTCAGTGTCCATAAAACAACTTTCCCTGCAAATGGTGTCCTAATTCTGTCTAAAACTGTCCTGGGGGACTTTGACAGCTCCTCTGAGTTCTTTTTGCTATTTCTCTTCATCTGTTCCCCTTTATTCCAAAATTCTTTTCATGATGCCAGTCTGTTGGAAATACAGTTTTGATGGGTTATTTGAATATTAGCTACCGTTTGAACAATTCCAGCCCCGTGCTTCATGGGTTACTGCTGAAGTTGTTGAAGTACTCAAAAAATCATTCAAGCTTCTATATACATATTCAGAGGAGATTTTTATCTTTAGAATATTCTATATAACTCTCTAACACTTCACTGATATGAATCATCTGATCACTGTGTTGTTTTTAGATGGATGGAGAGTGTATTTCAATTTCTTTTCCCTTCTTCCCTCTCCCCAGACATTCAGAATTGGAGAAATCCAGTTTTCTTAGAGTCTGCCCATGGCCTGAGGATTGGACTGTTGTCTTGGAAGTTAGAAATCCCTGTCTCAGAGAGAGGAATTTCAAATTTCAGCAAAATTAGAAGCTGATTCTCCAGTATTCAAAAGGGTTCTTGAAGCACTGGTGTTTTAGGAGAGCTTTTTTCCCCTTCACATTTCCTCACGGTTTGTGTGTTAAGAAATCCAACGTGATAAGATATTTTGAGAGCACCTATCAGATAGATCTGTACTAGGTGGAGACAAGGTGACAGATGAAACTTGCTGCCTCTACCCCTGGAGCTGTAATCGTACCAGTCTTGGTATCAAGTGTGTTTTTATATGGACACAGCAGATATGTGGAAACAGAAATAGCTAAGGGATTTTAAGGCAACTGATGAAAACTACCTGCTTTGATATTGTTGAATCTCAGCAATACACCTAAAGAGTTCTTTATTGGCTTCAAATTCTCTTGTGATATATCCAAAAAATGACCTCTGGGGTTATGCTGGAAATACATTTTTGTTAATTGTGTTCCTCTCTGCAGTTTAATGTTGGCATTTCTGTGATACCTGGAGAGACATGTTCAGTGGATTTCTTTCAACTTGACACTTAAGTCTGGTTTTACACATCAGATTGTTTAATATGATATAGTTACCTGAGAGAAACAATTGGACGTAATTTCATAACTTATTTGAGTAAATTATTACCTAGTGTAAATACAGGAGCCATTTGCTGTAATACAGGAGCCATTATAACTGTCTATAACTGAGAACGTGTGCTTTAGTTTAAAAACAAACATTATTTCCTGTTTTTTAATCATATCTAGAGTCTCTATCATTATTACCTATGTTTGGAACATAGAGCAAAATACAGTCCCTATTCACCAAGGCATATATAAAAAGAAGATAGAAAAAATTCTAGTTAGGGATGAAATTATTCTCATCTTTGGAATAAGTGGCAGTTGCAGAATATCGTCTGCTTAACCATTGTCAAGTTTTTGAAAACATCATGACAGAGATGAGCTTTAAGAGTATTTTGAAGAGAAGGACAGCTGTTGCTTTGTGAATACTCATTTTTTGTTCTTGTTGTAAATGCTACAAATTATAGCATTACTGAAAACAGAGATGGAATATATCCCTTGGTTGCTCATCCTTTTAATGCTTTCCTTCTGTCAAGGCCCAAGTCCCCAAAGTATGCTTTTGGGGAACATATGTCATCTGCCAAAACCCATTTGAAATCTGAAAGCACAATAATGTTTTGTGTAACTTTGTTTTTCAAATATAAAACATTTACGTTTAGGGTGAAATACTACTTTTAACTACAGTATACTCTAACTGTTTAAACATTAACTTTTTCCAAAGAAGTTCAGATGTTTTAAAATGTGGTTATAAAAGCTATTTTAAAGGTACATTTTTAAACTGTAAAGATTTCTTAAATTACTTGAAAACTAAACTGACTGGAATAGGATCACCAGACCAAGAATTTGAAAAATGTTTGTGCCTTAAAATAAATTCTTAGTGGGCTTTCCTTACTAGCTGATCCCTGCAAGGATCTCATGTCCATCTTAGGACAAGGGAGAATGGGAGACAACAGGAGGGGTGGCTTTAAACTGGAAGAGGATGGGTTTAGATGAGGTTTTAGGAAGAAATTCTTTCCTGTGAGGGTGGTGAGGCACTTACACAGGTTGCCCAGAAAAGCTGTGGATGCTCCACCACTGGAAGTGTTCAAGGCCAGGTTGGACGGGGCTCTGAGCAACCTGGTATAGTGGAAGGTGTTCCTGCCCGTGGCAGGGGGGTGGGAACTACGTGATCTTTAAGGTTTCTTCCAACCCTGATGATTACATTAAAATCACTCCTTCCTTTCTTAATGGAAATAAGATGAAATTCTAAGTAGACAAGTGCTGTCCCTGAGAACTGCAGTGAGGGCTATGGAAATGCACATTCTGCCACCATTTTCCTGAATGTTTAACAAATTGAGTCAATAGTTTATTAATAACATTCGCATATTTAGCAGGCCCAGAATGGAGGGTCTTGGGACAGAGACACCTACAACACACAGGGAGTACGAAGATGATGTGCTCCTGCCAGCTGCCTTAGCCACAAGAGAGATACAACCCAGCTCTCAGCTAATTATATAACATAAAAATCCTTTCAAGATAATTTAGCTAAACAGGTAACTCAAATGGAGCTCTATTTATTGCTAGAGTATTCCTGATGAATGAGAAACGATAACCAGATTTTTGTTTTAAGATTTTATTTTTCTGTCTGCACGTAAGACATGCAGTTTTTCTAAAAGACTCCTGTCCTTGGAGTAGCTACCTTGTTCCAAGGGAAAATGCAGAGGCAAAGGCAGTGGATTATAGCTTTTATCCACTAGCTTCAGCAGAAATGTCACCCCAAAAAGCTCCTCACCTAGGTTTAATTGAGAAAATAAGTCCAGAAATCTTCCTCATTTTGTCCCAAACTTGACTTACTTTTGAGCTTATTTACTATTAACTTCAATAGGAGAAAGATTTCACTTAGGTTTATCATTTTCATGAAGTATGTTATATTAAAACATATCTGTGTATTAATCTATATATAATATATATTTGTCCTTTTCAGAAAGTATGTTAAATTAAGACATATCTACATATGAATGTATATATAAATCTGTACATAAAGCGTTATACATAAAGTAATGTGTTTAATACTTTGAGTGAGAGCCTGGTTGTATGAACCACTTGTGAATTTGGGCATAAATTGCTTCAGGAGGTGTCCAGGCCAAGTAAGAGCACTGAGTACTCTCTGTAACTCACAGCACTGTTTGGATGCCAGAGATGTAAATAGCACCAGTATATCCAAGCTGAGAAGAGCTACTACTCCTATTTTTTAATAATTTACTACGCTGTCCTGGAGGCAGCAGCTTACCCAGTTTCATAGCAGAGCACATGACCGCAGTAGGACACAGAAACCCCTCAAGGGTGTGGAATTAGGGTGAAGGAAAGGGAAATATTTTGCTGAGAGTATCTGCAGGGAGTGTGGTGTCCTGCAGCAAGATCAGCTGGTTTACTTTTATGATGGGCATGAATTTTTAGATAATTTCAGCAGTCTTCAATTTTGTCTGAAACTGAGCCTGTTAGCTGAGCAGTAAAAGCAATTCAACATTTAAATCTCATGGATTTGCTGCCTCCCCAAACTGGTTATAGTAATGAAACTGAACTCATGACTTTGTTTTGCTGAATATTTGTTAACAGTATATAATTTTAAAGTAGTGAATGTCTTACTGAGTCTTTCAACCAATTGACACTTCCTAGCTTTAAGCACTTCGAGTCCGAATACCTGTACAAAAATGCCCAGTGCACAAGCTGATGTTGCCCAGCTTTCACAAGGTGATTTAATGTGCCAACATGCAGCTTGTGAAACAGGTTACTGGTACAAGAGACAGCATTTTAATCACCTGCTATTCATTTGTTAACTCTGGGGTGAAACTAAACTTCTAAACTACAATATAGCCATTATATACAACCATCTCTGAAATATTTAATTAAGTTTAAAATATCAATGTCTTTAGTTTCCTTATGTTTGCAGAAAGCAGATAATGGAAATGGAGAAACTTGAAATAGTAATCTGTTGCATTCTGAGAGCTTCTCTCTGTCCTCACTGATGAGATTTACAATGCAGTAATGCTGCAATTTCATCATTATTTTGTAATCTTCTTAAACGAGTGTCTCATGTTAGTGCAGGCAATCACAATAACTGCTTGAATAGGATTTGCTGCTGAGCAAAGCTGCTTGTGTTGCAAAAGCAACTAGAGGAACACACAAGCAAAAAAAAAAACCATTGTGCAAAGGTGTTTACTTTCCCATCGGGTTTAGATGAGTCCTGAGAAGGGAATTTAGTGATGACTTCACCCATGCTAGCAAGATGCCAGCAAATTTTCAAAGAAGGAAATAATTCTCCAACAGCAGCTTAAGACAAGTTCAAAACCAAAGGAGATTGGTAACCACAATGCTTATTTAATGTGGAATGCTGTTATATTTCTGTGGAGTGAAAAAGGAACTCCTCTTGGCTTCTCAATGCCTACTAGTCCTGTGGTCTCTTAGCATAGACTTGCAATGGGAGAAGCACGCTGTCTGGCCAGCAGATGATCCCTCATACTGGAGAGCCATGTCCTGAGGAGAGGAGGTTCTGCAGCTTCCCTTCCTGCAGCCGAGGTGATGGAGGCAAGAAGTCACTCCATCAGGTCATGCCTGTTGGCATTTGTACATCGTGGTCTTTCAAAGGACCCAGTGACTCTTTTTTTTTTTTTTAAATAAGGTTGTCCCATCCCTGGAAGTGTTCAAAGCCAGGTTGGATGGGGCCTCGAGCAACCTGATCTACTGAGTGGCATCCCTGCTCGTGGCAGGAACTAGATGATATTTGAGGTCCCTTCCACCCCAAGCCTTTCTGTGATTCTTTGATTAAGGTTGCCTCAAACCCAGCCTTTCATTAAGCATTATTTATTCATACTATGGTGTACTTATTCCTTTCAGATGAGTATCGGCTGTGCATTTGTTATATGCATTATCCTGTTAAAATCTTTGTGGCTATTCATCTGAGTAGTTATGTATATGGGTCTGTAGTTATAGACTCTGAACATTGCATTAGATCACTAAGGTTCATGGTTAATAGAGAGGCATTAAGCATCACAGTCCTAGCTTGATTTTTAAAGGATTTTTTTTTTCCCCAGAAGAATGTAGCAATAGTATGAACATATGATTGTTGTCTCATAGTTATTAATTTATTTTCCTCTTCAAACTCAGGCAAAGAAAATATTGCTACTCATTGCTTCTTTGCCTACATGCAACCTGCTTAATTCTGCTTTTGTTCTTTTTATCAGAAATATTCATCTATGATCTGATGTCCCTTGACTGAGTCATGCTTCAGGCTGTTGGCCCTAGGCCTAATTGTGCTTCTGGTTTCAGAATTCTTTGTAATATCTGCCTGGGGGAGTCTCCCGTTTAAAAAATGGGTAGCTCCTCTACAAGTATTAATGTAAGTGGCATAGTACTGGTGCCTCCTTTGGTCTATTTGAATTCCAGATTCCTAACAGCAAATATCTTATCCTCATTTTTATTTGCAGATTTTTGAAGAGGTGTGAAGAAAGAGTGAGAACTGTTGTAATCCTTATCTTTAGAGCCTTATGGATATTCTGTAGCTATTGAAATAACAACCCCTTCCTCCTCAAGTCCTACTCAAGTCACAATTCCAAATTTCTTCTTCAAAGATTCTTTCTGCATGCTTGGTATTTTTAAGTCAATGTTTCTTGAGACTTCATTTTAAAGTTAATTTTATGTGTGAAATAAGTAAAATGGTAAAGAAAAATGACACATTTTTTTCTCCAAAGAACCATTAAATATATGATCAACTATTGTATCTTGATCTTTATAAATATGGAAATATATAGATTTCAGATAGAAGCTAACATGTGCTAATAACTATTGCATTCAAATATTTTTCTCACAGTATATTTATCGGCCACAATTAATGTTGCAAAATTAATGTTGCATTGGAGCTACAAGGGGCTGGAGGAGGATTATGTACCAACACCTGATGATGGAGTTGGAAATGCGGTTGGTCTGCCCCTGTACCTGTGTAGGCAGGTGCTCTGATGTAACAGTGTAACACAAAGTTAGGATTACATCATCAGAGTACACTGTCACTTGCTGATAGTGTCAGGACTGCAACAGGATGCTTCTAGCACTTCTGAAAGCTGATTAACTCCCTTTTGGATAACACAGGACTCACAGCAGTGACTCAGCTGGAGGTTGTAACTTAGCAGAGTAAATAAACCATTTGTTTGAAAGAAACAGGTTTTATTCTCATTTTCAACCCCTGGAAGTAAAATTGAAGTTTATTTATACAACAGACTGGTTTCTGTCACTGACAGCAGTTTGAGTTAATTCTTCAAAGATACCTAAAGCAGCAGCTAAAATGAGAGATGATGAAAATGTACAGGGAGTGTGCTTACTTTGTAGGCAGTTTTACTTGCTAAAGGAAGTATCTAAAAAGCAGATAAATAAATAATATGTGGGCACCTTTCTTTTATAAATGCAGGGACAGCACAAGGCCCTTAGCTAAAGATTTTAATTATTTGAGGAACATCTTGTGAATGCACTTTCCTGAATCATTTTGCCAGTTAGGAAACACTGTACCCTGTAACAATTTGTACTCTTAGGAAATACTGCAAAAAATAATTGGACAGTTTTAAAGCTAAGGTATCACTAATCTTGTTCCATTTCTAAGCTGGATACTAGAAGACTTCTTTTTATAAAGGTAGTTACAGATACATCATTGTCTGTCTTTGGAGGCTGATTTTCACATGTTAAAGTGAAGCATCTTTCACAGCTAAATCATCTCACATAGACCTTAAAAAATTTATTTAGAAACTTAAAGGGGATGAAAAAACATCTTTATATTTAATTGATACAACCAGCTCTCTAGGGGCAGGCAGCATATATGCAACTTCTTCAGCTTAACTGAGATCTGCTTGTGCAAGACATACAGAAAAGCAGTTGATTTTTCTCACTCATGGAAGTAAGAGGACGTGTTTGTTGGGAGAGAGGTGTGAGTACAGGGGAGAACGTGCTTACATGTGATTGCAGCAGATATCTTTGACCACCAACTCTGAAACAATATGAGAAGTGGGGTAAGGATGTAGAAGATATGAGATGTATTTTTCAGGTTAGTCAGAGGTGTTTTATATTAATCTAGGTATTGAAGATTGTAATTTTACCTGAAAAGACTCAAAGTTATTGAGGATTAGAGTTGTTCTCAACTGATCTCTTTCCATACTTTATCCATGCCTTTCCTCTCCCCTCCATACTTACATTGACATTACAGCTCTCTACAATTAGTTACTAAAAAAATGGAAAGTCTTAGTAAGATTAGAGTCTGCAGACACAAGATATTTAATTTTTGCATCTGAAAGTTCTGGGGAATTCAGGAGGCTGAGAAGGGCTGAAGATTGGCTATTTGTTATTTCACAGCTGAAAATACAGGTTTTCAGAAAGCTCTGACAAGAAACAAACTCCAGTCCAATTTGACTGTGAGAAGGCAATAGGTAATCTCTGTTAAATATAAACAATATAATTATCAGTGTTTTTAAGCAATAGTTTCTCAGTTAATTTTCAGTTTTTGAGATAGAATGGGTGGCAGACTTAAGGAAAGAAGAGACCACAGACAAAGAATACAAGGGCAGCCTGAATACTTCTAAAAAACAGGTTGTTGATAGAACATTGATTTTAGCTCAGAGTAGTCATTTCAAAGAGCTGAAAAAAGATTTTTTGATTACACCTCCAGCTCTTGGTTTGATTTAGAACATGCAAATAGATATGAAAAGGTGGCTACCATTAAAAATGGCAGAAAGCTTCAGAAAAACACCAGCCTTAGTTAAGCAATTTCCTATAGGACATGTAAAAACATAAGTTGGAAGGTGGCTTTGTAGGTTTTTCCACTTATTTAATGTTTGTTGAGTACAATAGACTTGCTTTGTTCTAGCAAATTTACTTGTCTTTGCTACAAACATTATTTTAGTGGGGTTTTTTTTAGATATTTTTGTTTGTATTGGTGTACTTGCACAACTTTTCGTATCAGGAAATGTAGGGGAAAAAACGGATTCTGGCAGAAAGGGGAATCTTGACTGTGCTAAGGTGAAGAGACAAGTTATTCTTCACTGAGAGGAGGAGATGGGAAACAGGATGCAAGACTCGAACTTTAATAGTCTGGAAGGACTTTAGAGTCCATCTAGTTAACTTCTCTAGCTCAAAAAATGCATTAATTACACAGTTAATTCTGACTATTATCATGATATGGAGACCTAATGATCTCTTCTGAAAGCCAAAGGAACTATTTCTTATTTTATTTAACTGTAAACCACTTTAGAGGGAAAAAAATCTTTATGCCTTCCAGAAAAGCCAGTTGGCTTTTAAGTAGAGAAGACAATCAGAGTTGAAAATAATGTAACAAAAAACAAGAGACTTTAATTAAAATGATGTGTCCTTATGACCAGGAACAGGTCTCTTTCAGTTTCATTGATAAAATTTGAACAGAAACCTGCTCTGTACAAGTTTTCCCAAGAACAGGCAGTTTAGGTCGATGATGCTTGTGATTCATACAAGAAGCATTCGTATGAATGCTTCATACAAATCCCAACTGCCAGCATAAAAAAAAAAAGTTCTGTTAAAAATCTCCCAGTGAATGAAAACTAAAATCCCACCGCTGAATAATCAAAGAAATATGCCTACCATCAGGTGATCTATGGAATATTCTCCAATATGCCAAGTCATTAGGAGATGTGAAAAGTGTTTTAATTTGTATTTCTTGTCCTGAAATAAATCATGCATGCTATATCCAAAAAATGCTTCCTGCTGTGAGTGAGACACTAATGAAATACTTGATCATAGGTCAGACAGGTAAATTGGTATCTTATACAGAAGACAACATACTTTTTGCTTTCTCTTGGTAATACTTTAAAGTGCTGCTCCAGAAATCTGTGAAAGTACATACATATGTATGGAGAAGGTATACTTTTATAGATATTGAGGTAAAGAATAATTCTTGGAAATCAATGGATTTCGGAAAGAGAGAAAATGAGCCTTTTCTTTTTCTTAAGTATGCTGAACTACCACTGGCAATGCTAAAATTTTGATTAAAAAAAAAAGTCTCCATAGAATTTATCTGGAAGGTTTCATAATGAACAAATAGATAGGACATCTCAGGCAAAATATATAACCTCTATAACATCTGCAGAGCAATATGTAAGAGCTTTTGAAGGAGTCCATTACATTATATATCACTACACTATTTTATGTATTTTCTACAAGCATTCAATTTTACTTAATGATTCAGTTCAATCTCCAGGTCAAGTTGATGCCAAATCTGTTCTGATTCAGTACAAAGAAAGACAAAGGAAAAATCCCCTGCTCATCAGCTCCTGTAGGGCTGGAAAAGTTTTCAAGTTCAAAAGTCACTATGTTTCTTGTGATGGGATAATATAGCTGGGAGAGATGAAGTAATGAACTCATACATGCCATTGTGAGAGGTAATGTTTTCCAAAAGATCATCAGATTTGGACTATTACTTGTAAAGGAAGAGTACCAGACGAAGTCATCTCAGTGACAAAATGGTTGATGCAGGGAAAAGAATGATGAGGTTTAAGGAAATGTAATAAGTGATAAATGGTTTCTTGCCTCTTTTTTTTTTTAAGGGGAAAAATCCTTTTTTTCAGCAACATTAAGCAGCTAACAAGAGGAATGAAAAAAAACAGATGCTAGAGAGGAAAAAAGTAAATGAAACTACATATTGAGAAATGAGTAGAAAAGCAGAAACACTAATTTCTTGATTACAAAATGGCATTTAATTTAATTTTCTACTTTATTAAAGTCCTTGATAGATATCTTGAATATATGGTTGTATATGTCATAGGAGCTCTTTCCTCTCATGACAGGGAAGAAAGGATAATTAGGTGGCTTTGAGTCCCAGTGTCATCAGTATATAATTTGGAGAATACTTTTTTGACTTAGGGGGATGCGTGGGTGAAGACAGAGTGCTTGTTTCACAAATTTAAAGTCATAATGCTTCAGATCAATGCTATATTTTTCTCTCATAGTTATATGGCCAATGTTATTTAAGAAAAAAATGTTTTGTTTGAGTTTTTTTAGTGCTAATATGTAAAGCACCTACTGCTGCTTGGGAATTTTTTGGTCTCATCTGCATTTTGGAAGCCTTTGACAACACCTTCTTTACTCTGTTTTCCATGTAATTTTAGAATATCTCTATACAAATAACTGCTCTCAGAAACTATGAGGTTTCTTTGAGGTTCTCAGAAACCACGTTACCACATGAATAGGAGATTCTTGCTGTTGCTGAGATAATAGCTCCTACTATGATTTTGGACTTTTGGGGTGATTATTCACTAAGCATTTATATATGTTGTGATATCAACCTGGAAGTGAAAATCCTGAGATTTACACCTTTTTCAGGCAGGAAATTCAATCCTACATCGGCCTTGGTTGTATCTTGCTCTTGTCCTGTAGTTGAGATTATGCAGATAACAAATCTTGTCTCTTCAAGCTGGTGACAATGACAATGACAATTGCAGCTAAGTGACCTGACAGAGGTGATTTTCCACCTGCTGGTGTAGGAGAGTTTTCTAACCAGCATTGCATGAGGGGGGGAAGCTGGGGGAGCTGCACACCAGGGGAGCACCACCACTGCTTGCCCTGCACTCCAGCTGACTTGGGATTCCTTCACCCTTTTACGTATAGAAGGGTGTCAAGGGAATCATCCTCATGAGGACAGGAAAAGTTACTTGGAATCATCCACATGAGGGCAGAAAAAGTTATTTGAGCTTATCAAACACTAAAATGGAAAAGGAGGGATACACAGTATATTTAGTCACCTGTAGTGTGACTTTGTTATCAAAGCCTAATATTTTAATACAGAATAGAGTCTTTCAGTTGGAAGGGACCTGCAACAGTCATCCAGTCCGACTACTTGACCACTTGAGGGCTGATCAAAAGTTAAAGCAGGTTGTTAAGGGCATTGTCCAAATGCCTCTTAAACACTGATACCAAATAAGATAGTTAAGCAAGACTGACTAAAATTTATGTGTTTCTGCAGTGGCATCTAGATACTTGTGCTTTCTCTTGATATTCTTTGGCCAGGACCTCCCTCTGTTTTCTTCTTGCTCTCCCATTGCTACCAGTCAGATCTTCTTTTTTTTTAGGCTTGTAATTGCTGTGGAACTTCCTCAGTCCAGTTGCAGGCTCTGTCATATCCTTGACAGCCTTGGCTTTTCTTTCTCGTGTCTTGTGGTTTTGTCACATTTCTTGTTTCGTTCTGCTCCCTTGGGGTCTTATCCAGCTGCTTCACTCTTGTTTCTATCAACAGTGAGTGAGAAGGAATGCGAGTCCTGCATTTTTCATGTCAGAGTCACCTTTTCTCCCTTGTTCTGTGGCTGGCAGATGTCTGGGCTGTCTTAGTCTGGGACTTGCAGTGCAACAGCATCGTCTTGTGCCCGGACTACTGACTTTCTACATGCACATGGAAACATAAATTTAGGCATTTACAGAATACCAAAATCCATTTGGTTATTGTGTTTTGGCACAACATGTATTTTTAACATACGATACTGCATGTGTTACTGCCTATATCAGTTATTACCCCATTTATGGGTTTAATCCTAGTTGTACATCCATATATGCTGTAAATAAAGGGAAAATTTAGTATAACATCCTGTCAGGGTATTCTCACTTGGATTTCAGGCCATGATCAATGCCTCATTACAGCATTTTGATTCTTTACTTGAATGACCATGCTGACTCATGCTATAGTGTCCTCCCTACTGCCACCATGGTCTTCCAGGGGATCATCTTTACTTGTGTGCAGCTCTGATTGCCTGTTAGTTCTCTTTGGAGGATTTTTGTTTCCTGTGTTTTCTTTCCATTTTTGTCTAATTTCTGAAATCACTTTCAAATTTCTCCCCCCACACACTTTTTTTTTAAATTGAATTCTTGTAGTACACTTTATGGATTATTAAAAATAAAAAATAAAGACTCTTTTCCTCTTTGATTAATTTTCCTCCTATCCCTTCTCTCTCTTCACCGCTCTTACTGTGGGGTTTCTTGTTTTCTGAAAGCAGTTAGGCTAAAGACTAATGTGCACTCAGTGTAACTTATGTGTGCATACTGCAAATTAGATTTTCTCCCAGCAATTAACAGCCCTTTTCCATTTTGTTTCTTTCAAAAAGATTAAGAAATGGTAATAAATTAAAGGAGGGAAACAATATATGTGTGTATATATATGCAACCTGAAATGGTATAAGGGAATATTTATATGAGGAAGGATGATGTTGAAGGAAAAACTTGTTAGAGAGACAAAGCAGCATGGTAGGAGTTGGGAATGTGGAATACATTCATAAGATGTGAGCAGGGTTGGGCATGTTATTGAGAAAACAAGTGGCTTTCAGCTTAGACTCCTCAGAAATGTGTGAAACCAATTACATGTGAAAAGATAATAACAGTAGGAAATAAAATGTGAGAATGCATTGCTGGTGTCTCTGTTGTGCTGGAGAAGCAAAATTTTTCTGCTTAATGATAGGTCTTGTCACTTCAAACAAAAGGGTGTAGCCGATTTGAGCCCTCAAGGCGTTTTCTTGCTTGTTTAGTCACAGCTATTCCATATTACCATTTTAAAACCTGGATCATTCCTTTGAAAAAGTTTTTACAAGACCCATTTTCAAAGCACTAAAGATCTCACCATTCATCCACCGAGTTTGATGTCCAAGCTCCTTGAAGGATTAGGAACAGGCTCAAAATAAAATAATAAAATAAAATCAGAGCTTCTTTTCAGAGGCATTAATAGACTGTTCCATTGTTTATTTTATGCCAATTGATCCAGTCACAATATAGTGCACACAATCAATTTGTCAGATTTCGTAAGAGCTTGGCTAATATTTACTAATTTGGTTTTAAACTTTAATTAATTTTTGTAGTCTGGGAATACCACTTCAAGTGAGTAAATAATATTTAAGAAGGAATGGCATTTTTGTCTATAATTAAATGCAATTGCAATTTATTAAAAATATAAAATCTTTAAATATTCCGTTTCAAGCTTATATTCACATAATATTACGTATGGCAAAAATCATGCATTTTGTCCAAATTAAATAATTGTATCTTCCTAAGGAGAGACTTGCACCTAGATGTTAAGCGTTAAGGAATAAAGGTATGCAATAGCCTGCAACTATGGTGATATTTATAAGTGCTTTTTTTCTTTTTTCTTTTTCTTTTTATTTTGATTTATGTACCTGTTGCTCTTCTGCACTAAAGATTGCTGAAGATGTTAGCAGAAGAAAGTTTTATTTTCAGTCATCCCACAGATCAAAAGTTTATTAACTGCCCTGGGTGTTCTTTGAAATGTCTGAGCTCCAAGTCTTCTCATTCGTATCCACATTTTAAAAAAAATAGCAGTAAAAAAGGTGGTTTGGGTTAACTATTTTTCTGCAAATTAAAGTAAACTGCATTACTTGTAGTCTGAACTGATGTAACAGGTACTATTTTCAGCATATCCGTATTTTCTAGTTCCTAGTTTCTCGTTGCTGTTGTGCAAATCCAGATAGAAGCTCTTCCATAGAATAAGTGAAAAAGGAAGAAAAGACAAATTGGGCTCTTCCATTCCTTTTAGTTTGGCCAGTAAAAGGTGTGACACTAGCAGCAAGTGGATCAATGGCAATAAAAAATCTGCAGGATTAGTATAAACCTCTGTTTGGATGGGATATGAAACCTCATAGGTCAGAACTGGAGACAAGCTGAACAGTAGGAACAAAGCTGAACTGACACTAGGGAAATTTCTTAGACCACTGGGTCTTACACCTTCACCTTGCACAAGGGGTACACACTCCAATGGTTCTTAGTCCTTGAGTTGTTATTTGATAGTGATTCTTCCACAGGAAACCCAGATGGTATCGCTCAGTCGCTGCAGTTTGTTGGGAAACAGCATCGCAGCTGGAAAACTGGTTCTTGCAGTAAGTGATTGCATTCAGCCCACTTAATCCAGGCACTTGAAACCTGTATTACATTGAAAGGCACCAAAGTGTACATCCTATGCTCACATCCTGGTGAAGACACTAAAATTTCTCAGACCATTAAATACCTGCTGCTTATGAACACAGTGGTAGTGACTGAACTGGGCATGGAGGAGGTGTGCAACTTTATCACATGGTGAATATTGTTGCTTTGGTTTCTGTGAAGCCTCGTCGAGAGAAACAGTGGGAGAGAATGCCATTAATCAACATCAAGATTTTAATACTTGGTAGATTGAGCAGTAGCAGTTTAAAATGTAAAATGATGGCTCATTTTCAAGATGCCACTAATTGTAAATCAAATTCTGAAATGTTCTGTTGGAACTGTAACTGTGGATGAGCATCATTATTGTTTTCAATTTGCCACTTTCATTTTGATAGGAAAATATATCATAAAGCTTTGATTTTTAATTTATTTTTATTACCCAATGTTTATTATCATGTTCCTCATTTTGGCTTGAGCATCTTGGGAGAAAATTTTCATTTTAATGGTTATTCAGTAAAAGAGATTAAATCAACCTTAAGAGTGTATTTTACTTAATTTCAATCATGGTTTATTGCTCAGAATATATTTATAAAGATATGCATGATTATATGAAAGGATTCATTAGAAATGACGTTATGAGGAAATGACTTAGTGAACCTTTTCTTCAATACATATTTGCTTTAAAATATTACCAAATGGGGGCCAGAGGGCCCAAATATGAGATGACTCGGTTAGCTAGGAACTTTTCTGAAGAATAATGCAAATATTGTGAGCGCTATTTTAAGAAATACCTAAAAACTAAGACCAGTCTTTAATGAAACTAAGACTTGATGGACAACAACAAGCTGTGAGTTCTCCAAAGGAACAAGAATTGCACTTTTCAGGCATCGGTGAGTAATGATGTGATCACCATTTTTAGCCATTCAAAGTACACTTTTCACTTAAATAGGTTGAACCTCTGTTATACTGGATGGTATTGGAATATATCTGAACACAACCTTGTTGACTTTAAGCAACTTTTTGTTTAAAGTGCATGTATTTAAAGCCTGATATTTAACATCCAGTTGAGAACTCATGTGGCTCATGACAACTTTGAGAGGTTCAAAAGAGAAAGGAATTTGCAATCCAAAAAATAATGTTTTCTTAATTTTTTTACCCTGAGACTTAGAAGCGAAAGAAGAGAAGAAAATGCATAGCAGAAAATTCAATAGCAAACAATATTTGCAAGCCAGAGAAAGAAAACATGACCACTTTCAGGTACTTTATTACTTCCATAGGTTCTGCTGACACATGTAATATATTATGAATATGTGTTTGAGCACATGATTATGATCCCAGTTTACTCTTGGCATTAACTTTGGGCTGAAAAGGTGTTAAAGATTAGTCAACACTTGATATATGCATATAGCTACTTTTATTTTTAAGCATCACACCCTCAACAACCCTTATGAGTAATGCACTGTGAAAAGACCTAACTAAATAAATTAACATTTCTTTCAGCTAGTTTTCAGAGGACTTGCTGCTTGCAACTATTATGTAGAGTACTGAAATAATTTTTAGTCAGTGTGAAGAGGTACCAACATGGCAGCCACATCCGGCAACCTTACTGGATGTCAGAATGAATTCAGTGTTTCCCAGCATGTGAAGTCATGAATAACATAAGAAAATGCTGTCTGAAGGACAATTATTTGATTACATGAACATAAACCAAACCAAAATGTGGAAAATATGGTACCTGCATATCCCAAAAAGAACGAGGGCTAGTGTTTCATGAAGTGGAAAACCCCAAGGTTTTTGCCTCTGATCCAAAATTTTCTGAAGGTTTTCATTCTAAATCTGAGCGCAGAGATTTAATAATGAAAGTGCCACCTCATCCTGAATTGTACAGTAATTAAACTATATCTCTGCACAATATTTATTGTGTAAACTCATTAACGATTTGTTTTACATGATATTTTCCTTGTGGTGCCTTTAAAAGAGTAATCTGTATAATTATTTTTTATATTATTTTCTTTTAACACCAGCTGGACAGATGTGCTAGGGGTCATCAAGCTCTCTGTTCTGCTCTCTCAGACAGCAATATCACCCCATCCTTCTCCTAAACAGATCAAAGATCCTCTGAATATTAGTCCATCCTGTCAAAGAACTTCACTGCTGCAAAAGTTAAAGACATTCCTCTTACAGGTGATTATCCCTATGTTTATTTTTTTTCCCCCAAGGTGATTTTTTTCTGATTTCAAAAGTATTTCTTCTTCCTTGTGTTTCAGTCTCCCAAATTATTTATGAAGGTCAAACATATGCCTTCACAGACTCTGTTCAAAAAGGTAAACATAATTAGTTTTTTTTTTTCTTATCAGCATTGCTATTTTAGGCCTGAATTTTATGAACCTCTATTGATATAACTATGCTGAATACTTAAAGGAGGGTTGCAGATTCATGCAACTCAAGGAACATCCTGAAAACAGTCATTTGTTATGCAGGTAAGCTTGTGATAAGACAAATTTTGGGGGACAGAAATTAAAGCATTTCGACAGTTTTGGTAACACAGTAATTGCTCTGTGTGGTTTGAAGTTTGTGACATACAGATTGACATAGCTGTTCCACATGTTTTCATCTGGTTCCCGTTTCTCTGTCCTTTGACTGAAACATAACTGACTGTAAAGGTGTTTGTGGCTCTTTTCAGGATGTAGCTTGATGTGTGGCTCGTAATTATTGCAGTTAACAGCGGTATTAGGTATGCTATGGTTTGTGGAGTTAACCTCTACATTAGGGTAGGTGAGGTTCTGTCACAAAGAAATTATTATCTTTTTAAGTGCTCTGAGTCATATCACTGAGATAACACCTTTATTGTAATACATTGTAATAGTGCTGCTTATGAACCAGTTTGTTATGAAGTGAAACCAGACTTGACAATAGGTAGATAAACAGCACAAATTGTCATCACCTCAGTACTTGGTCCTCTGCTTGGAGTAGAACCAAGCAATGGCACACTAATAGTGCTCTCTGGGGAGGTTTTCTGTACTATACCCCTTGATCAGAGGCATATTTTTTGTTCGTCTTACAAAGTTACTTCCACTCCAATGCCTGTGTGGAGGTGAGAAATGTGACTATGCCTTTATCTCTGCTGGCCACATGTTCTCTGTGGCTAACCTGTGATCCTATGGCAGATATATGTAAATGGCAACTGTTGGAGGATTTTAGGGTTGTACTTCTCAGTTTAATTAGTCAGTTGCTGTCATTTTTCACACTACTAATAAATCACTTGAAATACGATTGTGCTTGTGACATAAATCTTTTGTTAAGAGATTACAGAGTCATCTGTCCCATGGCCCTCATTGTCCCCTGTAGTGGTTTGAACTAAGTTTTCCCCCTGAAGCTAAGAAAAGTGGTAACCCCCAAGGGGTGGTAACCCCTGGAAGTTTTGAAGTTTTGTCCAATGGGCACTCCTGCAAAATGTAAACATACAACAAGCAAAGGGAAGAGAAGAGTTGTAGTTTGGTTGTTGCAGGAGAGGTGACCATGTTGTAGAGCCACGAGGAAAGGGGCTCGGAACCCCTTGGGCCCTCTGGGGCCCCCCAGCCCCTGGCTGGGGGGGGACTGCAGAGACTTGGAACAGTATTAGACTGGGCTAAGTGTCTGTAGTTAAGCCGGGAGATGTTTCTCCACCGTGGGCAGCGGAGACAGAGCAGAAAGCAGCGTCCAGAGACTCTAGCTAAGAGCCAGGACAGATAAGAACTGGACCGGAGAAGCAGCAGAAACGGCATGTATCGCAGAGAGGACTCCTGGAAGGAGAACCAAGAAAAAAGGAGTCAGCAGCAGAGAGACAGAGTTTTTGGGGGTAAGAACTGAACCAGACCCCCCCCCCCAAACTCCTTTGAGACCTCCGAGAAAGGAGGAAGATGATGGACTCTTACTCGAAAGAGCCTTGGAGTGCTACAGCACTTGCAGAGAGAGGAGCTAAGAAGCTCCGTTGTCCTGAGAGCTGAGCCAAGACAGTGGGTGGGAGGTTGACCTTGGAACCCTCCCTTGCTGCAAGCTACAAAGAAGCTCGCAGCCTGAGGCAGGGCACAGAGGCCCTGCAAGGAGCTTGAATCTCCTGGAGATACCAGACTGTCACGAAGACCCCCCCATCTCATGATATGACCGTGGTGGAACGACCTTGTCTGGGGTGACGTAGTCCACGGAGGAAGACCCTCACTGAAGACAGGTGGCGGAGGGGGATACCCCCTCGTGAGTGCTGGCAGAAATCCAGCTATCAGCTGCTGCATGCATGTGAAGAGGACAGATTGCTGCATTAGAAGATACTCCTGCTTAGAGACTGGAAGGGATCTGTCCTTCTTCCCTCCTGGACTTTTTATTTGGAGGGGAGAAGAGATCTGATCCATTGTAAATACTTATGTCATGGTAGAGATAGTTGTGATGGTGTGTATGATTTATTATAATATTTATTTTGTACAGTCATTGTAATATATTTCCCTTTCCCCATTTGGAGTCTGGTGTGTTTTGTCTGGAAAAAACCCATCTCACATTGAATTGAGATGTGACAGGGGGCTTAGGCTAGGGAATTTAGATTTTGGGGCTATCTCAAACCATGACATCCCCCATTACACAGTTATAATAAAGCTTTCTGCACTATGGATCCATGAGTCTCTTACTTCAGAGATTGCAGTGTAGCCAAGCAGTGTCCAGAGCACCAGGACGATGCCATAGTAGCCAGATGATGCAAGACCATCACTTGTCTGAGTCTTTTTGTTTTGCATGGAAACTTCATAGTACGATCATCAGTCATGGAGTTTCATCTCGAAGTCAATAGTACAACCACAGGGCAGGGATGAACAGATGAATTACAGCAGCCCCCTTGTTGCCAAGTTTGCAAAGACCTATATTTACCATGAATTCAGCTTGTGCATCACATGTTCATTAACCTTTTTTATATTTTAGGGTCAGGATTCCCTTGGCCCACCTGCAAATAGAATTTGAGCCTGTGAAGTATCTTTACAGGTTGATAAGTATAAAGTATGTCTGAAATCTGCCTTTGGACAAAAATATGGTATTTTTTCCTGGTGAGATCGGGCCTCTGTGCTTCTTTGCTGTCTTCACAGAAAGTGCATGTGGGATAATATAAGGAGGAAGAGTTACTAGCTCTCCACTCTGAGATAAAGATTTAACTCAGTCTGCACTTGTTCTAAATTGTTGCATCAAGGCACTTGACTGCTGGTTTCCGGTTTATAAAATATAGAAACTCAAAGCCTCTAAGGATAAATTAAGTTGCAGTGGACTGAATACATATGTGAACTGTATCTCAAAAAAGACTATAATAACTGTACAGTGTCAAAAAAAGATCACCCAACAGCTTCTTATGGAATTTCTCTGCAGAGGAAATAGAAATAAAATATTTGATTCTCAGAACTATTGTGAAAAAGTAAGAACTTATGAAAGAGAAGCATTTTTATAAATTGATTTTTTAGAAGATTTCAAATGGCTATTGTCATGAAATAATTTGGTGAATAATGTACCATAGAACTCCCAACACATATTTGAAAGAGAGCAGAGAGGTGAAAACTGATGGTATCCAAGCAAGTGAAGTGCTGAACAGTTTGGCTTAACACTCGTCTCTAAGACCAACTCTTCTAAAGAGCTGGTTTCATGGTTTTGAAAATATATACAAACCCACATATTTCGAGCTAAATTCTGCAAATCAGAGATTAAAAATCCTTTTTTTTTTCCCTGGTTGCCTAGAAGAGGAACCTGAAGCTAAATATTCAGGTAGAAATAGCAGGAGGAACAATGGTTATGCCCTAGAAGAAAGTAAGCCCTTTTCTTACTACTACTAATATAACTTTGTCTTATCAAACAACAAGTTAACTGTAGGGTACCACATATTTTTATAATCTTCAGCTTCTTTTAGAGTCTGTGGTAGTCATCAAATAATTCTTATTACTACCATTTAAAAATGTCAAGTATAAATTTGGACTTTGGACTTTGCTTAATGCTACAAGTATACCTAGCTTTTGGATTAATAGTGTCATGGTTAAAAAGGAGTAGAAAAACACAGCAACTTTAAATAAAAGTTACTAAAAATGTTGGAATGCTCATTTTTCTACATCTTCCTAATTAAAAAAGGCAGTGTAAACCAAAATATTCTCCTTTGTAACTAGTCACGTCCTCAGTCGAGATCAAGGAAATGCAAGATATTGGGTAGAAATCTCAGTGAAAAAAATACATTACAAGGAAGTCTCCTTGAGTGCAATGGTTACACATGCTCTCTGTGTGTTTATGCATATTTTTGATTGGTTATTAAAAATGTATATGAGAATACTTACAATGAAGGTATCTAGGAACTGTGACACTACCATTTTTATAAAACCACACGACAATACCAGAGCTCCACAAGCCAGAAAATAAGTCCCAATCTAAATAGGCAAGTTCTGTGCAAAAAAAACTCCACCAAAGCAAAATGAAAAATCCTGAGTCAAGAAACAACGTGAATTCTCCAGTTCCATAAGAGATTCAGGAAGACATGATGTATTGAGTAGCAGAACTTCAGGCCTGATAAGGAGAAATAATTATTGAATCTCTCTGTAGATGCAGCAACTCCTTCTGTGAAAAAATAATAATAAAAAAAATTAGATCTATCCAGGTAGGTTCCTGAACTTTTGGGCATATTGTTGCTCCAGAAGAGCCAGCTACACCTCAGACTGATTTGTGTAGGGTCATTTTCACCAATTTTAAGTCTTCTTGTGTATGTTTTAAAAAACCAGTACACTAAATATTCTGTTCTACTACAGTTTGTTCTTGAGAAAACTTAGCCTGATAAATATGCAAGAATATAAACAGCAATAAAGAGAACAGGTAGAGGAGGAACAGGTGAAATGCACTCTGCCAGTGCTTGGATTTTGGTCAAAATGCTAGTTGGGATAGAGCCTGTATCCAGTGGAACAACCTCCAGCTTCTTATTTTATCAGAAACATCAGTGTGAGCCCTAAACAGGGAGAACATTATTGATCCTCTCTTAGTAATAACTTTGCTAAGGTTTATCTTGCAAAACTACATATAGTCCGTCAGTGATTCTACACAGACATCGTATACAAGGGGTAACACACAGTACTACTTTGCATGGTCAGTTTGGTGGGTTATCAGACTGCTGTTTATTTATGAAAATATTTAATATGTTTAAGTGCCATTGATCTAGAAGTAAAAATCAACTCTCGGGTGTCTTGTGCAGTCTGCAATAAGACCTTAAAAGGTGAACAGAATAAAGAGATTGATGGCTATTAACTCACTGGTGTCTCCTAATATGTGCAATTAAGGAGGTCACAATAAGGGACAACTGCAGGAGGTCATAGCCTTTCCTGAGTTCACATAGGGCTGTGACAGGTCACTGTGCAGGGGCATTTTAAAGTGGAATTCTGTCACAAAAATTAGGTCTAATTCAAAGCTATTAGTTGACGCTATTAACTTGAAAATTAAGAATATGTCAGAGGAAAAGTGAGCACAAGGCAAACAGAGCCAAGGAAATCTCAGATGTTTTTAGAAAAGCTTCGTAGCCTAGAATAAATATAAAATTTGGGGGAATAAAGATGAATTTCTAGTGGGAAGTGCTTATACTTGGAAAATATTCTAGCTGTTTGAAGAAGTTGTGTAGATTTTGGAACAAAACAAGATAAAAATTTGATCCCTCGGGAGAATCTTGTCTTTAGGAAGGGCAGATTTTACGGGATCAGGAGATATTTATGGGCCGCTGTAGCTACAATTTCACCTACAGATATGGCAGGTGGCAGTACTGTACAAATCAATCTGAAGAATTCCCTTCTGTTCCAAAACATACTTGAACCATAAATTCAGTGCCAAGGATCTGCTTATATCAATTACAGATATGGACAAGCAATTCTCTACCCCTACACCAAAGCATCATTAAAAATATGTTGTTGGTTCAGTTTATGTGGCCCTCAGCTTCTAAACTAAGTTAATCTTCAAGAATTTGGGATAGGAGAGAGGGAAAGAAAACCAAAATTAATTTCGGATTTCCACAAAAAGACCCTTTTTCGTGGATATCTCTTTATTCAAACATGGTGTTGACACAGATACTTGTTAGAGCTGGAAAATATCGAACACTTGTTTGGGGTTTTTTTTTAAGCTGATTAGCTCTGATATGTCAGAAGCAATGTGAAACTTTAGCCTTTAAGACAACATGTGCTTCCAAAAACAGTCTCTGATATGATTATACCTTTTTCTTGCAATGCTTTCTCTTGAAATAAAAATCTTCCTGGAAACTTATAGTAAACTTACAATCATTGTATGGTGTTGGTCAAAGTCCCTCTCTGGTTGGGAAGCAGGCATTTGGTTTGCTATGACAGGAGATATTTGAACTACTGATCCACATCATCAGTGTTTTAATATGATATTGGGGCTATTTTTGATGCAACCACTGTCTTTTTAAAGATTCTTCTTTTTCCTAGAACATATTTTCTATAAGATGGTCTCCATGAAATCTCTCCAGTCATATATAACATAAGGAATATTTTGGAACATATTAAAATACATAAAAAATGTCATCAAATCACTTGCTGTTTCCCGGCAATGTGTGTTGTAATTGTGCTTCTGTCCTGATGACCCCAACATTTCCATACTGATGCTGCTGGGCAACAGTTCCTACCTTGTGAATAAAGGGAAGGTGGTGGATGCATTTTTTCAGGATTTTAGTAAGGCTTTTGGTACTGTCCCTCACAGCATCCTCAGGGCAAGTTGTCCAACTGTGGGATGAGCAGGTTCACAGTGTGATGGCTGAAGAAGTGACTGGAGGACAGAACTCAATGGCTTGTAGTGAACGGGGCTACATCTGACTTGTGACCCATCACCAGTGATGCTCCTCAGGGTCCCATTCTAGAGCCAGTCCTAGAATCGTGGAATAATAGAATGGTTTGGATTGGAAGGGACCTTAAAGATCATCTGGTTCCAACGCCTCTGCCATGAGCAGGGACACTTCCCACTACACCAGGTTGCTCAGAACCCCATCAAACCTGGCCTTGAACACTTCTAGGGAACATCCACAGCTTCTCTGGGCAATCTGTGCCAGTGCCTCACAGTGAAGATATTCTTCTGTATATGGTAAAGAGTTTCTTCCATATATGTATATATATTTATCAGTGCTTTGGATGTAGGACTTGAATGAACCATTATCAAGTATGCTGATGATACCAGACATGGGGACAGGAGGCCTTGCAGAGGGATCTGGATAGATTGGAGGATTGGACTATGAGGTGCTGATCTCTTCTCCCTGCTCTCCAGTGATAGTACACATGGGAGCAATTCAAAGCTGTGCCAGGGGAGGTTTAGACTGGACATCAGAAAGCATTTCTTCACCAGGAGGATGGTCAGACGCTGGAACAGGCTCCCTAGAGCAGTGATCAATGCCCCAAGCCTGTCAGTGTTTAACAAGCATTTGAACAATGTCCTTAATAACAGGCTTTAAATTCTGGGGAGGTGGTTGGAGTGGGTGATCACTGTAAGTCCTTCCCAACTGGAATGATCTGGTCTATTCTATTCTATTCTATTCTATTCTATTCTATGCTTTGCTATGCTTTTCTATGCTATTTCTGTAGATGCTGCCTCCCTAAATTCTAACAGTGTCAGTGGAAGTTTGGTGGATTTACATATTCTGTGTCTTTTAAGAAAGATTTTTTAGGTTTTCTTTCCTGTCCTCTGAAGCTTCTCCGTTACCTTGAGGCTTCCACTGAGTGCAGGCCTGTCTCATTGAAGTCACCTGCAGCTGAAGACAGAGCTGGGATAGAATCAGCAAACTGCAGAATTTTGATATCCAAGAAGTAAGCACTGAAATGGATTATTTTCAGGTATCTAGATTTCAGAAAAGAACCCAAACCTCAGAGACACATGTCTAAATTTACTGTGTACAGAATCTGAGTGGCAATTCAAAATCCAGAAGGAGACCTGATGGATATAATTGGAGATGCTGCCTTGTCTGAATTCCTGACACCTCCAGGTCAAGCAAAAATTAAAGATTTCCTCAGCTGAGGGCTTTGGTTCTTACTTTTGGTTTTTAACCACTATGTTGGATCGCTAGAAAGCTTCTTTTAGCACAGTTTGATTTTCTACATCAGAAACTGTTTCACCTGTCTCACAGAGTGGAAAGTCCCCCAGAAGAAGAAAGTGATTTAACATTCCTGTTGGCTCTTGGATGAATTTCACCCTTCTCTACAGGGCACTCATGGAGTATGGGAGCTAGCTACCTCCTCAGAAAACACAAGGTAGGTATGATAGTAGTGAAAAGAAATTTTTTCCTTTTAATGTAATTCTGGTGCTTAAAAATAATTAAAAAGAAAAAAAAAGAAGCATCTTAGTTTTTAGTCTAAAAACTTAAAAGCATTACTAGTGTGACATTGTCCTGCTCACTGGCTAGAGGTATCTGTAAATGGAGAGGGAGAGCAATTAAAAAGCATTTTTTTCCTTGAGTTTTCCTTTTCTGAGATCCTGATGTTCCCTGCACTGTGCATAGGAACTGTGCCTTATGAATGAATGTGTTCTACTTTGTATATTTTTATTTCTAAGATAAATTCTATATTAGTATAGCTTTTAATGATTCTACAACTAATTTCAGTATGTGCTGATACTTCAGGACTTCATCTCATATATGTTTTTCTGGTAATCTTTAGAGAAAGCTTTCTTTCTCTATCTGCTTTTATTTTCCCCCAGAAATTTAAAAGCATAATTTTCCTTCCTAATTCCATGGCTACCTTGAAGTAGGGGATGCTTCCTGGGTGTACATATGTAGTAGTCACTCCTCTGTCTCATATACTCTCCTCCTCTAATATTTCAATTACTTAATTTTATCCCACAGTAAGATTTCCTGAGTTTTTCTGTTACTGTCCCAAACAGAACACCTTAATTCACTGGAATAGGGATATCATACAACCTTGTGTGTACTTCTCATTATTTTATTTCACTGAGTTTTCTTTTATCTCTCTTGCCATTTTTTAGAAACACCGTAAATTACCTGCCTGCTGAATCCCAGTTTCGGGGCCTCTATTCTCCCTTCTATTGATGCATCTTTCTTGCTGATTTTCTTGTGTACTGGTTGCTTTTTTTTTTTCTTCTTTTTCTTCCTGTCTCATTTCTGAATACCTTATTCTTTCTTGCTAATTTAAAGCCCTTTTGCCCAGACCCATTAGCCTTCCCTCTCAGCAAATTGGTGGCCATGCTCCTCAAAAAAACTTATCAACTCTTTGAAGCCTCTTCTTTGTTTTTCTAAGCCCCCCACCTTTTAGGCACTGATTTATGGCCACAGTTCTGGGAATTTGGGGTTTTATTTAACCGAGACAGTGGCAATGAATCACATATGACATTAAGCAGATTAGATTGAACCTAATTATGTTGTACTTTGGGAATTACAGACCACAAATTCCTTTGATGGGTTTCTAGGTCTGGGATTTAATGAAGCAGCAGTATTTTCTGCTGGCTTCAGGACTATACTGTAGCATCATGCTTGTACCAGCTTAAGGGTGAATATCAGTGATCTATCCTTGCTCCATGTCTCCTAACTTCCTACCATTGTTCTTCTGCATTGGCTTCCAACATTTGCTATGTCATAAGATGATTTAAATAAAGATCACAAAATACAGCCTAAGCAGAAGGGGTGAGTTGAGGTTACTCAGCCAACCTTGATTTTTTTTCATTCCCCCCTTTCCATTTTCTAACTTGTGAAACTTTTCCTTTGCAGTTCTGTAAATGTTATTTTAATGTAATTTGTGCCTAATATATATATTATAGATAAGTCTATCTAATAAGCAGTTTGAAATAATATATGTAGATTTTTCTATTTTATATTCTTTTCTGTAAGTCAGCAGAGTAGAGTTCATTAACTTGATATGGATCTTTTTCAGTCTGTAACCATTCACCAAAGAATGGATTTAGAAGTATATTTATATGGTAAATGTACTGATACTGCTTTCTTTAATATAAAGTTCATCTTTTTAACGCATTTTCTATATATACACATTTGGCTCTTTTGGAAAGGAACTTGTAATCCAATCTTCTTTCTTCTCATTTTAGCAGAATTATTACTTATAAACTAACATAGATTAGTTGCAAGGATTACAAGAAGTGTATTTATTTATTTGTGTAGTACTTGAAGTATACTTGAGCAAACTATTTATTAAAAAGGGTGACATTTACTGTAATACTTTAAATAGTGAATGCTATTGAGTTGTGGTGTTTTTTGTTTGGTTTTTGTTTTGGGGGGGTTTTTAGTGAGATCATACAAAAACCTATTTGATAGAGAGCTATATTAATGCTGAATGCAGTTTTTGCTTTTCTGAAAGTGATAACACAGCATGTAATATAGAACTCACTTATGGAGATTTGCCACTCAAGTAACTCAATCAAAAATGTAATTTAGCTTGAAACACTCACGGAAACAGCTATGACTCTTGTATCTGTCCCAATTAAATATAGCGTGATGATGATTGTATATGTGTTGCTAATCGGGCTGTTAGGAGAATTTCTGATAAGGCTTTTGATGGAGATGCTAAGGAAAAAAATGTAAGTTTTGAGTCTTCTGATTTTAAAAACGAAAACCACTGTCCACATAGGATTTTCAAAGGGAAAGTCTCCTCTATTCAAAACGCTTTTCATTTTGAATATCTTTAATCCAGTGTAAGGCAGAGTGAGGTGAGGAGTTTTTTGATCTATTTTCTTTTAAAATCATTTGTCAAATCATCAGATTCTGAATAGATTGTGATTTTAATTTTAGAACAATTATCTTAAACACATCCATTTAATAGCTGTAGCACCTTCAACTGTCTCTAGAAAGTTTCCAAACTGGTGTTGGTGTGTCTCATAAAGCAGAAAGAACACCATCTACTTTCAGTAAGACCAATATTTTTGCTTTAGCAAAACTGGCAGTTATTTGAAGCATACCAAGAATCCTTGACATGATTTGAGCCCTCCTCCTGGAATTGAAGTGGCTTTGCTGGCTTCGTTTGAACTCACCTTCAGAGGTGAACGTGCACCAAGTGATACCAGCCTGAACCAGCTGAAAATATGCAAAACTTCTAGCATACATTTCCAAGCATTAGGTGTCTCTCACAGCAAAGCTATTAGGAGTGCCATTTCCTGTACTGCACTGAAAGCCCCCTTTGGATGCTCCATAAACAAAATCAGATAGCCACTAACATGACCTTCTATACTTAATTTATGAAGGTAAAATGTGTCCACTTACCAGCGAAAGAACAGTATCTCAGAAAAGGAAGATTGCATTTCTGGTCTTTCAGCCTGATCCTTAAGGAATAACTACCAAAAATAAGTGTCTTCATAGCTAACATTCACAGCTTCACTTGCCATTAAAAACCATCGAGATACTGTCTCCCTGGTATCTGGCCTTTCTCTTCAGGTGGCACTTCAACCTGACCTCTCTGTCCCACTAGACCTGCTGAACTTGTTGCTGCTTCACTTGCTGATGTTTCCCTGTGCTCTACTGGTCATAACCACCATTTTCTTTGAAACTGGTTAAATAACTAACATAATTATTCTCAACTTTGAGTTTATTGCTTTTATTTTAGATCTAAAGAAGGCCTTGTTTGCCCCAAAAGCTTGTCTGTTACACCCACTAAGTGCAACAAAAAAAGTGCTCACAAAGCTTCACTTTCTCGGAAGCATAGATGGAAGATATGTGTTCCCACAAAATTACCTCTTAAAGTTCACTTCTATAAAATGAGCACTGAGTATCTTTGAAAATTCACCACAGTTTGACTGTATTCAGCTAAATACATTGTACAAAACACAGATCGCTTTCTGCCTGAAAAGATTTGATGATGAAAACTCATTTGATGCTTCTAGGACAGACTGCAGTAACTATGATGTTGCTAGAGTTTTATGTCATCATTTTTGTGTACAGATAAAATAAACTGCCCATTACAGCTGAAACTGGCAAAAATATTTCCGCAAAGTTTCAACAGGGTAAACACACTTGTGAAGGAAGAGTTGTAGGTGATCACATGTGTCTTTTAATTTTCTAATATTCCTTGTCAATTAGGAATAAATACATGGTTCTGAGCGCTGTTCACTTTGGTGTTTGTCTTTTATTTTGTATGTATATATGTATATATATATGTATATATTGATCATGCTTCATGCTTCTTATACTCAAAACCTCCTATGGGCAAAACAGGAGCACAGTCACAAGTGGAACTGGGAAATTTTTGTTACTCCAGTTCATGATTTAACAGAATAATAGACTGGTTTATTAACTACAATAATATAAATTAGTAATTCAAATTAATGTAGGAAAAAATCTAAGAGTGCAGTTAAATTGCTTTTTAGGGAAATAAAAAAAATCCTTTTTGGAAAACCTTTTTCTCTGGGGGTGTGTACAGCCCCTCTGTGTCCAAAAACTGCTAATGTCAACCTTCCTGAAAAAGAGAGGGACTTGGGACAAGCCATTGGCATCCTGAAGTCACTGGGAGGTGTGTGGTCCTGTCTCAGGGAGTTTCTACCCTTCAGTGGGAGAAGAAAGATGCTGATAGTCCCTTCCTCCATGGACTTGTGCCTTCTTGGGCTTTATTTTTGGAAGTTTTTTGAACAGAGCTTACATGCTTGCTTTTGTCACTGTTTCCTAACCATTCTCTTTGTTCTACGATGGGTTTTACCTGAGCAATGAGAGGCTGCAATCATGTAGTGACCTTTTTTTAAGGCTAAAATCAGCTCAAGCAAAGACAACCCAGACAAGTCCTGAGACCCTGAGCTGTCAGGTCAGTGGCCTTTAGTAATGGAAAAATTGTTTTGTTTATCATAAAGATGTTGGGAAAGTTCAACCAAACCAAAATTATATTGCAGTGATAAGGTGACCTCCCATGAACTGCCTGTATACCGGAGATCAAACTTTTCTGTTGTTCATGTCTCTCTCCTCAAAAAAAAAACCAAAACAAAACACTATTTTATCTTATCTTCCGTGTCATTCACTTATCATATTTTGATGCTGGTCTCTAATATACTTTTAATAGATGTGTAGAAAGTATTTAAAAAAATGCAAGTCCACTTCTAAATAAGTATAGAGGTTTATGAAGAACTGCTTCAGCAATGAAAAAACATCTGCCAGGAGTTTTAAACATTCATGTTGCTCATTGAAATACATCGAAAAATTGAAAAAAACCCCACAAATATCAAAAAACCACCAACCCCTGCTTCCCCCAGAAAAAGAAAACCCAAATCCAACAGAATTTTCCAGAGAAGTCAAAGGTTAGACTTCATGATTCCAGATGTCTTTTACAACCTAATTGATTCTGTGATATGTTGACATCAGTGGGCTAAAAGACAACTGTTTAAAAAAAAGAAGTTAATTTTCTGCTACTCGTTCCTGTCTGTAGAGCTAACCTACCATGTATGACATGATGCTTAAGCAAACATTGTGTCAAATAAGAGAGGGACCTCAAGAGTGTTCTTTTACAAGAAATAACCTAATTATTGGGTATGTATTTTTATTTTTTTTTATTTTTTTAAAGCAGATATGGAATGAATGGGCATGACAATTAGATAGTAAAAGCTTTAGTCTTTCACAGAAGATAATTCTTGTGGTTTTGCTAGCCCTAAAACAACTGTGCTAGAGCTTAAATGGATCTTGTGAATGAGAGTAGCAGTAGCTGCCTGACCACAGTTAGAATATTTTCATTATTTTTCATTATCCCCAGCTAAAGGGCATTTGAAATAAACCTCCCTGACATTTCAACAGAAAAATACCATTTAGTGTCTCTGGGTCTTCTGCAAAGCTGCTGGAGTCAAGCTTAGAAGACATGCTGTGCTGTTATTCCTTACCCCATGTCTCTTACCATTCTTGTCTTTAAAAAATTTCTTCAGCAAAATAAACTGTAATTGCAGCTGTTCAGTGTCCACCTGAGAAAATTACTTTTACTATTAAGACTGAATGGTTTGAAGAGGTTCGGAGCATTCCTTTTCTACAGAAACATATCAGAACAAGACCTACTATGGAAGGGAACAAGCAGGAATAAAATCTCATAGTACCTTTATATTTAAACCTGTCAGGTTTTCTCCTTTAAACCTATTACCCTCCTCTCTTATGTACTTTCTTTGTATCTTTCTCCTTTCTCTTCTTTGATGCCACTGTTCTGTGACTTCCAGATTCTTTTAATACCAGTTTAACATCAAGTCAGAATTCATTTTTCTTAATAAAAATCTTGGTTTTAAGTGATCTCAGCATTACAAATTAGAGTCAGATTTTTGCAGATGCCAAGATTCCTCAGCTTTCCGTGCCCTGGTTTTGAAAATCTTTTAAATGCCTATGTGGTTTGCCTCAGAGTGTAAATCTATCCCTTAAAGGAGGATCTTAAAATTGAGCATTCCCATTAGTGGCTGTTTCATGGCAAGTCTTATGAAGATGTTCCTTTCACAGAGGTTTTAAAAGAAAGTGCCACAGAAATATGAAAGCTTTCTTCTAATAGTTGAAAAAAAAAATAAAAAAATCAAGAAAGTAGCCATGAACTGAAAGACTTAACTGCCTTTTTTTAAACTTTTTTTTTCCCTGCTCCAAGAAATGCAGCTATTCCCTGTGAAACTTTGTAGTTGAAAGCCCATTTACAGTAATAATTTCAGCCAGTCCTAATGGTCGTTCAGAGCAGCCGATGTAATGATTTCTAGAAAGAGAAGTGTTTGGACTTTTTTCAGCTTGCAGGTGGATAGTGCTTTTAGAAAAGCAGAAGTCTGGTCTCCTAACGTGTTGTCTGAGGATGGGACAAACCACTCTAGTTCTAATTTACATTGCTAAAGTAAGAAGTTGGGGCAAGGGGCATGATGTAGCAGTATTTTGGGAAAGCCCAATTTAGCAAAACCTTATGTAATCACACCATCATGGAAAGGGAAGGTGGATACAAAAGACTCATGTCAGTAGTGGCTGGTTTATTTTCCCCTTTCTGAGGCGGAGAAAGATCAAAACCCCTGAGGAGAGGCCAAAAGCAGATTTCAACCCAGTTTTGATGTTTCACATCACGGTGGAAGGACAGAGGAGGAGCTGCAGAGATCCAGGGCTGTCTTTCTTCTGTGTGTGCTCGTTGGGCAGCGTGGCTGAGAGGCTTTGCTGTAGTGTTTGCCATTCAGGCAGGATAAAATGTGTGTTTTGTGGAAGCTGGGACTGGCCCAGAGCTGCATGTGCAAAGATGGTTCATCCTCACTTGACCTTGTGGGGGACAGGATAGGACATGGAATCATAGAATGCTTTGGGTTGGAAGTGACCTTTAAAGGTCAACTAGGCCAACCCCCCTGCCATGGGCAGGGATACCTTTCACCAGACCAGGTTACTCAAAGCCCCATCCAATATGGCCTTGAACACTTCCAGGAGTAGGACATCCACAGTTTCTCTGGGCAACCTGTGCCAGTGCCTCACCACCCTAAGTAGTGAAGATTTCTTTCTAATATCTGACATAACTTCATAGGAGTAGGCGTTCCATCCCTCTGATCATTTCTGTGGCCCTCCTCTGGACTTGCTCCAGCAGGTCCATGTCCTTCCCATGCTGAGAAGCCCAGAGCTGGTTGCAGTACTCCAGGTACCGTACCTCTACACAGGCTGGCAGCCAACTTCTGTGGCACTCCACTGCTGGCTTCATCAGCATACCAGCCTGGCACAAGCCATAGGATCACTGGGTTGTCAGGTTGGGTGGCTCTGTCTTTTGTTGTGGGTATTTTGTTGTTTCTTTGCTGAGGCTGAAGTTCTTCCACTGAAATGTCTGGCTCTGTGTCCCAACTGGCAAGAGGCAAAATCAACCTGTTATTACTTGGCAATGAATTATGTATTAGCATCTTATTAAGGTTGAAAAACACCCCAAAGATTGAAACACATCCATAGTTTTCCCTTTTCTATTAGTTATTGTGTCATGACAAGAAACTTCAGAGTCTCTGTTCCTTGAAGGATCTTGGGCCAGTATTTTTTACATGCATAAAAATGTGCCAGAAAATTACTCTGTCATAGTTTACATAACTCTGAGTGAATAGGAATCAACTGCCAAAGCATATGTGCCTGGCGCAACTTTAAGTTGCCCTAGGATGTCAGAAATGTTTTTATGGGGATTGGAAGCAAGACAGAGCAACTGAAGGGGGACCAGAATCCTTGTGGAAAAGCAGTGGAGTCCTCTGGCAGAGTGCCCAAAGAGTGTCTGAAATGGAACCGCCTACATGGCTTTTGTCAACTGAACCCCATCCTAGGTGCATACACAAACAACACAGTATAAACACAAACATTATTGTAAACTTATGTTAGTTCTGATGCAAAACAACAGAAATTAATGTTCCTGATTTTCTGATGAAAGTACCAAGACACCAAGGGAATTTGCCCCCTGTAAAAGCACTACAATGCTCAGTCCTCACCACAGTTTATTTTAGTAGCACAAGTTGCTTCTCATCGTGCACTCTAAGAAGCTATTATTTCCCAAATGTATCCAAAATAAGTCTGAACATGTTTACCTATAATGCAACAAGGTGAACTTAATTACAGGAAGCTTCAGAAATGTACAGCTCATGTGCTGCTGACACAGCAGGGGTGGGTCAGTCTGATGGGAAGGGGAGAGGGGAGGACAATCCCTGGGTGGGAACCACCTTCAGAACAAAAGCTGAAACTTCAAAGCAGGTGAAAAAAAACAACAAAAAACAAAAAACAAAACCAGCAAAACAACCAACCCTCTGTAACACTTCTAAAATGTTAAAATAAATGAAGTGAAAATAACATACCCATTTACATGTCTTTGTTCTTATTTACAGTTTTACTTAATGTCAGGAGATTGCCAAAGTTTCAGCATCAGCTTTTGTGCTCACCAGCTTCAACAAGATTTAGGAAAAAAGAAAAGAAAGAAAAAAAAGCAGTTTATATTTTGTAAATCACCTGTATTCCTGTGCAGCTTATGTAAGGGGGCGTTGATGGATGCAATAGGGAATTATTTTTAAGGAAAGCTGCTGCTTGAGATGTGTTTCCCAACTTGGAGACCTGGTTTTGTGCCCAAAATCTATTTCAATGCTGAATAGCTCAGTACTATTCCTTTGTGTCCTGTACAGCACCAAGCCCATTGTTAATGTGGTATAAAATGATAGCAAGTGTGTCCTCCCCTCTAACTTTTATTACTTTAATAGAGATTTAGTATTATTTTAAATACTATTTATCAGCAGAGATCAGCAATGTTCCCATGGTACAGAGCCTTTTCAATTTCAGTCTATAACCAACTCTTGGAAGAATGTTTTTTTCCCAGAACCTCCAATTTTTTAAAATACAATATTTGAGGTTTAGATTGTTTTATTAGCAGTCAAACATTTTTTATTTGTACTATGACTTTACTTATTATGTCAAATATACAGAGTAATTTTTTTTAAATACCCAGCTGTGCTTCAATTCCTTCTTGACTGGATTAATGGGATCTGTTGCATTTTGTTAGTATGGAACAATTGGCTATGGACTTTTTAAAAAAAGTGTTCTTCAGGTCATCTAATCTACTAAATTCAGGTAGTCTTTGTAGGAAGCTTCATTTTACTCCTTATGTATAATATTCCACCATAAGTTAAGCTTAAATGTCTTGCTCTGCACCTTCTTTCCTGCTATTTCTTCATGTTTGAAAAACAATCCTTTTATTTATATGAATGACATTTATATTTACTTTAACTACTGAGGACTTAAAATCATCCAGTGCAAAAACATAATAAAAAATATATTCTTGACCACCTATACATCATTTTGCTTTGAATTTCAGGGTCATTTTCTTTATTATTACATTAATTATCTCCATTTATGTTGATAATAAATACTTTCTGGTGTTCTCAGACTCTAAAATTTATGAAAATGAAAACATGATGCAGGCACATAAACACAAGTTTTTGAAACTGGAACATCCTGTACCATTATTTGAGATAAACTTCTTAGTTAAAATTTAAAATATTGCTGAAATTACTTCTTGAGCAAGTTATTTTGAGATTTTACAGTTAAATACACTTGAATACAACCTGTTCCTGTGAGCAGCAATATTTTAAGTATTTTACAATGCTCCAACTTTAAATAAATTGATGACCAGTGAGATCATCCCTAGACATTCAATAGCAATGGTGTTACAGGAGTGGCACTGAGACAGTAATAATGATATCATCTTATCAACAGCAAAGTGTACTCTGCATGACTCATTGCTGCTTTTTTGTAGAAGTCCTAGCTTGAGAAACAAGTGTGTGTAAGATGAATGGTTTGGTGAATGAGCATAGAAAAAGGAGAGACAGAAATATAAAAAAAAAATCATGTAATTTCTAAGTTATTTTTTTTTAAGTTTCATGATGGTGCTTGAAATCCAGAATTGGGACAAACTGAACTCATAACACAGTAATTTTTCTAGTTCAACTCTTCTGTGGAATTGAGTTTTAAGTCATGTTCATGGATGGCATTTACTTACTGCTTATTCTTCAGTGCTGCACAGAAACAGGTTAACTAAAAAACCTAATGGCAAAGGGAATTTGGCAATGGAGTTGCTTAAGGAGGATGTATATGCTGTAGTAAATATTTCCCAGCCTTCATGTTCTTCTACATTACTTTTTCTCTTAAAACTGCTTCTTGAAAAGCAGTTGGTCATTATTACATTGAGACATGGTTCTACTTTGTTCTCTTTTTGGTGCCTTTTCTTCCAAATCTACAGGGAAATGGTGTCCTTTATATACGTATGAAATGTTCCTTTTTAATTTTTGTGAGAATCATCATGCACATTATTGTGCTTATTGCATGACACAGTTCACTGAACTGGAAAGAGAGGTGATTTTGTCATTTGGAGATGCTCTTGGTCTATTACCTCACAGTGTAGGGTGTTCACAAGAAGTACATGTGGCTTCGTGGCATGGGGAAAAGACTGAACAAGACAGATCTTTTGGGTAACAGCAGACTTTGAAGAATTGACTCAGGCCTGAAGAGTTGACTCCTTCTTTGCTCTGTGTTAATCTTGAGTGCTTTCGAGAGTAATGCCAAATTATTTCTTGCAATTATTAAATGCAATTATTTCTTTAAATCCCATGTGTTAGACTGAGTGCCTTGTGGAGGTTACCAAATCTCTGCAACTGCATTGTATTCATCATGCAACTCTTCTACTACAAGGAGAACTGACAGATAGGATATTTCCCCCCATTTTCTCCCATAGAAACTCTGAACAGTAACCCTGTACTTGCCTAGGTAATGGTGTATGATTTTTTCCCAGACACTTAAGCTGCTATAAATCAAGTAAATACATGCATGTCAGAGGAAGGCTTTAATTATTTATTTATGAATATGTTAAAGAACCATCAGAAAGGGACATTGTAAAAGAAAGTTTCTACTTCATAGCAAAATCATAGAATCACAGAATGGTTTGGGTTGGAAGGAACCTTAGATTCCACTCTGCTGCCAGAGACTGGGACATCTTCCAATAGACCAGGTTGCTCTAAGCCCCATCCAACCTGGCCTTGAACACTTCCAGGGATGGGGCATCCACAGCTTCTCTGAGCAAGCTGTTGTAGTGTCTCACCACTCTCATAATGAGGAATTCCTTCCCAATGTCTAATCTAAACCTGCCTTCTTCAGTTTAAAGCCATTCCCCCTTGTTCTATCACTACATGCCCTTGTAATAAGTCCCTCCAGCTCTCTCCTAGCCCCTTTAGGTACTGAAAGGTGCTATAAGGTCTCCCCAGAGACTTCTCTTCTTCAGACTGAACTCTCTAAGCATGTCTTCTTAGGAGAGGTGCTCCAGCCCTCTAATCATCTTGGTGGCCTCCTCTGGGTTTGCTCCAGTGGGTTCTGATGCTTGGTGATGTCTCTGTGATTAGAGAGCGGGTAAGGTTAGGCCATTTGGTAAGTGGATCATCTGGTCCAACCTCCCTGCTCAATAGGTTTGTCCTAGAGTACATGGCACAGGATTGTGTCCACATGGTTCTTGAATATCCCCAGTGAGGGAGGCTCCACAACCTCTCTGGGCAATCTGTTCCAGTGCTCAGTCACTGGCACAGTAAATTTCTTCCTCGTGGTCAGATGGAACTGCCTGTGCATCATTTTCTGCCCAGAAGAGCCTGACTGTCCTCTCGATACCCTCTCTTCAGACACTTGTAGATATTGATGAGGTCCCTCTCAGTCATCATTCCTTGAGCCTGAACAGTCCCAACTCTCTCAGACTATCCTTGTAAGAGAGATGTTTCAGTCCCTTAATCATCTTCATAGCAAGGACCCATTCCAGGTGCTCTATGTCTCTTTTTGTACTGAGGTTCCCAGAACTGGATCCAGATAAGGGCTGATCCTTATGACTGTTGACTTGCCTAAGGAGTCCTGCTGTGCTTTTCAAACATCTACTTTAGTAGCCCAAAGTATTTCAACAGATTGAATTATTGATGTTGACCTGGAAGTAACGACAACATGATTCTCTTTTTGCTCTGGGTTTGGATACGAATGTCATGATTCAGGTCTGTCACAAACAGATGCCCATCATGGTGTGTCCTGCTCACACAAAATATGGCCTTATTTTTCCTCAGAACAAACTGCTTTGTTGATATCCTGTTTAAACTGAAGTAAACACTTGACTTTAATAGGGTTTAAACCTGTGTTTAAGCACTTTGAACCAAGTCTTGAAAACAGTAACTGCACCTAATCTCAGGTACTTCTGGTCAGTCTGCTGCCTGCTTGCCTTGATCGTCTGCTCTGAGAGAGAGTGTTTTTAAAAGAAAGCCTTGGAGACAAAAATCAACACTTTAAAGAATGAATGTGAAACTTTTTGGTCTTTGCCTAGCACTTCTAAAGGACAGAAAGGGAAAGTTTAAAAAATAAGATGAACCAAGAGGACTGAGTACCAATCTGAAGAGTTTTGCTGTGTACAGTCAGGATCTAATCTCAAATGTCTTATCAGAGTCTGTTATCAAGGGAGTTCGGTTTTACTCTGAAAGGTGAAGACACTGAAGATGTTTGCAATAATCTTTTTAGGAGGGCTGATGCAGAGAAAAGGGTAGAAAACCCTCACAAGTGGCACTTCAGAATAAATAGCCACAGTCTAAAGGAAAATGTGAATTTCCTTACGGAAATTCCCAGACAGGGCTGCTTCTTCCAGTAACATTTACCTGAGACAGGAGCTGACTCAACAAAAAATTACTCATAAGTTTTTGTAGTTGTTTTATGTAACCATTGCTGGAAAAACTTTTATTTTTTCTTTGAAAGGAAAAAGTAACATTTTCTAATAGAAAAAATCATAAAATGAGTTTAGAAATTTAAAATGCAAAGTCTCCAGAAATATTCCACATTAAAGGTGAGACTTTGAAAGATAAGAGGTTTAGGTCCAATTTGGATTATCTTTCCAAGTGGAATATCCTTAGGCCTCTTTGAAAGCCATGAAACTTTCCTTCCTCTTACATTACATTACATTGCTTTGTAAAAAAAGGCCATACTGCAACTTGAAGAAAATAATTAAACAAGATCATTATTAATTGAAAGTTTTCATAATAACTTGTCTTCCTAAAGTGGTGTTCTAGCAGTGCTGTCCTATATTTGTTATGCACTTCATCAATTTGTTAATATTAATTCTAATGACTGCTTTTGTTCTTTAATTTAATAACAGTATGAATGGAAAGGAGAGATAGATGCATTTCCTAATAGTTTGAATAAATCAGCATAAAAGATTATTTGAGATATTCAGTATAAGTCTAAGAAAAAAATTTATACTTAAGAAGTTTATTTCTCCCATTATTTTACATTAAAATAATGTAAATACTAAAACACAGCAAATGTGGGTTTGCTGCCAAAGCTGAAGTTTCACCATTGTGTATTAATATGTACAAAGTTGATAAAAATATGTTGAAAAAAGGTCTGCTACCATAATTCAGGAAGTTTAATAGTAGCCTCTATCTTCAGTCATGAGTATTCCATGTGCATAGCAAAAGAATCACTTGATAGATTTTATCACTGGAAATAGGTTGGAAACAGAAAGAATTTCAGAAAAGGCAGGAAAATGTAAACATCTTTGTTTCAAAACAGAAGGTGACAGACATCAAAGAGTCAGAAAGATATATACAGAGAATAGTTTGTGTAGAAAGTTTACCAATGTTATCACAGTAGGTAGGTTACAAGAAACATACAGATATTAAACAAGTCAGTTACTCACATCTGAGCTATGGAGAACCTTGGACACTTCTCTTTACCTTGGATGTCTGAGCATCCAGCAAGGCTGGCTGGTTTGAGGTTTATCTTGGGACTTCCTGGGGCAATGGTCGGGTGTCCAGCCAGAACTGCACTAGTTCATCTGTGTAACTCTAGGGAGCACTGCAGTGCTGGAAATCTGATAAAAAGGGACTTAAAATTAAGGTTCTGGCAGGTTCAGAAATATTTTAGTGTCCATGGATCTTTAAACAAGAAGCGCAGACGTTAAAATGACAAAATAAAGTCCTAAATTGAGTAATAACATTTTACTACTTTGCATTTCCCTTTTATCTCAAAATAATATGTTGTGATGTTTATTACAATGGTATCCTGCTTTTTCACTTTCTTCTTTTTCCCCACCAGTTCTGCATGAGTACTGAAAGTAATGAAGAATGGGGGATGAGAAGTGCTTGAGTGCAATTTTCAGAGTTACTGGTGAGGTTTGTTGCTTTGTTGTCTTCAATTTTATTTTCAGAGATCTTTAAGGTGGCGGTAAAAATGTTTTAGTTTTACTGATCTAGAAACATGCAGTTGTTGAGTGCATGCTACTACTGAAGTTCAAGGTAAAATATCAGATATTACATATGTAATTCCTAATATTTGTTATAAGCAATGTCATACTCAGGCATGTTTATCCATGAATGATATGCAAAAACTAAGGGGAAAAATTAGTAAGCATGACTTCCCATATTTACTGAAACAATCCAAAACATAATTCTGGAACTGGATTTACCTGTATTTTACATCTGATTTTTGATTCTATATGTACTCTTGTCATGGTTTGAGAGCCCCAAAATCCAATTCCCTAGTCCATACCCCTCCCACATCTCAACCAGTGTGAGATGGGTTTTCCAGACACCACACAAGACTCAAAAAGGGGGGGAAGGGAATATACTACAATGACTGTACAAATAAATAGTATAATACAGTATATACAATCTTAACTACCTCTAAACTCTACCATGACAAAACAGTATTTACAATGGATCAAATCTCTTCTCCCCTCCAAATAAAAGTCCAGGAGGGAAGAAGGAAAGATCCTTTCTACTCTCAGAGCAGCAGGTCTCTAAGGCAGCAGGTTCACTCATGCAGCAGCTGTAGCTGGATCTCTGCCAGTACACACGACAGGGTATCCAAGCCCCTCTTGGCCCTTCGTCTCCAAGCGAGGGTCTTCTCTTCCGTGGGCTGTGTTCACCTGGACAAAGGTCACTTCACTATGGTCATATCATGAAATGCAGGGGTCTTCGTGACGGTCCCTACCTTCAGGGGATTCAAATTCCCCTTTGCAGAGCTCCTGGGCTCTGACCTCAGGCTACTAGCTTAGTTTAGCAGCAGCAGCAAGGGGGGCCAAGGTCACCTCCTCCACATTCTTTCTCTGAACTTTTCAGCTCCTTTCTGCCGTGCTGTAGCACTTCAAGACTCTTTCAAGTAAGAGTCCATCCTCCTCCTCTCTCTCAGAGGTCTCAGAGGGGCTTGGGGAGTTTTGGTTTCAGTCCTTACCCCAACACTCTGTTTGTAGAGCTTAGTTCTGCTCTCTCTGCTGCTGGCTCTTTTTCTCTTGGACAACTCTGTGTCTTCCTGCTCGGCTGCATGTTTGTTGCTGCTTCTTCAGTTCTTATCTGTTGGCTCTCTGCCACTGTTCCTCTGGCCAGTGTTGTTCTGCCGCTGCTGCTGCTGCTGCTGCTCACGGTGGAGAAAAAACTTCCAGCCTCTCAGTCACAGACCTCAGTCCAGTTTAACACTGTTTCCGAGTTTCTATGACCCCAGCCAGGAGCTGGGGGGGGGGGGGGCAGAGCCCCCCGAGGGCTCCTGCCCCTTCTCCTCGTGGCCTTAGAACATGGCCCCCTCTCCTACAACAACTACAACTTCCTTCTCTTCTGCTCTGCTTCTGATATGTTTATATTTTGCAGAAGCGCTCATTGGGTAAAACTTCAAGGGTCACCACCCCCTGGGGTTTTACCATTTTATAACTTCAAGGGGAAAACTGTTTCCCCCCACCATAACTCTGTTTCTTCTGAATTTGTCAACTAAATAGATTCTACATACTTTGCACAAACTCTTTCATATTCCCTTAGGTCAGACGGTGATCAGAGTGACTTAGTGTCCCCATGACTGTGTTGTTCATTATTTTAATCTCAGAATCATGTGTGAAGGAGACCTTAAGGATTATCTGATTTTTAAAAAATTTTTCTTTTTTTGTGTATCTAATCTGTTTGTATTCCAGCGTTGCACCTTGCTATTTGATCTCAAAGGAGCAAAATTAAAAATAGCAACTACCCAGATGCTTTTTAAACTGGAAACAAAATGTGCTCCTAAATACATGCACAAGCGTACTTGATGGCAAGGTTTCCCTGGAGGGATTGAGAGTTCCAGTTGGCAAAGCCCTCGGGAAACAGTGTTCCCTCCTGTCCACTGCTGACTCCCTTCTTTCTGGAAAAACCTAGCTGGAAAGATTCAGTATTACCTACAGTAATGCCATAGTGACACACAGCACTGTCCTTTGGCTGGAACAGCAGCAGAAAAGAGATCCCAAACGATGGTCTGGGGAGCTACAGGGTATAAGGGCTTGGTACAAAAATGTTGTTGTATTGGGGCTGGCCCTGATAGCTTGGATAAACCCCTTTGGGCTGCCCCTCTTCTGTCTTGGACCACTGGAACCTCGAATGGATGACGAGAGCCTTGAGGAGAGACACCCATTTTCTTCTTGGCATATTTTCACCCTATCCACTGGTGGAGTGAGCTTTGTGCTATAAAATCATGAGCTCTTCTCCCAGCGCTGGTGAAGGGAAAGACATCAGCCAGGTTTACTCTCTGTTTCAAAAGAGAAACTCAACTTATTGTCACAGACCAATATCACTGAGGTAAAGACAAGTCTGGGGAATCCAGATAAATCTGTTCAATCCTAACCAGAATTTCAGCTCAGGCTATGGGGATATAAACTGTCAAATGCAATGGATCATGCCTGTCACTTGTTCCATCAAATCCAAAAATAAAACAGATTTTTTTGTCGCACTCTTTAGTTTCAAGCTGTTTCTCACAGTGTCAAGAAAAATCAGAAAGCAAAGGTTTTATTATGATACATTTGAGGTGTAACTGATCAAGCAATCAATGTATTTGAGTTCTTTGTCACAGAACAACAAAAAAAATTAATCTAATGAGCTTCTTAAAAATTGTATTTCTTGAAAGCATGAAAGTATGTAATTAAAAATTGATTGCTGTAGCAATGAGATTAAAGTGAGGTCCAAAACAGTAATGGTTTCAAATTAGTTTTTAGACTGTCCAGTCTCAGCTTGCAGTCTCAGCAGTCTTTTGATGGCCAGGAGGCAAAGAAAACATGTAGAGTCTAATGAGTTAATAACAATCGAAGTCCAGCACTTCCCATGAATCCTTCTGGTGGAATAATAACTGTAAATATAAATATATAATTAGACTGTTCTCACTTTTCCAGTAGGCCACAAATACCAGCTGTGACAGGGGCCATACCTACCATTAGCTGTAGCATTTTCTGCTGGACCATTAATCTCAGTTCACCGTAGTATCTTAATGCCTCAGTAAATCAGAAATAATGTCATTGACCTAGTTCTATATTTTTGTCAATAGAAGAAATGACTATATTGTTTCATAGATTGCCTTTTATTTTGCATGTTTAGGGGGAAAATTGCTAGTATTTAGCAATGTAAGACTTTTATTACTAGTTTTGATTACAGTTTCTTAAACGAGAGATCTTTTTTAATCTTTTTCTAAGGGAGATTTGGAGGGAAAATATTTTTTCTTTTTTAAAGAAAATATATTACTAACTTCTTTGGATTTGAGGTATTTTCTTTTCATTCCTTTTTCCAATGTTAAAAAGAAAAGGTCAGAAAAAGGCCACCAAGTGTAAAAAACCCTCAATTATGTTAAATGTGAAACTTGTTTGTATTTCCTGTTTGAAACATATGGGGTGATAAGTTTAGATTCTCCATGAAAACCAGAGTAAGTTGGATGTTATAGTAAAAGCAATAGATTTTCTTGGCTCCTTCTGCCTTGGAGAGGATGAGTACATCAGTAGACCATTTTGACCAGACCAAGCTGATTATTCTGCATATACAGATATGAGGTAAGAAACCATCATAAATTGGATGCCTGCAGGAAGCTGGTTCAAAAGAAAGGATTGAGTTTTATATTTAACACCTGACATCTGTGAGTCTTCAGGTTTGATGAACTCGTATGAGGTTTTGTAACTTAACAGATCTCTTCCCAAAATGAATTTATGCTTTTGTAATTAGCATTCTAGCAAGGAGCAAAAGCAACTAAAATAATTTATTTTCAGTATTTCATCATGAGAGATGATTTTTCTTCATTGAATTTTTATCTACTTTAAGGAGCTTTATTTTTTAACTGACTCAGTATTCTGGTTTTATTGTGCAGATAAAGGAGTTTAGTTTGTGCAGCAAAAGCATTATTCATTTTATTTTAGAGGTAATTTTAAAATATGAACTGTATATTAATATAGCCTATTCATTCTAAATGACACATAAAACAGGCTAATCTTGACTTAGCCTCTAGATGGTATAACATTTTGTGCATACATTCTTCAATGTTGTATTAGTAGCATGCTGTATCTATTTTCTTTACATCATCTGACGTATTTTCTTTTTTCTCCCCCTCTCCCTAATTCATTGGTTTATGTTAAATAGTGTATGGCATTTTCTCCCCAGTTCTTTTATGCATTATTTCTCATCTTTAATAGGTTGTATATTCTGATTCCAGCCTATTTTAATTTCTTTCTCGTGTGCTAAATATGGATTGATCCTGAAAGCACATGAACTTAGAGCTGCTAAAAGTTGGACTAGAATTTTTCTTTTAAATCAAAGGTGGGGTGTGACACTAAGCAGTTGAGACACTCAAAATAAGTTAGATTAAAGGAAAATTATGAGCAGAAATACAAGGGATTTGCAGAGGTTTGTAAACCATACAGATTTCAATACTTTTTCCAATAGTAGTATGCAATATTTGTAGATAAGTAGGAAACTCACTGAATGTTATGAAAAAAAATACTTTCATCATCCTATTTACTCATCTAATTAAAATTAAATTGCAGTGGGATATCTGAAGATTCTCTAGAAATGCCAAAAATAAAATCAAAACTGCAAGGGAAATTAAGATCAATAATTGTGTGTTCCTCCTACCACAGAAATGATGTGCTATATATGATCACTAGTCAACAGCCTAATAAACTTCACAAACTTCCTTATTAGCCCTGGAGTTATATTAGAATATGTAATATATCTTGAGATATGTAAGGCATGTTTAATTGTACTCATTCACACCTTTTAACAAGACAAAACTTCTTAGGCATCTGTTTTTATTTGTTGTGAGAGTGGTAGGACTACTGAATTAATGGAGGTTAATAAAAAATCCCTAATGCCTTAGTCAAACTTTGCCAGTCCTAGAGATGAAGAATTAATTTAAGTTGTGTTTGCTATAGATACAGATAAACTTCATAAAGGGCACATTTTCATATTCCTACCTATGAATAAATTATTTTAAAGAGAACAAATGATTTACACTGTTATCTCTGCTGGGCATCTGTGATCATGTGGGGCATAATGAGCTCTTTCTCATGCAAACTGTACACCAAGGCATCACAGAAAATGCAGCAGGAATTTGGGACTCAATTTCTCACGTGCTGGAAATGTGATGCTGTTCCTCTGAGGGCTCCTATAACCACATGTAAGATTCACTGAACAGCGTTACAGTGAATTTGGGAACACCATTAAAAAAAATGTTTAGGGCATAGCTTTAACTTCCTATCAGTACATTTTTATCAACAAGCTTTGTATGCTTTGAGTTTTCTTGGATAAATGGTTACTTAAAATTATCTTTTTTAAATGTACTATATGAGAACATTCAAATGTTAATGTGTATGTGCTTATGGGTTGCAGTTTAAGCTCTCTCTGACAACAGAGAGAGTGTTTTGTGATATAGCATCATACTTTGTAGTGAAATACAGCAAGAGCTCCCATACCAGGTCAGAAGACAGACTTATGTAGCCTATTTTACATGTTTACCAGTGGATAGACTCAAACAATTAAGGGGAGGGGGGGAAAGAGGGCACATAAAAAGTGATCTTTTTCCCCTTGTGCAGTCCTTTTCTGTTTCTTTCTAGCCCTTTCCCTCTCACCTGCCTTGTGCTGACAGAGAGCACAGGATCCCTGCATTTGCCTCTGTGTATCTGTGAAGGGGCTCAGACCCAGTAAGTGGGAAAACGAGTGTTGCTGCTGTTGATTGAGGGATAATGTGCCTTGCTTGGGAGCAATGAATCTGTTTACCTAGTTCTGTCAGGGCCTGTGGATAAAAGGTTTGTTCCTGTAAATCCTAAAATAGGGAATTTCTTAATTTGTAGAGCATATGCTTGGTTAAACTTCATGTTGGCTTGAAAAGAGAATTAGTGATAAATACATGAAAACTGATTTATCATAGCAATAATTCATAAATATTTTAGTTCAGTTCTTCAGCAATATGGTGATACACAAACCCTCAGTTCTTATGTTTTGCTTTTCCCTCTCATACAGCTATGCCCCACCTCCCAAACTCTTCCTCTTTCTCACACCTGAACAGAAACCATTTGAAGACAGCTTTTAGCAGCACATGTGCATGCTGCTGACCAGACTCACTGGAGGACCAGTGTTTGAGTGCAGATGCCAAGTAACTCAGATACAAAGTGTGGGAGAGATTTCATAAATGTTAGCAAGATGAATGTCAGCTCAGATCAGCGTATTTTATTGCATCTGTTCTGAAAAGGGATATATTTTGTATCCACACCATCAGTTTAGTGAAGATGCACCTGAGTACCCACAACAGAGGCTATTGGGTGAGAGAGGACACTGGATATTTCAGCTTCACCCTAAGGTAATGGAGAAGAGAAAACCAGTAACAGGAACAACTGTGGGATGTTGTTTAGTTCAGGACAAATAGCTACAAAATTTCATAGCTATGAAATGTCCCATTTGGTTACAAAGTGGTGAATATCCTGCTGGTAGCTACTGGTTGTTGAGCTTGATTGTTCTTATTAATTTTCTTTATTTCTAGAAGACAAAGGTGATATTAGCATTTAAATGAAAAAATATTTGTTTTTCTGATTCCCTATTATTTACTGTTCTATAGACCCATTTAAAACTACTCATTTGTTTTTCCTCATTTGGTCTGTAATTTTCTGAACCAACTTTTATTCTATAACGTTTGCCCTTTAGAAACAGACATTAACCTCAAATGCAGAGCCTTGTCAAAAGCACTTTCCAAACTGGAAACAACTTTGTCATTTCATTAGAAAATGTGGAATTGTGTTCTGAAACATTTCTGCATTTAAACTTCAAGATTATAATCACCTTTCATCCTTAGGTATCCGTTTGATTTCTGGCTGGAATCTTCAGTGTCGTTTTTATGACATGAAATGAACTTTCTAGTGCCTGGCTCAGTGTTGAGTTTGGGCTGCTCACCCAAACTTTGTGTAACCTTTCAAAAAGGTGCTAAAAACTGAAAACACCAAGCAACTCCAAGCAAAGATGATATAACATTACATGACAATTATCATCTTACCATTAGAAGAATCATTACTGCCTCTGCTTTGCTGAAAGATGGGAAATGTGATTCTTTGTTGTTGTTGTAATTTGCTCCCCTGTAACAAGCACTCTGTTTTGAAAATATTTTAGTCAGCTCTTGATGCAGAGTCTAATGTTTCCTATCAAAATATAAAGGTGCACCTGTTCCATGTTTGGGCTTAAATATGAAGCTCAGCTTGATATATTGCTTTAAACATGACAATAAAACTAAAACACAGAAAGGTAAAAGTACACAAAAGCTTTGGAATGAGATATTTAAGAAAAACAATATAATATATCCTTATAGCATATGTAGCTAAGTTATCCCTGAAACTGTGTACACTTGTATAGTACATGGAGTACACCTCAGACATCTCTTTGCAAATCTATATGATGCTGTAAACAAGATATTATTCCACACATTTTAGCTAGATTTGCCTTGTGCAGAATCTGATGATTACACGTTAAATTATATAAGAGGTTACATCAGGTTACGTAATCATTTGCACCACAAAATAATTCTACACCACAAAATGCATTTCAAAGTCATTTTCTTGAACAATGTAGATTAGAGGATCAGGGCTGCTCAGCAAGTCCCAGTCATCCTTTGCAGCACATTCCACATCAAAAACAGGTTGGGGAGTCTTGTGTGGGCTTTTTTCTTTTCAGTTTTGCTTTGAACACTTGAGGTGAAAACCTGGTCCTTTTGAAGTCATCATCAGGAGTTAATCCAGCATGAAAATTGAGTCTGCAAAGATTGGATCCCAACAGACTCGGGATTTGTGTCTCCCTCACAAACCAGATTCTTCAGCTTTTGTAGATTGGGTATATATAACTTTTTATTTTTCCTACTTTCTTTCTTTCTCTCCTTTCTTCTCTCTTTCTTTCTCTTTCTTTCTTCTTCTTTTTTCCTTTTTTTTTTTTTTAAATTTAGTACTTGAGAATAAGTCTATAAAATATTTTCAAGAAGTATATTCTTCCCATAAACATACCATCCTAAAATATGGTGATGATACAGTTTCTTTGTTATACTTGATAGCATTCCCTAAACTTATAGGAATGTGTCCCAGGTGGATCAGTATGAGAGAATGTAGATCAAAACCTCTGATGCCTCCTGGTGGGGTGGAATCTCTCTTATCTACAAATATTTATACAAATTATTCGAAAAATTTATCAAATTTTTTCAGTTCTAGGGTAAAAAAAGGATATAAATCCTTTATAACACTAAATTAAAAGGATTTAAAAGTTGTATTTTTTCTCTGGGATATGTGTGCCTTTAATTGTTGCTTATTTCCTTTCATATGTACTCAGTGTGATCCACTTCACGGAAGCGTTAACGTGGTTTTTTTGTCTATGTTCCCTATTTTCCTTGTCTGAACACAATTGACTAATGATATCTGAAGAAAACTAAATCTTAAAGGGAAAGTGAGTACATTTAAAAGAACGGAACACCAGATTTATCAGAAGCTCCTAATTATGATGAATGACAGAATGTTATTAGACTGTGCTTGTCAGCATGAGTTTGCTTGTTATTATAAAGTTTTAATGTACTACCAGTTTGGTGAATATCAGCTGGTGTTTTCATTGTTTAAAGCATGCTATCCACAAACAGAAACATTTCATTTAGGCTCATGCTTACAAGATACAATGAGATAGCCAGATGGCCTGGGGTAAGTCCATGCTCTCATGTTGTGGTAATCGGGAGAGTATGGCCTCAGCTTTACGCTTTGTAGGGGATGAAACAAGTTTGAACAAACCAGTGGCTTCTTTTTGAAAAGGATTAATTAAGCTAGGCCTCCAGTTGTGCTGAAAGGGTGGTAGGTTTTAAAGACCACAAAAGTAGGTGGTGATGGGAGGCTACAAAGCCTGGGATCTGATGGTTGTGGGTTTAGCCTCTGCCGATAGCAATTGCAGTTAATGGAGGTTTGCAGGCAGCTCAGAGAATATTATGCACAAGAAGGGGAAGAAAGTAGTTAATTCCAAAGTGTTTGATCTACAGGACTAATGCAAGGGAAAAAAAATACTGGTTTGTGTAAAATAAGTGGTATGTGGGGTTTTACCTGCAGTTTACTATCATCTTTGGCAGATTAGGAAAAATATTTAATAATAATAAAAAATCAAGAGCTTTATCTAATTTCAGATCTAGCAACAAGCAGACAACTTGTACAGTATTAATCCCTTGACAGAGGGCAACTCCAGCTCTTCTACCTTTATATTTCACTAATGTTGTTCCTTATTATTCTGCTTCCTTTGCATGTAAGAATAGAAAATGAAAGACTTCTCTTTCTGAATCTTAGTCTATCAAGGACCTGGGTTTACTATTGAACTGGTGCCTGAAGTCATTCCACATTGCAGCAGAAAGTTTTTGTCCAAGCTCATCTTTTGGATTCCTGGTAAGAAGGCGAAACCCCATTCCCAATCCAGCCAACTTTTCTGAACAGTAAAATGAGAAGAAATAAACCTCAGCCAAAAATTCCATCACCACCCCCAGGTGTGATCAAAGCAATGCATATGATAGCATCCCAAATGCACAGCCACTGTACTCCCAAAATGAAAATTATCAGGGAGAATAAGGTGAAATTCAGATAGAGAAAAGGAAAGGAAAGATTGCATTATTTGCAGAAGATGCAAAAACCTGCTGTGGAGAACATCAGTGAGCTCGTAGCATGTCTGGGCAATGAGCCAAGGAGAATCCAAATCTGTGAGAGTTCAGGGAGTATAGAAAGACAATAAAAAAATAGAGAATAAGGAAGCTGTTACAAGAATAAAAAGTTTGGAGTTTTTTCTTCATTTCTGGTATGCTTTTTTTCTTTTCCTCCCCAGTCAGCAAGAGATTGTCCCTATTTCTGAAGCTGTGTTGGGAAGGCATAGCAGCCAAATCATAAACAGAGCATTTCTGTGACTGTCATATCATGAGAAATTATTTTTCTTTCAATGAAAAATACCTCACACTCTTAGTAAGCTTATGATTGTGGAAATGGACCCACAGGAAACAATTTGGACTGAAAATGATGAGAAATTTGCCAGAGAGCACAGATAAATCTTATTGCCATTGAAGATACACTTGATATTGTCAGTCTTAAAACATCTGTACTTGTTTTATATTGAAACAAGGTCTTTCCGTCTCTTACTTTTGCTAAAGTGTTTGTTAATTATTATAGTGAATATTAACTTAGTGTGTTAACTTTGTGGTTTATTTTTTCTTATTGCAATTTCATCTAATTATTGCTGCTTCAGTTCTTCTTCCCGTGATGCCAGATCTCTATTAGCTATCAATGTTTATTTCTAAAGTAAAACTGTCAATGTACTTTACTCAGAAGTTTTGACCTTACTGAATAAGTGCTGTTTAATAAAAATGTATTTTTATGGGAGAGAGCATCAATAGTGACAACATGGCCAGGAAAGTTTCTTTTTTATTTTTTTTTTTTTTAACCTAAACCCATATTTTTTTTCTGTTGGACAAAGCCTACATATAAAAAGGATTAATGTCTGTTTATAGCCTACTCTGCACAGTAATACCATTTTCCAGTACCGTAAGCCACATAAGATTCCAAATATGAGTATAACTGTACCACCAACTAACAAAGGAAAGCAGCTCTCCTTGCACAGAAGTTCATACTAGACTTCTCATGAACCCATATTACATTTGTTTATAGAAAAAAAACCTCAACAACTGCACTCCTCCCTGGCCCCTTCAATGAACCAAACTCTCAAGGCTTCTATGTGAAAACAGCAACTGGGATTATTTAAAATGTACCTGACATTCTATGTGTCATCTTTTCTTTGATAAACATTGAATCTTCTTTTTAGCAATGTTATTAACATATTAACATAAAATATTTATTGTTCTCTTGCTAAATATTTATTTGAATGTAACAAGATTTTTGATAAAAATTATAGGATTTTCAGTAAAATAAACCAGAAAAAGGTTATGAAAAAAATATTTTTGCAGAGATGGAAACCACCATCATATGCACAGCAAAAATACATGTTTCTCCAAATGTCTTACAAGAAAATCTTTGTCTAAATTTACTGTAGTGAATCTTGTTTCTTTTGTAAAAGTTACTTCAGAGGACTTGTTTTCATTTATTAATGTCATGTACAAAATAGTATTTTCGTTGATAAAAATGGTAAAATATTCCCCAATGAATTTTCAAATTCTAAACCCAGCTTATTTAACAAAATATTTTCATTTCTTCACAAAACTTATTTTTCAGTAGAAGGCAGAGTCTTAAATGAGCAACTTAAAGGGCAGCTCCTACCTAAAAATATTCAGTAGCAAGAGAAAACCACTACAACACAGTCATAGAAAAGAGGAACATGCTGCAGTATGTAGGTAAATTGTTTCTTGTCTTTAAAGTCCCAAATGCCTCCATTTTTCTCCTTTCTCCACATGGAAATCTGATTTTGCTCTAATGCAAATGGTATTATTATTTATTTTTAAATTATTTATTATTATTTATTTTTATCCCACTCTTGTTTTCTCCTTAAGCAACTCTTTTGAATAAAAAAGCCAGAAGACAACCAGGTGTGGCCACCAGAGGAGATTTGAGATGTTGAGGGGGCAGTGTACGTGTGCTAGCAAATTTCTACTAAATTCCAATTGGTCTGCTGTCTTTTTTCAGTCTCACACCCTAAGCATCCTAAAGACCTTTCTTCATAAGGCTGTCAAAATGCTGCATAGACCCAGGAAAACAGCACAAAGTTGACTTCTTTGCTTTTCTTCCTTTTCTCACCTTAGCTGTCTTTGCCTGTTTAATGCAAGGATCAGTGAAGTAAAACAAAATGATAAGGCCTATCTCAGCCCTCGAAATGGCTGAAGCCTTGGCAAGTCTCCATCCCTCCTTTAAATCCCTGATTTTATGGGTAGAAGTGAGAGCTGAGGTTTCTAAGGGGTGTGAGGAAAACGTGCATCATCTTTACGGACATTTGGGGTGCATCTGTGAAAACTGTGTTTCTGCCTCTGCTTTCTCATAGAAGAGAGTGCTGGTCAGGGGCAAAGGAAAATGACTTTTAGACCAGACCTTGACAAAAGTGTGGGATCTTTTTTTTACATCACTGAAAAGGTTAATGGCAAAGAAAAGGTCATTAAAATGGAATAAATAAAAATGATAAATATAAGAGGAATTAATCTCTTAAAAATTAAGTAGAAAGTGTAGTAATAACTGTAAAAAAAAAAAAGAGATGGTAAAAGAATTTTTTTTTTTTGGTGGACAAAAAACCTCAAAAAACCTTTCCATTACTGCTGTCATACCTTGTTGTGCATGGGAGTGAAGAGTAACAAAAAATACTTTTTGAAGTCGTCCATTTTTGGTTTATTATTTTTTAAACATTTTCTGGTTTTCTGTTGTCATTTCTAAGTAATAACTGCTTACAAGGAACACATCCCAGCCATGGATCTCAAGGTACTTAAAATAGACATTAGTTCTTCCTTGCTATATAAGAATAACCTGAGAATTGGGGAAGTAACAATTCTCTCCTAAGATGACTGCAAAGTCAGTGCTGAAATCAAGAAGTCTGAACAGGAACCACCTTTTCTTTCTGAATTTCTAAAGCATTCAGCTCAGTGGAGTCTTGCTCCACCTGCACAATCCTTTGCTGCAATGGGGACATTTGGAGACCTATTCCAGCAACATTATCTTCAAATCCAGTTGTGCAGCTTTGAAGGGTTCAAGTCATTGGCTTACTCTTATTTGAAAGTAATTGTGTGGCATACTCTGATTTGAAAGTAATTTTGTCTCTAATAGATTAACTTTCAGAAACCCCTGACTGCCATGAAAAATTAAGTAGGTTTTTTAGAGGCTGGTGGATGGCTGCCAAAATATTTGGGATCTGTGAGAGTTTCAAATTTTTGTTTGATGTGTCTTTGGCGGATTTTAGGCAAGAGTAATGGTTGACTCAGATCCAGTAAAACTTTAAAATTAGAGTAATTGATTTGCTTCAATAATAATAAAAAATGAATGGCTCTTAAATAAGTTCTTGAGTACTCAGGATGTCCCCTGTTTTGTGGTGGGTGAATGCTCCCCAAACTATTGTATGACCAGGGCTGTCAGTGCAGAGGGTAGATAGGCTGATTAGAGGTTTAAACTAGGAAAGGAATGATGTCTGAGAACTGGGGGATGACATTTCAGAACTCCTCTATCCATGGTATAAAGGGCCAGTACAACATTTGCCATGACAAATATATATGAATTAAGAAAGCAAAGATAAATATTAATGCAGCAGCAACATAACAATTGTGATTGTTTTTTGTCACTTCAAGCAATGAAATTGACACCAGAAGCTGAAAATAAATGTAAAAGAGGTTAAAACAACGTCATAACAATACAACTAATTGTCTGCTTATTCTTTATATTACATTTACAAACTATAAGCAAGACAGAATCAGAGTTGGACTAGAACTAGTAGCAAATACCCAGAGTATGCAGATAGTGAATAAAATTCAGAAGTAACCTTAGAGTGAAAGTGTTCCAGAAAGGAAGGACAGAAAAAATTTGCTCTGTTCTTCAGTTTTAATGGAGTTTGGTTAAAACTCAAGAGTATCAGTTAAGTGGCTGCCTGCTAATGCATAATTTATGGAGGGTAAAAGATCTATGTAGTTAATCGAATTCAGGTTGCAAGGCTCTTGCCATATCACCAATAATTCTTCACAGACCCACTTCTGCTTTCTTCTCTAGAAAGTTACTGCTTCCTCTCCTGCTTAAAGAAGGGCTGCTGTTCCCTGAAGCATCTATTTCAGCCTTTCTGCATTTTGGGGTGCAGAAGCTGGGGCAAAGGATGGCACTGCTTGAGAGTACACTAAGAAGCATAGAGAGAGAAAGGAGGGAGAATGACAGGCTCAGAACCATCCAAGACAGTTTTTTTTTTTGGAACACAGCCTAGTGTGCTAGCTTGGCCCCCTGCCATATGGTATTACAATGTCCTCAGCACAGGGAAGAAGAAAGAAATTTTAGAAAGGCTCTCTTTGGACCAGTTCAACCAACCTCTTTGGTTTTTTCTTTAGGTTTGCAGTGGGACAAAGGGAAGCCAGTTCCTGTTCAAGCCTCATGGTGATGTCCTGAGGAGAACTGAGGCACCTAGGCTGAGTAGTCTCCCCCAGATGGGCTGGAGGTAGATACCTCCTTGTATATCTCATGATTTCCTCCTACTGGGAAGCTTTTGGATCAATCCCTGCCAATAATTCAGCAAGACTGCATCTTTGTTCTGGGTAAATAGAGCACCTGCAACATTAAGGTATTATGTACTGTAGTTAGGTAAGCATATTAATGATTCTATTTTTTTTATTCTAATCTGATATTAGATCTGCAAAGAAAAAAAAGAAACAGTTTATAATCCTGTGTGGGTTTTCCTCTTCATTTCCCCTTTAATTCCCCCACACTTCTATGAGAGTATTATATATTTAATCTTAGAGCCAATAGAAACTTCTTTCATTGCTGAATCATTTCCAGTAATTTAAGAATTTACTTTAAGTAGTACCACCTATAAATGGAGGAGCATATCTAATGCACTTAGTGGAAAACTCCCAGTGGGTCCTTAACAAGTTCCCTGTTTATTTTTTGTCCTGAATTTAAGTCTCTGAAAACTCTGAAATCAGTCTACTGAACCTAAGCAGGGAAGCAAGCACATTTCATTCCCTTCTGTATAATTAGTTTACAGATGTGCAGAATCGAAAACCTGAAAACACCTTGGGTATATAACACAGGCCATCAAATTTCACAAAGCAATCGGTGCATGGAAGTTGTACTTAGGTGGAAGGTTATATATAGTGATAGAAAGCCATCAGATAATGTAAAATTCCCTGGTGATTCAATCCTTACTGACTAGATATTCATTGACCTATTTCAAGGATGAAACTTGTTCATTTTACTTTGGAACCATGAAGCCTTGCAATATTTATAAAATACTTAAAAATGTGTCAATATCCTTTACCCTGGAATATGTATTACAGTTCTGGCAGCCTTTTATATGAAAAGATTTAACTCCTGAGTTGGTGGGTTTTATTATCCACGTGACTAATTTTGAGAAGTGGATTGTTTGTTAGTGGGCTGGTCTGTATTTTTTTTCATAGTCAGGCTAAAAATTATACAAAGGTGTTTTGAATATGCCCAAAAGGTGTTTTGAATATGCCCAAAGATCTCCTCCTTACTTTTTGTTCTAGAGCTATGAACATTTGCTTTTGGCATCAGACATTTGGCTATTATCCATCAAAGCTGAAAGCTAGTGTATGTTTGTTTTTGGCACAGAGTTCAAATCCTTGAAAACCTAGAAAAGGTTGATGGTAATTTTTATCAGTAATAGTATGGAGATACTGTTGTTGAATTGATAATAGAAACCTATTATTCTTAGAAATTTAGCCAAACACAGCACACCAAACCATTAAATTATCCAAAAAGAATTTTATTTCAGGTTCAGAAATTTAGCGAGCTTGATCAAGTTCACAAAACAGCTTTGTGGAGCAAAATCACAAAGTTATTTATTTAGAGGAAAATCACACCTATTATGCATTCTGTGTTCAGTTCCAAAAGGAACAGTACCTTTCCCTGCACTAGATAGCAATCTCAACACATGTTTTAATGAGAAGAACTTCCAATTTTCAATTGCACCAGAAGATGGCAATAGTAATTTCTAGTAATCAATAGCAATAATAATCTCACTCAAGTCAGTATGAGTTCATGAGGAAAGGAGCTTGCAAGATGGTTTCATACTCTTTAGGATAACTTGCATTTCTACTTTTCAGCTTCAATAAAAATTTGATATATAGAGAGTTAAAATTATGGGTTATATACAGCCGTTCAGGACAATCTGGATTTATTATAGTTTTAGAATTACAGTGAAATAGAATATTTGGAAACTGGGCTACTTAAATCAATATAAGCTTCAGTACACTCTGCTTCCATCACAGGTATGCCTACTTGTTACTATCTGCCCCTGAAGGCAAGGGTATCTGAGGTTCTTGTTAATGGACCCCTTGGGGCAGATAAGAGTGAAATGACACTGAATGCTCGAGGTTCACACACACACACACACACACACACACACACACGCAGACATACATATTAAATATATCTATATGTGTCAGGTTTATTTTAGAACAATCTGGTTGCAATGGAAAGGAGGTATGTAGACATTTTGATTATTATCTATACAAATATAAAGTTATCACTTAAAATATATAAGGAAAAGAAAGAAAGAAAGAAAGGACAAGACAGCGAAGAGGAAAGATCCAGCGATAAGACTTTATTGTTGCAATTTAGGTGTCCATTGGTTGAAGTGATAGTCACAGTCTTGATCTGTCAAGGGTCAGGGAAGTTCACTGGGTTAATGTGCTTTCAGGTTCAGGTGGGAACACCCAGGGCAGTTTTACACTGTCTTTTGCAACACTGTGGATCTTGCTCATTCCTCTGGTGGAAGGCCCCAGAAATGAGTCTGGGGGTACCTTGGGGGTCTTTGATGGTTTATGAGCCCTTCTAAGACATGGCCAATGTTTTTCAGTCACTGTGACTGAGCCAGTTATGCCCTATCAGAAAGGATGTACACCTTCAGGCCTATGCATGAATGTCCTGATACTTCCCCCAGAGGGTATTTTATACCTGAGCCAGTTGTGTAAGGGAGAACATTGGTATTATAAAAAGAATTATCCCGCCTTATCTGCCTTCTCCCTTGTCTGGCTCAAAACCCAGTGTGTTGCTAAACAAAGGTTGGTTTGTCCTGGTTATTCTCTGGTGGTGGGTTCATACTCCCTGCACCTGGGCTGTTCTTATGCCAGTCAGAGGTTTCCCCACTGCTCCCCTTCCGTTGTGGGGTGCAAATCTGGCCTCAGCAAAATACCCACTGCTTTTGCAAATGGCCAATTATTTGAGTCATTAATCTTTAACATTTCAGTTTCTCACACAACTGTATCTCTTTGCTTTTATTTCATTCTTCCTTATTTTGAGGAAAGTCATATAACCAAAGTCTTTAGGCAAATGTGGAAATCCACCTGACATGCTGCGGTTACTGAACATCTTAAACCATAGAAAATTTCAACCATTTTTTAGTCCATCTGAAGCTCTTGCTTGTGAAAGAAAATCTTGACATTTCAACAATTGTTCATAAATTCTACTGCAAATGCTGTGATTTCTAACCTAACCCTTGCTCGTTCTTGGTGGACTGTACTGTGTCCTGTAATGACTTACAGTCCTGATATACAAGGAGTAAATTCTTCACTCCCCTGAGGTATCATTACTGGGATTATTGTTGGCTTGCTAAACAGCAACATCACTAAAATTTTTGGTTTTGTTGTTAATTTCTTAATCTGGCATGCTGAGCAATCCTAAAGTGCTGAGCACATCTTTTAAGAATTTATGAATATTAACTTAATCAAAACCATAACTCAAGGTGTCTTTCAAGATTAAAAAGTGTTTGGCAGCAATATTAGGTTAAAATATTTCATCCCCATTGATGGTTCCTGCCCAAAGCAATACTACAAAGTGAACCGAACCGGGATCCAGCTAAAATATTCCCCTCTGAAGGAAAAAAATGACAAGTGTGTTGTTTGATAGCTGAATCCGTTCTCTGCTGTTCAGGGCTGCCCACAGAGGTGTTTGTTTCTCACATGCAGGAACAAGAACTGTACAGCATAACATTCTAAAGCCCAGATAGTGTAAATAGTAATGGTTTGACTGTTTCTGCAGGCTTATGGCACCGTCTGCACAGAAGCAGCTCATGCTGAGCTCCATCACTATTGTTCTGATGCCTCTTTGCAGCACGTTGATCTCCAAGTCCAAAAAGGCATTTCAGCTAGTGAATCATATCTGCATTAAGGCACCTATCTTGATTCTTCACATTTATTTTCTATTATGGAGATGTCAGTAATGGGATAGGCTTTGTGCAGTGTATCTTAGGCAGGTGCAAGTGGATTTGCCTTTGCTAAAAGTTGATTCTTGTAGTCTGAGCACAACCAAGGCCATGGTAAGCCCATGCTACTGAGCACAGCTGAGAGGCAGGGCACAGACACCTAAATTTGGTGCCTTATGTACTCTCTGATCAGATGAAAACCTGTCTAGGACTTCTCTACATCTGCCCCGGTCAGAGGCTGTGTGTGCATCAACACCGTTGTTCAGGTGGCCTGCACGCTGGGTAGGGCATGGGGTCATTTAATAACAAAACCCAGACTCCAGGAGAGGCAGAAAGGCAAAGCAATGCAAAAGTCAGCCATGAATTTTAAAATTTAATTTAAATTACTTACAGATGTTTTGGGGTAGACTTTTTCTCAATTATTTAACTGATGCTATAAAGCACGTTACTGAGAAGCACCACTTTGATCTGGGTTATGTATGAATAGCTGGTTTCTTTGCATCAACACTTCCCTAAGCATGCCTGTAAATTAGGCACTCAAATATGTAAGCTCACAGCAGACCATAAAATAAAGATGTTTTAGAATGTACTGTATCTTTCCACAGGGACTTCTCATAATCAGAGTAAAAGTACAAGTGCTGACCCAACAATTTGACTAAGAGTGGGGAAGGGAGAGAGAGAGTGGAGGTATCAGTGTCAGCAGGGGGTTCATAGTCTGAATCAACTTCCAAATGGAAACAGTATGGAAAAGCTCTGTACCTTAAGGGCAGAACAGCTTTATTGTTTATTTGGCCTGTTATGGCTTTCTCTGCAGAACAAAATTACCAGTGTCTGCTGGCTAAATGGAAAACACTTGGATCATAAAAATATCAAATGAATCTATTTGGCAACCACTAATAATCCACACATATTTATGTAATTGTTATTTTTTTTCTGTTATATACTGTCTGGAAATACAGCCTGAGGCTTCCTTAGGTCTCCTGGAAAGAACTAGCATTCAGATCACCTCTGCAAAAATACATTACTTAGAACAGGTTAATTTTTATTAAGTTCTTTGAAGGTTTTTATTTGCTCCTTCATAATGATTTTTGTATTAGAAGAGCTCTGCTTATTCATAGCAAACACAGATGTTTACATTACCAGGAAAGCCCTAACATCTGCTTTCAAGTGACCATCAAACTTTAGTGAATTAGTAAATATGGAACAGATTGTGAATTTGATTTGAATGCTTAAAAGTCAGAGTATTTAATACCTGCCTCAGAGCTTTTGGATCCCAGGGAAAAAGTAAGCTGCTAATGAATTTCTGATTGTTTAGAAGGCTTAAAAAGCAGCACAGCCCAGTCTGCAAATTTGGGATTTCCAAACTGCTTAAAATGAAACTTTGTATAGCTTCTATATGAAGGAAAAAGCCAACTAAAGTATAACTTGATAATTTTTTCTGCTAACGGTGTCAGAGGACGTCTCTTCTATGAGGTGACAGATGTATCTTTCTTGCATAGGTCATGTGCCCTCAGAAAAAAACAAACCTTTGCTGCAATTTATCTTTAATCTTTTTTGCTTAGTACTATTGTTCCCTAACAGATACAAAACTGTTATGTGACTTACAGATATGATCTCGCCTTTTGTCTAGACAAAATAATAAGCCCAACACAGCAGAATCATGTTAGACACCCACTGATTTTATTAAGGTCAGTGACAATATTGCTCTACATTTAAGTGAAACTAGTTTTGTTTTCTCCACAGACTTGTTTCATTTGATTTGAAAGCTCCAAATGATTAATATATCTACAAAAATAATTTGCCATATTTTTTTTATCAGATTTTCTAACCACATGGAGTCCATTCCATAGAAATTGTTTCAATGGTTGCAAGTAATCATGTTCATCATTTTTATCTGATGTTATTTCTATAACCCTTATCTTCTCCACAAAAATTTGCTCTTTCACAACAGGCATTTGCTCAAAGCTGTAAATTTTATAATTAGAGAACATGTTCTAGAAAACTCTAGACTGATGGGACATCTACATTAATTCTGGGATATTGGACAGATTTATCCTTAAAGAAGAAAGAAGATATGAGTTTCAAACTCTCACGTGATTTGAAATCCCAGTTCTGTGGCAAGATGTGCATTACACAGCTTCATATGGACCATTTAGGAAAGTTACTTGCAATGTGATGTCAAATTCTGAAATAATACTTTTGATTAAGTGCCAAGTAGATTTTAGAAATAGCATCTCAGCATCTACGTCTTTCTATAGTTAATTTGTATAGTTTAATTCTTCTGTTCACTAGTGTTATTTTTACCAAATAACTACTTATTTTTGATCTCCAAGATTGCTCATCTTGTTATGAGACTTAGAAAGAAACTTCTCATTAGTGTTGATCAAGAAGATGATGGTAGAGAAGCCAGGTAGCACCTGGCTTCACACCCCATAGTAACATTATAATAACTCATAAAATTTATGAAGACTTTAATGCTTTTGCCTTTTTGCTTAGAAGACTTTATGAGGACTAGGCATTTTAATTTTTAGTTTGTGAGTGGAGTTGGGGAAGACTTCTGGAAGGATTAGTGAGCTAGAGATCAAAAGTGTGTTCTGTCACTTAAAGTGGGGCCATATGATGCATCTGAAAGGCAATCAAACCCGCTCTATCTGGTGTCCTCTGAAAGACAGAGGATCCCTTCAGAGCTGTGCCTCTTTAGAGAGAAAATGATTCTCCCTGGCTCTTACATGCTTTGTTCTGGCTTTTGTGATCTCCATTCTCTGTGTTCCCTGAAAAAATATCTTGGTTTCTGTGATTTATAGATCAAAATACATTCTCTGATGTAGCTGGAGCTTGATCCCTTAACTGCTTTGAAAACTTGATTCAAGGTTTTCAGCTGGTGTAAGAACGTGCCTGGATGCCAGTGGAAGTTTTTCAGCATAAGTTTCATGTTCCTACTCAACCCAGAGCCCTGGAAGAAGGAGGCCAGTCACATAGTCTTCATAAGTAATTTTGATTTTTGGACTTACCCAGGAGTTACAAAAATAGAGCATAGGATTACAAAGACATGTGTCAGTTTAGGTCTGCCTTCATCCAGGAGAAACACATTTCTAAAAAGGTATGGATGGTGAAAGATATTTTTGGAAAACTTTACTGTTCGAAGTGTAGCTTTACATCACTTTAAGGGTAAATTTTGCTGGTATTGAAGAAAAAGGGGGATATCTTTTTGAAAATTTTCTGCTGTCTAGCATGGGTTTAATCCTTTTTCAGTTCTCTATGTGTTGTTCTTTCCTCCACTCACAAGTTAAATGATCTTCTGATTTGAAGAAGGTTTAATGATTGCCTCACCTGAAAATAAATGGTATATAGCAGTGTGTTACTGGAACGCTGCTGACAGCTAAAGCAGCCTGTCTCATGTCCTTTTCTCTGCCACAGATTCACAAAGAAGAGGGTGAATAACGTCATAACTTTGTATTTTGAAGCTTCTGATTTTCTGTTTTGCTTTTGTTGCAAATTTTGCTATTCAAGATTTTTTTTACTCTAGTCATCTATAAAAATGTTTCTACATGTAAAAACACAAAGACATTTGTTTGGTTGTAACCCGTGCAATTGCGGTTTGGTTTCATTAGCAGAACCTGCCTACTTCCAGAAAAAGAGCTTAATCTTTGGACTTGAATATTAATGTGTTATCCAGAGATATTATTTCACATTTATCCTATAATTCACTTCAGTGCACAGCAAAAAATCCCATACCTTAAATTGCACTAATATCAGTGCAGTTCAGCTTAATTTTCTATTTGCTCCCTCCCCTTCCAACTATAGTTGAAACCTGGAGAGGGATAAAGTGGGGCAATTGCATTTTGTAGAAAATTACCTTGCTGATTTCATATTTACAGCCTTTATTAGCCTGACAGGGAGGAGTGGAATAGCCAGCAAATCAAGAATGGGGTTGAAAATGTCAAAGTTGTAGAGCGTAGTACCATAATTACCAAAGTACATCAGGTAATATTAGAATTTTGATAGTTTCCTCCTGTGACAAGTACAGTAATGAGAACAGAAAATATACAAAATTAATTTATTTTCATGCCAAAAATAATAATGAGGTGAGATGATTACATCCAATTCGCAATCTCAAAGTTGTCATTTCCTGGTGGACTGGACCAGTAATCTTAGTAGCTTAATTAAATCAGTAATAATAATTCCTCCTCCCTTCCCCCATCTGCTCAGAAGAGGGAAAATTTAATGGAAAGGCAAGAAGATTTCCACGATAAAAGTTACCTTCAGGTTTGCACTCAAAACAGTGATTAAGCAGTTTGTTATATACTTTTATCTATACTTTTGAACACTGTTGTTTCAGAGCTTGTGAGTTAATCTTTGGAAGAGACCTCAAGAGTTGTTGAATACCTTCCTAAAGGTGCATTACTTCTATTGCACGGGAAAATTTTATAACTTTGTTGTTTTTATAAACACTATATGTATGTTTTATTTTCCAAAATAATAGTAGAACTTTTCCTGTATGTAAATATTTCAGGATGTGATGAAATAATACTGTTTGGCCTTAACATCTATTCATGTAATATTCATGTAAACTTACTGGTGCAGCATAATTGAAAGGTTAATAAAGTAACTGGCATTCACTTAAAAGTCACATTCAACAGCTCTACACAAGCCTCCAGAAATTAGGATTTTAATTAGTCACTTAATATCACCCATATTTGGTCACATTTCTACCCTGGAATGTACTGAAGTATCAGTACAATTTAGGCCATCTCTGTGCTTTAGGCTTAGTATTCAGTGGTAGTTCCTTAAAAGAAGGACAAAGGACATGGGAAATTGAGAGTTGATCCAGCTTTCTTATCAAATCTTGTAAAATGGTTGCAGCAAATTTGTCTGTCTTTCTTGATACTTCCTTTATTTCTCTGCCACCTCTTTTCTCCTTTCTCAGGAACAAGGGCTACAAGAGAAACCAGTTTGATTCTATCTGAGATTTTCTGAAATCTGTATGAAGCTATGTTCCTTACAATTTAGCTGTTAGCATCATCCCCATCTCATTCTTGCTCATCAATTTAATATTTTTTTTCACTAAGGTCCTTTGATTACCATCAGCTTCCAAGTATAAAAGCTAATTTGCAAAATCTCTAACATTTTCTATTAGCCATTTAAATATTCTAATTATGACAGATTCTTATATCTGAGATTTTTTTCTCTTAAATTCAGCACCTCTTAGAAGCTGGAGACAGGGTCAGTGGAAACAACCTTTAAAAGACAAAGATACTCAGTCATGCTGCTAAAGTAGTAGGTGGCAAAAAGTACCTTATCTAATATTATATCATCATCTGCTGTGGATATTTCTAATGAGAATTTTTACCAGCTTGTTCCAGTGCTATTAGAAGAAAATATAGGGACAATGTGCAAATGACACTAAGGCCGATTCAACAGTAAATAATTATGAAAGTAGCTCATACACATACACTGGTCTAATTTGCTTTCTAAGGTGTTTCTTTTAGAAAAAATGCTCATTTTTTGAAATGGTGAAATGCAAGTTTTCGAGTTTGAGGACGAAGAATGTAAGATGTGAGACGATATCCTGGGAACACACCACTCACAGAGGGACCAGCCAAGATAATAGTCAATGGTGTGCAAGCTGCCAGAGTTGTGTAGCATCTGTGGGAAGATATGTGAACCTTGAGCAGAGAATATCAACTAAGAATATAGCAACTACAAAAATGTTGAGGGTCTTTCCAGACAAAATCATCGGAACATCAAAATTTCATCATTGACATGCAGCTACCAAAGCCACCTGGCAAAACAGAGACAAATCAGAATTTCTAACTGTTGTGCAAGGGAAGTCTTTTGCCACACAAGGTCTCTCCCCAGCTACATGTTTGTTCTTGAGGATATCCTTCTCTGAATGCTGAGGGAGAAGGGAAAAATTATTGACAGTGGGTACTTGCTGATTCCGTGCATCCCAGGAAAGGCACTGCTCACCTGCCTGCAACCCTAACAGGTAGAAAGGTCACACGATTTTAGAAATACTGAAGTTATGTAAGGCCTGGCTTCCTCACCAGTTTGTTCTCATTTATATAAACCTGCTGTCATTTCTCCCCTTTAATTGCTCTTAAAGACCCTCCTCTTACACTACATGTATTGCACCCAGAGACTTTCATCTGACATGCTATTTTCCATTTGCAAAAGCTCTACAGTAATTTGTAAATATTAGGTATAGTCTGAATCCCTTTGTGAAATCCAGTGTTTGGGGTTGTTGCTTTGCATTTTAATTTTTTTATAACTTCATGTGATCATATAAATACATACAACACAGGTTGTGAGAGTACACCAGGATTTTAATGAAAGAACAAGTCAAGCTTTCACTTACCTATTAACTTCCTATTTTCCTGGAAGAAATTGTTCCTGTCAATATTTTATTATGACAGGGATGAATGGGAGAGGGAGGTGAAGTTAACCTAAGTGGATGGTTGTCAAAAAATGCACCCAGAAATGGAGAACATAGAAAGAAAGGAGAGTTTCCCCCATTTTGTTTTTATATCATGGAAAGTGAATAAAAGATACATTATAGACAACTGGAAAATGGTAAAAGCTAAGTAAAGCAGGAAAAGAAAAAGTACAAAAGTTGCTGAAAAATATTTTGCAGAAAATTTTATGTGGTTACTCTTAAACCTCTAATAGTCATCTTCAAGATATTGCAAGGAAAATTAATTTTGACAAAAAGAAAATAATGTCTTTTGCCGTGTGCCTGACAAATCTAGTGTGACAAATCTCTTGGATGCAAGGGCAAGCTAAATAAACTTGTCAGATAAGCTGCTATCAGTCTTGCATCTTCTTGTGGGTGAAAATCTAAATGTTCACTCTAACTTTTCTTTCCATTAGAGACTTCTTGTTAGTCTGCTCCCTGATTCTTGCTTTGTGCTGGAAAATCATGGATTGGAACAGTCTTTTCATACTTAAATGAGTTTCTAGATAAGAGACATGGACTAATTGGGTATGTAATTAAAAAGCACAGAGGTTCAACAGAAAATTGAACTACTGGACAAGTATGTGTGTACTAGTCTTTTAAAAACAGTGTTTGACTGCTTTGCAATCTTCATGTGTACAGAAATGCATATATTGTATTTCATTGATTATACTAGGGAGAACAATTCCTTAATGGAATTTTTTACAAACAAATTAGGGCTACAAAAGTGACTCTTGGTATCATTGCAGAATGTGTTTGTGCATTCAGGTTATGGGGTTACTTAACCTCACACTGTGCAGAATTTGTTGAACTGACTTACAGGATAAAGAGAGGCTGCAAAATGCATTTCAAGTGCCTTTGAACTATGTTAAATAGAGGATCTTCATTGACTCCAATTATATATATATATATATATAATATATATAGTATTATTGTGTTGTTAATGTATTGCTACAGTAATGATGAATATACCAAAATATGAACATTCTTTAAAAACCAAAGGAAAATGAGGGATTTTTTCTTGGGTCATTTGTATCCAAATTTCATTTTGAAGGGTAGCATTTCCTCATTCCTTCTGGAAAAAGTGCTCTAAGTCCACAGTCTGTTCCCAACTAGTGTTTCAATTACTAATGTTTCCTATTCAAAAAGTAGAGAAGCATTACTTTTTTATAAAAAAGTATTGCTGTTGTAAACTAGAGGTTAATTTGAGTACTTAAAATGCTTTGGCAGTTTAACAGGTACTTTGAGCCCTTGTAAACTGATTTATACTAGCAAGGGTAAAAATTACAAGGGTTACTAATCTTCAGGCTGAAATCATTAGGATAATTGCCACCAACTGTTTTATTATCCAAGCATATTAAGGGAAATGTAGTTGCATCCTGAAGCAATGAGTAAAAACTGAGTAGTTATGTACCAATCTGTGCTTTAAATGACATGTTGAAAAATGCAGACTGAAACTGGTGCATATGCCTTGTAGCATTACATAACTTTCCCACTGGTAAACTTTAAAAATATATATATCAAGTGGAAAATTCTCACTTCAAGCAGGTCCATTATTTCTCACCTTATAACCACATCAGAGCTCCTTTTCTGTTGTTTTCTACTCATTACAGTGCTCCCTCTGATTTGGTTTATATCTCTTCCTCACATCAGACAGGGCTAAATGTGCGATTATTTTTTTAAGTCAAACTCCCACACTTCCAAAATCTATTTGTAACACTTCTAAAAAAGTTATTTGTAATCTGAGTCTTTCAAAGAAATGAAAAAATCTTAGAAGAGACTCTTTTTTAATCAATGCTGTAAGTAGGGGTTTGATTTCCTTCCTTTTGTGTTCAACACTAAATATATTTCCCATTCTCCCAATAGGAAAATGTAAATGCCTCCATGAGGTCTTCTTAGGTTGTTGTAAAATTCAGAAAACATAGAAAAATTATTCTGAAGGAACAAGTACTTAGTGCTATCATTTCCACCAAATCTATGCCAACACCTTTCCCAGCACAATTTGAGCAATTATGTTCACAATCACATATAAATAGTTTCCAGACCTTGTTCTTTTATAAAAAATAACAAAAAACCCAGTAACCTGAATTTTCAAAAACATACTTTAAATTTTTTTTTAAAGTACCAAGAAAACCTTTAGAGAATAAGTATTTGTTTTGGTAATGGGATAAAAGTTGTTAATAAGGACCATTATTTTTTAGTTGCTGTAGTATTTCAATATTTTTTATATTAAAAGCAAGGTGGTGATGGGAAAGCCTGTCAGGTAACTTTTGCAATTTTCTTCTCTGAAAACTCATCTGACGTCTATGCAATAGGGACAGGCCATGACAACCAGACTAGGTGAAGTGAGCATCATGAGGAAATAAATCAGAAAATATGGCTGAATATGTGAGCTGTATATATTTAATAAGTACCTGGGTGTTGTACCCTTGTGTTCAGGCTGTATAGATTCTGCATAGATGGGGATTAGAGGAGAGTAGTGAGAGAGAAATAATAACAAAATTTTAAACTGTTTAGAATAACTAGAAAAGGGATGATTTTACTTGTCTGTTCATGTTCTCTGCTTACAGAGAATTACTTTTCAAAGCAGAAGGATGTATTGCACAAATGAGCAGCAAACTTGTGATTTTACCTGCCCAGCACATCTCCTTTCAGGCCCATGCCTCAGATGCTGTTAGCTCCTCACCAATGAATCACAAATATGAAAGGAAATTATCTGTGGGAAAACAACGAACCAAATAAATACAAATAGAAACCATGATTCCTAGAGGTTTTTCTTGTTTTGGGTGAGTCAGAGCCACACTTGTACATGAGACCCAAATTTCGTCTTTCGTAGCCTGCCCTCAGGTAGCTATGATAGTGATTTCTTCCCAAGGGTGGTGTGCTGTTGTTTTACTACACATGGGAGAGAACTTTAAGTCTGTGGGCCTGAATGAGATATACACTTCTTTTAACGGCTATATGTTGTGGCCAAATAGAAATACAAACCATATCACTGGGCACCTCTAGCAGCTGAGGCGGTCCAAGTCAGTTGCCCACATACCTGGAAAGTGAAGGCACCACCATCACATTCTTATAATACAGATATTTTCAACACTACTGTATTATAACCAGACTATTCTGTGAGTTGCTCTCCTTCTCCCCATACATTTCCTCCATATGTCAGAAGAAATCCTTCTAATGGGAAGCCCCACTATGGTATTAAAGGCTCCCTCAACCAATGAAGCTGTAAAAGCCAGAATGATTATGCCAGTGAAGGAAATCTTCTGTACACACTGTCATACCCTTAACTGGTGTAAATTGACTTAGCGTCATTGACTTTAATGGCCCTATATTTGCAAAACACTTATGTCAACTGTGAATCTGAACCACTGTATTAAATCCATTACAATGTGAGCTAACTATCCAGGGACTATATTTACACTTTAGATGATCCTGCGTAAATACATAAGGAAAACATTTCCAGGAAGCTCCCCATTTAACCATTTAAAGAGGTCCAATTACTCTGTATTTCATTAAAATTACCTACTCAAAGAATCAAGGAGAGGAAAATAAACAACCCTTAGGGCTCATGTTTGTGATGGGTCTGCTGCAGAGTCACAAGAGATCCCTGGAGGTCCTGTAAAGATTTTTTTTTGCCTTAGTGAGTAGAGTTCCAGCTTTCACTCACACTGAAGAAAAACCACATGATGGTCTCGTAAATGTATAATATTTCGAAGCTCAAACAGATAGTCAAAACCATGAGGCCCTAGAGTTTTGGAGAACATGGAAAACAAGGTGAGGGGTTTTTTTTGATATGGCACCTTTCTTGTTCTTTATTTCAGCCTTTTGTTTATAAGGGATGTGTACAAGCCCAGTGCATTAGTCTCATGTAAGGAAAGAACATGTAGTTACAGAAATGTCTGACAGATGGGAAGTGCCCCAGGGGATCTGAGGTCAGAGAATAACTGATTGCTCATACATTATCTAGCAAAATAAATAAATAACTGACATTTTAGTCTCTACAAAATCAGTGAAAAGTACATAACTTGATTGTTTTGGACAATATATGGATTCCCAGACACAACTGTTCAGATTTTAGAGATGATATTGAATGATCTTTCTGTTCACAAATAAGATATTGCATGCTGCCTTATTTTAACTATTGCATACAAGTTGGAAATTGTAGGAAAATAAAAGCAATATAGATTTTTACGCAGTAATAACACATTAAATTTCTGAAAAGAATGATGATCCTTCTGAATTGCATGACAATTTGGAAAGATGACAATTTGGAAACTTCTTATTTCTTACAGAATACCTATGAAACTTTGGCAAAAATGCTTCACAGGGAAGCACTCTAACCAAATGGATAATGAAAGAAAATGTATGCAAGCCAGATGACTGTTTCAGATCTTAAAAACAATTCAAAGCCGTACTGCAAGTCATACCCAACATTGCAAAAGCTGGGCTGTGACTTGAGGTTTCCAAGAGCAGTTGATGATCATAGATGAAGAATAAAATCTTGACAGAAAGTAGCTGAATCAACTTGAAAGTTCAACTCTTTCTGTGCTTTCCTTTTTCAGTTTTCTCTGGATTTTCTCCTCCAGTGACCCTCTCTGAGCATGTGTGACGACACCTGTGTGTGCAAGCACTCTGTATAATGTCTCTAAGTGGAGGAGAAGGGGGTGGGGTGGGTTTCACACCAGCCCTTGGGCAGTGTTTTGTCACCCTTGTCAAAGGATGTTAAAAGATGGTATGGAAAGTAGTTCCCACTTGGTAGCATAAGAAGAAAAGGTCTGTGCTGCATATGAAAATAGCTGCTGCCCACTTCTAGTGGCAGCCTCAGCCTTTCCTTCAAAAGCTGCCTGCTAGATGTCTAGTCATGCTAGCACCATTCATTATATGAGGAGTTGGTGATGCATGCTAAAGCTATAATATGTTATGGAATTTATTTTTTCCACCTAACATCTGACATTCACGAGATGTGGATTTTAGGGAATAAATTTACCAGATTCCAGTACCCCTACGAGTAGTTCAGCCAAGATTTCTATAGCCTGGTGAGACTTTTAAACACTCAACTGGGTTGAACATTTCATGAAAAATAGCGTGTTTGAGACCCTAAACCCTAACTGTCCTTATTGTGCTGTATTGAAAAGTAGGGCAGAACTCAGTTTTTCAGTCAGGATCCTAACTGGGTTTGCATGTTTGGAAAGGACATTACCTTGGCACCAGCCTGCAAGTTACTACTCACAGTTTACCTTGCACTGAGACCTTGGTAGCTCTGAATGTGTTATTGAAGGTCCCCACACCACCACAAAACAACTAATGCTGTTTGCTAGCTGAAGACTGGTGTTAGACATCTGTGGCTGTTTTTAGCTCAGATCTAGGAAGTCACTGTGCTGAGACCATGCAACTGCCTGTGTACAATTCAGAGATGAAATACAATCTCTGCTTCCCTCCCGTGTCCAAAAATATTTTACCCTGGAAAGTCCTGCTGGGGTGACTCATCTGTATCAAAGAATGCAAGAGCAATTTGGTTGCTATGCCCACAGTTTTTTTTTTCCTCAGGTGTGTGTCGTGTGATTTTTGTCCTTGAAATCTGTGGAAAGAAAAGATTGCTGACCCGGTTCACATCGTGTGAATGTCTCAGTATCCTGTTGCCCATGACTCAGAAGCAGACTTTTTGCTGAGGACGGGCTACTAGTAAATGCAGGTTGTAATTATTTATGTAATTCTGGTGTTCTATGGGAAAATTGGGTGAATAATAATTTAAGTATGTTGTCAACAAGTTTCTTTATATAAATGCAATACTATTGCATGCTAAATAGCTGGGTAGTGACATACCAGCATTTATAAAGAAGTTACTCTGCTCTGTTTGAAAGTATGGGGCTTTCCATGCAGTGCTGTCCACAGATAGCTTTAAGAAAAAAAGAAGAAAACTGTTGTATTCTTCTCCATTATAATTCCACCTGTCCATTTTAAAGGAAATACAGGCTTCAGGCATGCTGTCAAAAGATTTAGTCTGAAAATCTTCAGGATATATTGAGATAAAAAACTTTTAAGATACTTTCAACTGCATATGTAATAATTACTGTGCACATATAATCCTAGAAAATACAAAGAAAAAAATTCGTACTAATTCCAGATGTAAAGAGTCATCAAGAAAGTGAGTAGTTCTATCAATGTCAGTGTGATTTTTCATGTAAAATGGTAAACCTAAGTCTTCAGTCTTTCTTGCCCTTTTTCAGACGTACATTCAATAAGTTGTTGATAAATATTCTGGAAAAATAAAATGTATTTCAAGGCTAAAATTTAGCATGAACTGTATTTCAGGGTGGCTTGCAGATATTTGAACAGATAGCTGTGACATTGTTAACATGTGGGTTGAAACTTAAAAACGGGGAGGAGAAAAGAAGGAATTTTAACTTTCAATCATCTCTGGTTCAAACTGTCAGTTACCAAAGCATGAGAGTTTTATACAGCCTGTTTCACAAAATGAGATTTATTTTTTTTTAATAAGCACATAAATTGAATGAATTTTGATTTCTTATTAGCAACAAAATATTACAATGTGAGAATTATATTTTACCAATTTTGTTTTAAAATCCAAGTGAAGAAGTTGATTCTGCTTGAGTTTCTTAAATGATGAAATGATCTTTGGGATTATAAACTGTTTGCTTTCCTGACATTATAAATACACTTTTAATTGTTGAGAATAACAAAGAAGAGCAAAAGTTGCAGATAATCTAGTTTATTCTGAGCAGAATCCAGCCTGAAGGTGGGCTTGTCTTTCAGAGGGGGGGGAAGAAACAATCAAATGCTGCTTTCACTTTACTAGGCTGATTAGAAGCAATTGGAGTGCCTCAAGTGATGTAAAGTTTTAAATCTATTGATTAAATTTGCATCTCTTAATTTAGAAATGATCATTCATGTGGAATGCAGCCTAAACAGCAGAATCTTTCACTACTTAAGTACTGATTTTTAATATGTCAAATGTACTAATTAAAATGGATATTTTTTAGATTGTATTTTAAATATTAATATTTGCTTAAATTTTAACCACTGACATCAGTGATATTTTGTGGAATTGTGTGGCTCATCACATGTTACTCCAGTGGACAAAGAAAGCAAGCAAGCAGAGGTCGCTGCTTTCAGTAAGGAAGAACTTGAAGACTGTGGCACATAACATAGAAACGCAGAAAAGTTCCAGTTTTAGTTGAATGCAATAGTTCTGGCACTGTTCATTCCATAGTAGAGGGGCATGAAAAAATGGGTCAATTAAACTGGCTTCAGGCAATTATGTCCCTTAAAGTTGCAGTCTGAGAGAGCTGTGCTATATGTTCACCAGTATTGGGTTCTTGCTCAGTGACACCTGTTTGGAAATTCTTCCTGGCAATTTTGAACAGTTTCACCACTAGAGAACTATTCTTCATCAGTTAATCTGGATGACTTAGACCTGTTTTTCTCAGAGCAAAGACATCTTGGTAAAGTTTGAGTTACATTTGGCCTTCTTCACAGACCTTTCAAACATTTTGAGATTTGCCTTTTGAAGTACAATTTCACCTCTCCTTTGAATCAGAGAGTTGAAGTTTAAGCTTACTTTTTTCAGCTGATAGAACACATTTCAAATTATTTAATATTGAGTAAAATGTTATTTTCCTCATCTGAAGAAGGAAGGCAATACAGCTATCCCAATTTTATAGGCAATCAAATGTACTTAGCTGTCAGATGAACCAAGGTCTCTTCCAAGAGTGAGCCCAGTCTACAGAGGCAAACAGATTCTCAAAGGACCATCTAAAGGTGTACAGTAAGTTATTCAAATATAACTGTCTTTTCTAGTCCTTTATCCTGATGCTCAGTGCAGAAACAATAAACCCTTGAAGTCTGTTATATAGGTATAGTATGTTCCCTATAGACAAGGACAGTTAAATTAATAAAATATAAATGAAAATTGTACTGCATGAAAAATTAAGAAACCTGTTGCTCACTATTACACAAAGGGCAAATGAAGAATAGGATCTATAAAAAGGCATACATCATTTAATGAAAATGAGAGTGGACATTGGCAGTATTCATTCTTTGCTAATATCATTCCAAGAATCTCATTGTTATTGAAAGATTTCTGTAATGGACAGAGAATAAAGACATAAGGGGATAATGTATTAGTGAACAAGGGGACTGATATAGCAATTTGTGTAGAGAACAGGTAAATAGCAGAGCTTTTTAGAAAATTAAATATGTTCTTTACCTCACTGTCCTCTGAGCTGTTTGGTGACTTGGTGGCAGTGATTTAGATGTCCTAATTTAGTGTAAGATGAATTAAGGTTTCTGTAAGGGCACCCAGCCAACTAGTTTGAATGTACATGCCTATCTTGCACAGTTCGATGCTTGGCAGACAAAATTATCTTCTATAATCCAAACTAATTGAGCAGAGATCCAGGATCAATCACTAGTTTTGGGAGAGCTCTGAAATGTGGAAAAGAGGGAAAGCTGAGCTTCTGCTGCTTCTTAGCAAAGGCCTTGGAATACACTTACCTGAGGTGTGGATGGACAGGTCCTGGGTGGAGCTGTGCATGCTCAGCACCCTTATGCTGTCCTTATCAGGGAGGTCTTGGAGTGATGTCAGCAGTGGAAAGACATGGAAAAGGCAATTTGCTCTTAAAAAGGTCTGGTTTTGCACTGTGGGATTTCAGAAGAGTCAAGGTGGGTTAGCCAAGGTTATTGTATGAGAATTGGTGTGTCACTTTGCTTTGGTTCCATTGGGATGTCAGATGAAAGCTTTGCAAACTTGGACACGTATAAACAAGTGGTGAGCATAGACATACTACTTTAAAGCCCTGATTCTAGCATTGTACATCCTTAAACAGAGTTGTTGTGATCTCAGGTGGACTTCACTGTGCATCTATATTCTGTTTAAATGTATTTTATATTCAAGCAAATGGTAGTGTAGGTTTTATTGCTATCAGAAAGCACAAAACAGAGACTTCTACCTCTACAGAGACTTCAACTTCTTTAATATTTAGCTTAAAATGAATCTTCTTTAATGAAAGGGTTTGTCTGAAGGTTTTAAGCACATATAAGTAATTTCTCCCAATCATAACATTCATTATTTTCAATCTGTAATATGCATATTTCACTTAAAAAACACATAAAATACTCAAACCCCTTGATTACTGGGGAATTTTGTGCAATGAATTTATGAGATAATGTTTTCAGGCTTGTCAATAAAGCCTAAACCCCCGCTGTGCTAAAGCTTATATCACATGCTGCATATGCTTTTCTAACATGATATTGTGACCCAGCTTTACCTTCCTTTATTTAAGTCTTATCAAATGGGTCATTTGTCTTATACCAGAAGCAGTGAAGGAACAAAAAGCTGTAATTGATAACATCATAATAAAATAGAGCTGCATGTATTATTAGTTAGATTGTTTTTTAGAGCAAATAATGATCTGTAGTAATAGAAGAGTCACATGGATCACAGGTGTGACTGCTGACTTGGGAGAGGCAGTCAGTTATGTGGATGCTCTTCCTGTTATGTGATTAGAGGAAAACATTTAAAAGTGCTAACAGCTTTATTTGCATTCTTGTTCAGTGCCTACAAAACACTTTTCTAATTTTTAGTGGAAAACAAAACCCAGTGCATGTCTGCTGAGCAGAGAATTTAAGCACCTGAACATTTTCTCCAAAATTGAATTGCAGATGATTAGCAGATAGAACCTGGCAATAGAATCACTGATGTGAAAGGGGAAATGTTTTCCAAGAACGCAATATATTTAGAGGAGGGAAGGGATTTAGTAGACACAGTTAGGATTCTTTCATTTAAAGCCCACTGTATAGTTGCACACTACGTGTGCTGTTCCTCTGGTATATCTAATTTGTGATCAATATTTCAGCTACTGTATGGAAACAGCTTTGGGGTCCTCAAGAAAAAAACAGCAGTGCTTCTACTTTGGCAGTTCCAGCTCTCTCTAGTCTTATCACCTCGCCAGATTCAGAGATCTCTCAGGTTTTGTATGATGATAATTTTGCAGGGGAAGTAGAGCAGTAAAAAAACTTGCTTCAAATTACTTTAAAATACACCCAAAGCAGTCTCTTATATTGGCAATATTTATATCCAATCCCTAGTTTAAAATTGTAATAAATATGCCTTATATACTAGAGACTGAAAAGAGATACTGTAGATGCAGTTTTGGCTCTCCCTTGACGTAGAGCCTGAGATGTCTTAGCCTTCTAATTTTCTGTATTTCTTATTACTGTATCTTATTTATAGTCTCTCTTTAAAATCTATGTTTGCATTCTTTTTTCTGTTTTCTTTCTCTTCAATCACATGCAAATATTTGTGTTACCTAAACGAAGGCAAGGCTTCGATAATTCTGTCTGATAAAGATTTCCTCATTAAGCTGCTTCTAAATTCTAACAAGCAAGAAATACTGTCATTTAGCTGGTTACTAGGCCCAAATGTGTTTCAGTGCTTAAGCAAACACAGCTGGGAGTGTGATAACTGTGATGGAGAAAAAAACAACTTTCTGATATAAATGAAGTTGTTTCTTGCACCCAACTTAAGTTACTACATATGAGCAAGTTGCAGTTACAAAATCACATTTGTAACAGCCAAATACAAAATCATATTTGTAGTCATGACAAGCTTTTATTAATTTTCCATTGTTTTAACAATTTTCAGCTCAGAAAATTATATAATTTCTTAGACTGGTTGCTTATATGGACTTAAATCTAGACTATTGGCTTAGACTGTCTAAATACCTGCAGCAAAATCTTGTTCTGCTAACTTCAAACAATTTTGTGCTGCAGAGTTTAGTGGGAAGGGTGGATGTATTAAAAGGATTTAAGGAAATGCACAATATGCTTTGAAATGCTTGATATCGTTGCTGAGAATTTGCTGACTTTTCAGAATTTCTGTACAGATTCTGAAGCGGGGACTTAAGGTGGATCCACATTAAAAGCTCACTGTGAACATCAGAGTGGGGAAGCTACCTGAAGCAGAAGTTTTCTGTAAAATGATGCTGCTCCCCTTCTCATACCACCAAGCAACGGTAAGTGTGAATCCAGTTTTCTCCTTTTGAAAAAAGTAGAAATTAAAGTGTCACAGAAACATTGTAGGAAGTAGGGTGCAAGTAAAAGAATGACGGTAGTTGAATGTACATTGGAAACAAAAAAAACAATGTAAAGAATGATGAGCTGGACATCTTATAAAGCAGTGCACAAAACTAGGTAGGAAGCAGCAGGTGCCTAGGAAGAAGTGATATTACAGTAGGTGGAAGAGCACACATGCACATAATCAGTGTTTTCCGTTCAAAGCAGCTCTTCTATTCTTTTTCTAGTTTGTATTTACAGAGCTCCAAAACTACAGAGGTTTCTGTGCAGCCTAGGGTTCTCCCAGACTAGAAAGGGATATTGAAATAATTTTGTATTCATAAATTATAGTCTCTACCTTGCTTAAAGTTTGAGTTGGGTACTTGAGCTCCTGGTACCGCATGGACACGTGAGCATCTGCAGGTCAAGATCCCTTCCTGTCAAAATCAGCCTTGAGTAAACAAGCAAACTTGCCTTGCCAAGGCAAGTTAAATTATTTTAATTGCCTATTTACTTGTGATTTTCAGAGAACAATTAATTTTATGCTTTTTGGGGGTGTCTGTTTCTTGCCTGTGACGATGGGAGGTGTTGCAAGAACTTGAGCTGGGTGGAAAGACAGGAGTTCCCAAAGTCAATATTTTTGCAGGTGTTTTTTCTCTTTCTTAGTCTTTTCCTCCCATTTATCCCTCAGGATCCAAGACTTTGCTAAACTTTTTTTAAAAGTCGAAGTTACCTGTTACTGTTCTGGGGGCTTTACCTTGGTGACAGTCTCACCCAGCGTCTGTGGTACCTTGCAACCTGATCACAAGGAGGCACTCCCTCCTCTGAAGACCAAAAGTGTTTAGATGTTCCCTTTAAAATGAAAGGAAGTTAATTCATCTTCACCTTTCTCCATCTGGACTCGTATGCTGTGCTGCACTTTCCATGTTGGAAATAATAGGACCACATTTTAACAGTATGGTTTTAGGCATATGTGAAAACCATGGGCAACTCTCCAGGTACTTGGAATATTTCAGTGACAGAGCACTTGCTTAGACAGACAGTTAAACAGATTTCAAAAGCAAGGCCTCCAAGATGTGTCTTTTATAATGCGTTGCTGCTTTTTAACAGCTTGTTGGTGATGGATTTTTAAACCTGAAGCATATGAATAATGCAAATAAGAAAATGTTGCACAGTAATATTGATTCAGGAACACTTTATATGCTCATTAGCTGTGTACATTATAATTGAACTCTTACATGTGACAGCCACAGGAATGCCAAATGAATATATTATGATAAACACTGTTACAATGAATACCAAATGAATTTTTTGTGACTGTACACTTCCCATTTTCCCGCTGATTCCATAGCATGCAAAGTTTTGGTCCTTTTTAAAAATAGGATTTGAAGCAGTGATATGAGAGGCTTATTGTATTGTTACGTAGAACATGCTTAGCTGATGCTAAGTCATTTTCCTAGGCTCCATGACAGTTTTGTTGACTGTTTGAAACAAGCACTAGGTAAAGAAACTATTTTCCTAGAAAATGAATGAGGGATTATTCACTTGCACCCCTTGTCAGATTCACTCAGCTGTGATCCATGGATACTAACCAGCCATCACAAGGAAAGGGAAATGGGGAGGACTGCTAAAGCAATGTCATTTTTCATTTTGCAAACCATGGCTCTGGACTGATGGAAAAATAGAATTAAAAAGTTTTATTGTTGTCATGGTTGGATTAAACACTACTTGAATAAACAAACAAAATATTCACACTTTAAACACAAGCTTTGTTCTTTATTCAAGTGAGCAATGCTTCCACCAGGTTTCTTAGCCTTCAGGCACTATTTATCTGCAGGAAGCAGTTGTCATTAATGGTACCTTGCATGCATAGTAATTTATTTTATAAATGGCCCTACAGAAATGAACGGACCTACGTGGGGAAGTGTTTACCCATGACTGAAGAGTTCAGTAACTATGCCTCTGCTGAAACACCATCCCATCTCACAGAAACCCTTTGGTGCAAAGGGTAAAAACTCTTCATAGACTTTGGATGTTTTTCTATAAAACTAAAACCAAATCTACTGTGCTTCTGGAGGACAGAAAGGGCCTGAAGGATATAAGGTGGGGCAGCTAACACATGGACACACTTATGTAAAGTAATTTTTAGTGCGCTTCCATGAGCTACACCATATGTCCTGTGAGTCACATGCCTGTGGACTAGTTGATCTCCTCTGACATGGGTTGTATGAACTTCAGGTAAAAGAACAGAGGTTTGCTCCTGAGTTCAGTAGCACCAAGCTGTCACTCCTTCTCTTTTATTTCTCTTGGAATTCAATCTCTAAATTGGCGTAAAAGTTTATAGTGTTTGTCTGTTTACATTTATTGCAAGAGACTATAAAAATAAAATTATGGGCAAGAATAAGCAGGTTGCTAGCGAGGTATTCAGTGAGAAACTGCTGTAAATTAGGAAGAAAGTCATGTTCCATAAATAACTGACTAACTGCAGGGAACAACAATGCAACTTCTCATGGCAGAAGCAGAAATGTGTACTGGTAATGAGAGAGGAAACAACTACTGGGGTTCTCAGCCAAAAGGAATGAAAGGTCAGACCTGTCCACTCCTGTGCATTCTCCTTTCCTTCTCTGCTTTTCCCTTCCCCCTGCAGACTCGCTCAGGGGTTGTCCTGAGGTACAAAACACTAAGGTGGGTTGGAATGAAGGCAATTTTTACCCACAGATGTTTTGACAGTGGGTGAATTTTAACCCCAAATGAAAGCAAATACTTTGTGTTTCAGCCTATGTGGCTTTCAAAGTGTAACATTTCTCTTTTTGCCCTCACTTCCCTTGATATGCTGCCTTGAATTGCATCTCCAGCGTGATATTACTTTGATAGCTTTTCTGCTTTTCTCATTCCCCTATCATATTAAACTCTCTCCCTGAGAGTTTTTCCATCATCCAAAATACTAATTTTCTGATGTTTTCTTTCTATGGCCAATGAAAGCTATTTAAGGCTTATTTACTCAGAAACCTGAGGAACTTAGGTTCCTTCAAATAAAGTTTGAAAGAAGTTCATCCAAACAGGAATGTTCATAACATGGATGGGTCCAAGTGAGTCTGGATCACAGGAATTCAATGAGTAGACCCAGATCAGGAGGTACTATTGGTACTATTTGATGGTTGGATTTGATGATCTTGGAGGTCGTTTCCAATCTTAATGCTTCTGTGATTCATGTGATCCGATTTAGGCAGAAGAAAATCATAGTGTCTTTTAACTTCCATCAGATAACGCGTGTTGACTGCAGATTGAGGGTTTTTTACATACAGCACACAAGGAATTAGTCTGAGCAAACTGCAGTCTGAACAGCAACACTGAGACAGAGAGGTGGACAGACCTTACAGAACTGTTTTGCAAAGGTGAGGACTTGAGGTGCAAACACTCCGCATAACCACCAAAACTGCCACTGAGCCAAATCCTGCCCTTCCCTGACACATTGTCCGGTTTCTAATGCCTAAAATCACCTCTCCTCTCTTATGCCAACTCCAGACATTTTCCTAACACAGTTTAATTTAATCTCTGCTCTACACTGCAGTGTTTGGGACTCTGCAATTATGGGTGGGCCCTAGGGTATGTGAAAGGTGCATAACCTTGGTAAATTTGGAAAGAGCAACATTTATTTATATACACACCAGCAAGTGCTTGTAAACTTCCCCTGCAGAGTTATTTTCGTCTGCTAGCACAAATTTGTTCAGCTGTGGAGAGATATTTTGGTGAGCTGAGAGGAGGATGCTTTTCTGGGATGGAGCAACACAGGCACAGATCAGTGGGCTTCACACTTTGAGGGCTTCTAGGGACAGGTGACTGCCCAGCATCAGCAGGGCTCCTCTCTCATGTCTGGATCTGGGGCTGCTGCTCAGTGAATGCCAGCAGTGCAGCCCTTAGAGAAGCACAGCAGGTCAAAGATTGGTGTTTTATTTTCTGTTTTGGTTTTGTTTTGATCAAGGGATGCAGCGATTAAAAGATCAGCAGAACTACCCCGAAGTTTCATGGTTTTATATTGCACTCACTTCCCCAGACAGCATGCCCAGGCCTTTACAGGGGCCTGTAAACACTAACAAAACTGTTAGGGTTATTTTCCACTTTTCTTCTATGCCATGTGCTCTTACTGTGCTCTTTAACTTTCTAAAGTTATTTAAAATACCATTTTTTAAAATACTTTTGGTTTGGACATCTTCTTAGGTCTCCATTAATAATATCCATTTAATCTCCATTAATAATATCCTTTTCATATTTCAGGTTTTCCTCTTAAAAGGTGATTGTTTTTCACTCTGTGGTGAACCTGTATGCCTCCAGGCAAACAAAAAGAAATCTAAATAAACCAGCCAGACAAATCTGGAGTATTCTTTGTTTCATCAAATTGTGCTATTGGTTTGCTGATTTGTTTTTTTCCAAGAAATAAGTAGCCAGCCCTGCTATCATGATTTGCAATATTGATGCAGATATTAGCAATCCTGTTAATCTCTAAATTTCATGCTATCACTTTTCCTGTTAGTGTACATGGAAGGAACTTAATATTAATTTTCACACTTTTACTATGTCGTATAGAAATTATGAGAGATTTTAACTTAGAATGTACAATAATACCTGCTTAAACTTGTAAATCAGTGTTTGTGAAATCTTCTGAGACTGCATTTTTCAACATTCCTCTTGTGTGTCAATTATTTCTTGATTAAATATGTTAAAAAGCATATAAGCTGCTTTTGAGAAAGGTGTAGAAGGTGTGTTGCTATGTGCAAATCAACATAGCATCCTGCATTTCTGCATTTCTGCATCCTGCATTAAAAATGTGAGGAGAAGGAGGAGGCCACTCTGTTCTTGTTTTAAGCTGAGGAGTCACAGTGGCTTTCTGTGCAAGGGGTGAGTTAGCTCTGGGGAACAAATAAGAATCCATTTTGTGCAGGCAAGTGGCAAGAGATGGATGAAGATGAAGAATGAGCAGAAGCATAATTCCCAAGCGTACCTGATGGCACGATGACATTGATGTTTCTGGGCTCATAGATCACCCCAGGTGCAGATGTATGTCACTTCATTTCCATCCAGTGCAAGGGAGAGTCCGCGAGGGATACATGTTTTTTTAAGTCACTATCTCTCAGCCAGGTTGCTCTGGGGGCAGTGCAATTACATGCTTTTCTGTCTGTGGGCTTGATAGCAAACTGACACTCCTGCCTCCAGCTAGAGGGGAGATCAGTTAAGGATGACAGTGTTGCATCATCAGTCCTGCATCTTGCCTGTCTTGTGGGGGTGTATCAGCTTCACCTCTGCTGGAGTGGAGTCTGTGAGCCTCTGTGGATAACACTAACTCTCTCAAACTGATGCAATACAGACAAGGGATGTTTAGATTGGATATTGGGAAAACTTTCTTCAGTGAAAGGGTGATCAAACACTGAAACAGGCTGACATTTCACCAGGGAAGGGGTGAAATCACCATCCCTGGAAGTTGGGCTTGATCTTAGAGGTCTTTTCCAACCTTAATGATTCTATGATTCTATGAAATACCTTGTACCTCCTGCAAGGCATAAATAGAGATTTTTCCCTCTGTACCACAACTATGCAGATCAAGTCTGTTCTTTCCAAATGTGGCAGACGAAAGTCTTGTCTAGACACTGAACACAAAACTGTTGACAAGTAAGAAGGGCAGGCTGAATTTCAGATACTCTTGTATTATACATATTAAATGTTCCCTAGGGGTCTGACCTTGTGTTCCTTTCTCCTATATTTTTTTTTCTCCTAAGGGACCCATGTGGCACTATGCCCAGGGACAACACACATGACTAAAAGCTGCAGACTGTATTTTTTGTGGCACAATGTGATATTGCCAGTAGCCCACATCAACACATATAAGAAATGGAAAATCCTGATGTATAATGAGCATTGAATTCTAACAACAAATCTAAGTAAGATCTCAATTACCTGCACAAAATACACTTTTGTTGATGTTATCCAGAACATGCATTTTATTGCCTTGCAGACATCCGAAAGGAATTCAGTTTTTGACAACTTTAGGCTTTGATATAGCATAATGGCTTAGTTTTGTAACAACAAGATGAAATATTGACTGTCATGAAATTGACTGTCAAACTGAACTTTGTCGGGTTTCTTTTGCCTGCAAATTAAAGCTATCTTCTCATTTTCAGCTCTGCATACAATACCTGTGTTCTGAGAAATACATAGTTTGAAGATTGCCTGTGTACTGCAACACAAAAAAGACTGCTCCTATTTACTGTGATTAAATTTAGGACTAAAAAGGCACAAGTGTAAGCCCCAGGGGACAGTTGGCTTATCTTCATTTCTTCTACCTTTGATGTCTGGACACAAAAAGAAAGCGGAATGAAGTATAATTTATAAATAATCTAAACCTATTACAACAGTCAACGGCATTGATTATGTGATAGAAATGGAAGTTTCACTTGTTTTGAGGAACAATCACCAAATAAAATTTCATTCTTTCTTCCTGAAATTAAATTTGATTTGCATTGCATATCATTTCCACACAATTATATTTCATTCAAATGTAGGCCCAGTTTGATTGATAGTCCCTTAATAAGGGCTACAAGAACACTCTTTACAATTTCAGTCCATAGCAGTATAAGACTTGTATGATATGACATGTGTGATGAGACAGTGTATCAAATATAGTAGGACTTTTATGTCCACTGCTTCAAGAGGATATTTAAAACAGGCATCAGAAATATATAAGATTTTGATCAGTGTTTTAACTGAATATTCTATACCCTTGTGCATCTCTTCTCTATAGCATTAGAAATAAATGTATCTTCTTCACAGTCGCTTGACCACACTGGTGTATCAAGGAGCATGGTCTAGACAGGGGGTAAAGCCAACGAAGGAGGGGAACTTCTGTTGTTTACTTCAGGTTTAGCCTAGAACCAACTCATTTTTTCTTCTACAGCACTGTTTGGTTTGATCTGTTGTGCAAGTTTTGAGCTGGCTTCCTGCCAAGTCCCCGAAACTTGACAACAAGGCCTGCTTCCCAGAGAGGGAATTAAAAAACGAACCACGCAGCCAAAACTATAGCAAAAATATATATATATTACATGTAAAACAGATATATATTGTAAGAATATTATGTACTATAACCCCAGAAACCCTAAATAGCTTCCTAAAAGGGAAGAGGGGGAGGAAGAAGGGAAAAGGACAAAATAGGATGAAAAGGGACAAAACCAAAACCAGTCTACACAATCTAAAAACCCGGTAACTAGCAAACTGAAGAATTGGTAAAATCTCACCACTTCCCTTTGAACAAGCAGGATGGCTAGACATGGCCCAGCACTCTCCCCTCACGCGTGGCAGACACAGCAGTCACTGCAGGCCTCAGCTCCAGATAAGCCAGACCGAGACAGGGACCCGCCATTGGCTTTATTTATACCTCAAGTTACGTAAAGGAATAGCATGGAATACTTCCGTGATCACCTTCCTAGTTCCTTCCTGGTTATAAGCTGGTCTCCAGGAAGGCCTAGAATGAAACCATCACATCTGTGTAGTTTTTAGAGATTAGGAAGAACATAAATACTTGTTCTTCAGCAAGCTGGCAGGTCCTCGTCTCATGGTATTAATCATGGACAGTTCTCTAGCACTATACCACAGTTTTCCAAAGCAGGTTTCTTGAGCAGATATAATAAACTGAAAAAAGATGCAGAAACATATGGCAGTCTTCTCAAAAGCCTACACTTACAGTTACCAGAGGACAGGCACTTTTAGAGGAGGAGATACGGAGATGCAATGGTTTATTTCACATCATCAGCTTGAGCCATCTCAATTTTTCCGCAGTAGGAAATCTGATCTGGAGCATATGGTGAGTTCACATGCAAAAGCACAATAGACTTAAAATGGCAGTTCTTAATTAGCACCTTATTAGTGTTCAGGTGCTGGCCATGTTTAGCAACAGCATGAAATATATGGTCTAGACTTTAGCATTTAGAATGGAATTACACCAGTTTAAACATATTTTGCTACCTAAATTGGGATTGATTTTAAAGACAGCAGAGGATAGAATGGAACTTCTACAATACTAAATTACATTATGCTTTTGAAATCCTTGAACTTTCATTTGGACTACTGGAAACTAAAACAAAAATCTATGTTAATGTACTACAAATGTTCCACAGTCTGCATTTGCTTTCCCACGTGCAGTTTTTAAACAAAGTATCTAAACTTGCCAGAAGTTTGCCAAAGATAATTGCAACACTGTTGCTAAGTGTTCTCTGTGAGCAATCTGTATTCCGTTTACACACAGTAGCAGTCACTGAGTAAAACAGGAAAATTGCTTCTTCTAGTAGATGCTTGAAATAATTTTTTTCAAATGTTGACTTTTTCAAAGCAAACTTTATATTACTTATGATTTAAGTCTGTCATATGTACATCATAGATTAAGAATTATAGGATGAGTAGAGATTACCTAACAGAAAGTGCCCTGGAACATCAGATGAGTAGTATTTTTGTTAATAAAAAAGTCTTGGTTTGCCTGAATGGTTTACCTGCTAGTCGTCTCTAGACTGCTCATCTAAACCATTTCACAAGGTGCACTCTAGCTTTCCATTTGATATTTTAAAAAAATTTTTAAAAATCACTGTTAAAAAAATTGTTGTAAACGAAAGCAGCAGGATACCAGTCTGTCCAGCAGTGGGTAACAAGTACACAAGAATTCCTGTGTAGTAACCACCTTGGGAGACTAGTTCTACCAGAAAACAGAAAATTATATTCTTGCTGATTGAGAGCATAACACACAAACTTTCAACACACTAACAGTTTTGGGGAGTTACCTGTCCATTTAAACCTAAACTCCCAACTATTAGCACTCTTTTGCTTAGCCAAAATGTCTGCAATTATTCAAGGTGGGGTTGGATTGGATTCCTACCAAGCAATAACTAGAGAGAAAAGTCATTAGTTGCAAAACTTGTGGTTGACTCTTTAGGAAACAAAGGATGATGTAAAACACTTGGGCTCCCTGAAAACCAAGCCCACCTAATTGTTATTGGCACTTCTGCTTGTTGATCTGAATGAGAAATAGAAGTTGATTTCAAGACAGAAAAAAGAACGCACATCTGTAAAGGCCACAAGAAGATACAAGTTCTTCTTTGATTAAATAATTCCTGGTTACCACAGATTTACATGTGGTAAAATACATTGGCAGAGTGAACAAACACCCAACAAGCATAAAACCAGTTATTTGGTTAGTAGTGATGTGAGGTCAGATGTTTTCGGGAGTTTGCTCTGGGCAAACTAAGTGAATTTTCAGAAATGTAACATGAAGAAAGGTACACATTTAAATCAATACTATTAGTCTTTCTAACTTGTTTAATGTCTGGAACAGTGAAAACAAAGCTGAAAAAACCCACCTGTCATAAATTATGTGTCTGGTCATTGGAGTTTTCTTTCTTCTGTGGTCAAATTTATGTGAACAACTGCTACCTAGGTGGAGTTTTTTTGGTTGTTGTTTTTTTGTTTTGTTTTGGTTGGTTGGTTTTTTGTTTGTTTGTTTTGTTTTTGGTTTTGTTTGTTTTTCTTTTTCTGAGGGGAAATATTCTCTGATATGGGCAATTTTTTTAAATTCTGTTGGTGACTATAAACAGTTATGTTCAGGTTTGAAATTCCTGGGATTTTTTCATGGTTTGTTGTTTTTTGTTGGTTTTTTTGTGTTTTTGTTTTTGGGGTTTTGTTTGTTTGGTATTTTGTTGTTAGTTTGGTTTGGTTAGGTTTTTTTTTTTTGGGGGGGGGGGGTTTGTGAAAATACCAGTCACGTAATATCACTTAAGTTCCTTAAATGAATAAATTTAGGGAATAAGAGCACTTTTAGCACAAGCTGTTGTCAAAAATGCAAGCTTGAGTAAGCAAAGAGAGTTTTATAAAGATAAACTGATTAAAAAAAAAGGTAAAAAAATCTTATTACATTTAGAGGTTTGAATTCATCAAAATGAACACAGAAGTTACATACTTTTTCATTAGTTTCAATAAAAATAGTGTGCCTAAGCAAATTAGTTGAAGCTGTTTAGAGAACTAAATATGACTGGGAGAGGATAATTTTAGTGTCTAATCTCATGCAGTCATGCCAAGCTAATTTTATTCTCCCTTTTCCCTTTTTAACTCAGTGCCTTTATATAAAGCCAAGATAATTTGCTTTCCCTTTTTATAAATATATATATCTGTAGAAAGTGAGAGATATAGATGTGTGTATACATATATATAGAAATATTTATAAAGATGTATACCATCATCTGTAATACTAAAATACAGTAAAATATCTAAAATATGCATACTGATTAGGAGGGAGGGAACAAAAATAAATGTCAGTTTGAACTGTAGATTTCTTGTGTATTTGGTAACACCTCCAACTTTCTAACAGTGTGTTTTACCATATTGAAGGAATAAACCAAAATAAATCAGTTATGTGTTCTGACTTGGATCATCATAAAATATGCATTGGTATGTTCTCCATTTGAGTAACTTATTTTGTATTACTTGTGCTATGACAGAAGTTAAAGTGTGTTTTGTTTAGTTTTAAATTTCAAGGCCTTATGATTGTAAACATTGCCTCTATGTGATATGGGAGAAGCGAGGATAATCTATGCCCTATGAGTAGGAAAGAAATGAATTCTAATGTTTTTTTAATGAACATTCTCAGTTTTCAAACCCTGCCAATTATCTGATGTGTGGTCTGAAAAGCAGAAGATGATATAAAGAGTAGGATTTCTTAAAAATTATTTTCATAATTTTTTTTCAGATAAAAATAGATGAAAATAAAAATATTTGCTCTTTTCTCTGGAAGATTAATCCGAGTTTTTTCATTTTTTTGTTCTCCACCCCTCAAAAATAAGAATCATCACTTCTGGTATTGTCGTTAGAACGTAATAATACAAGAACCATAGAGACAAACATCTGTCTAAGGAGGTAGTAATTCAATGATCATTACTTTCTTGATAGAAAGTGATAGGGGGATAGTGACTTTGAACATAAGCTGCAGGTATACCATACCAAAGCAGGCTGTATAAAGGAAGAAATTATCATCAGAAAACTTCATTGCACAGCATAGGCTGCGCATTTTCATGTTTCTTTCCAATGAACTTATAGGCAAAGGTTTTTTTGTTTAGTCATCTCTGTCGGAAACCACTGCTGCCATAAGGAAGCAATTGTTTGATTGGACTTCATAAGAAAAAGGTAGTATTGCAGCTGTACTTCTAATAGTGATATCCTGTTATTTACTTAGTAACTGTTTTATGTAGAAAAAAGCTTTTTTCTTTTTCTGTGTGTTGTCAAGAGCTGTTATTTTCAGAAAGTGAGTATAGACCCCCATGGACATTTAGCCTTGAAGACACGCTGCTTTACAGCATTTAATCAGAGCAGCAGCAAAACTGGATGTGAGGCTGAACTTGCAGTATCTACAGACACAGCAAAACAAGTTAAGGACAAACAGAGGTCTGGTCAAGTACAACTTCACTCTCTGCTCTGGATTTTTCTTTCTTTTGTTGAATGAAGTCAAACACAGAGGCTTTTTTGAATATGCTGCTTAGAATGAGTTTAACTGAATCATTTCTTTGCATAACCAAGATCTTTGCTGTTTGTACATACCTGCATGCATGTGTAGTCAGGTGAGTGTGGGCTCACAAGCCTGTATGAGCACATAAAACAAGGACTGAGAGACCACAGCCACCACTTCTCTGCAGTACAGAGCCTTGACAGGGTACAGCCTGCCAGTGTCTCCCAGCAGCCTCTGATCCCCTCTCCTGTTTTCCACATGCTGTGTTTCATGGGCTGGTTCCCCATGAGTGGGGAGGGGGGAGTTGTGGAGGTAGGAGGGACAAGACTTGCTCTTCCAGTGGCAGTATGATGTACTACATTAAATTCATCATGTGATGGCAGCCTTAAAACCACAGGACAGGCCTTTCATTCTTTCTTTGATGAGAGATTTGACTTGCATAGACCCTGCCATAGTGCTTTTTTATACTATTCAGTAACAGCATTAAGAATTTGTTTTCTAAAGTTGAAGTAAACATTGTTTGTGATGGAGAGTTCAGTTGCAGCGTGCAGATGATGTCCTTAAACTATTCCTGGTTGATGTCCTGGAAGACTTTGTAGAAGAGGTTAATTAAATGTAAAGAATTAGATGAGAAATATGTGAGGAACCTGCTGAATTACTTTTCTACCTGCAAAACTATGTTTTCTTCTAAAGCAGCTCTTTGTGTTAAGTATTTACACACGGTAGCAGTAGACTCAGTAAAGGAAAAGGATGCTGGCTGCTCCTGGAACAAGCCATCAGTAGAAGAAAGAGAGTAACAGCCCTCAGCACAACATGAGGAAAATAGGAAAACAATCAGGCTGTACTGATGGCTGATTTCAATTTCCTAGTATGAACTGGGAAAACTGAAAAGCATGGCACAATGAAAAATAAAATTATAGAGAAATAAAGAGTTATTGACCTGTGGTGTCAGAGTCCTAATAGAACTTGTCCTTTCCAATCTCAGCAAAAATGTGCAGTTGGTAGATTAGAAACAGCAAAGCTACTTGGTTCAGGTGACCCCATGATTAAATTCAATATAACTTAGAACACTAAGCCAAATATATCAAAACTGCAATATGAATTCTCAAAGGTCTACTTTAAAGGTATATGGAAAAAAAATCTGAAAAATGGATAAAAGAGACAATAATAGAAGGTATTTATGGTGAAGAATTAAGGTTTTCCTAACATTGCCAAGATGTAGTTTTTTAGAGGAAAGGGAAGATAATGATGTGAATGTGGGGAATTAATCCTTACAATTAGACTGTTATGCTTTCTCTAAATTCTCTATTTAATAAATGTGTTCTATTACTGAATTCCTGCTAAAATTATTGTGTGAGATCCATAACTACAGCCTTACCTGTGAGAGTGGGGGCAGCAATCATTGTCTATTTATATCCCTTAGCTAATCATAGGAGTGTTGCTTGGGAAGTTGCTATTCCTCCATTAAGTGATTTAACCTCAGTCATCAGTTACATCAGGGGCAAGCCTTTGTAAAGGTTTATGTTTTATAGTTCTGGCATCGTGGAAAAAAGATAAACCTCTAGGAATCTAACTGGAGAGCTTCTAGAGATGCATTGAACATGGTGATGCAGTTGTGGTATTAATGCATTTGTGCTATGTCTCTTTTAAAATGAAATAGTGTAGGCACTTGAGCCGTCTCTGGTTAGATTTTAAACTCAGTACACTGTATTTTATGTGTATTGGTCTTAAAACTGGACATGTGGTTGTTCTTCAAATAATTTGAATTTTCTTCATTTTCTTTGCATTTGTAATTCAAACACATTATTGGACTGATTATTCCAACAATGGTTTAAAATAAAAGGAGACTAGTGCAAATTTTATTACAAAATAGATACAGTGGCAGACTGTATCATTGTAGAAGATGCTATAGGTTTCTGTGATGGGAGAAGCTGTGTACAGGAGCATAGCACAGCAGTGTTATGGTGCCTGAAGTGCAGTTTTGTGCAGCCTGTTGTACTGACCACATTTATCTGTGGTTGGTCAAGTTTCAGTCTGGTCCTCCAGACACAGAGATAATTCATTTATTCTTGAGACAGTATTTTCTTTGAGTGGTATACAAAGTAATACACTTATACTCTCTCTCTTAATTTTTACATTTATATGATCATTTGTGTAAATAGGAAGTATCATGGAGATTTATGAATAATAAAACCCACACTAATGAATTAGTCAGTGTACTTTTAGCACTTAGTCTTTTTAAATATACATTTTATGCAAAATTAAGAACTTCTTATTCTCAAAAAATGTCTCCAGGAGATCAGTACTCTGTGTGTTAATGCAAGGAAAAGTAGTTTAGCTTCAAATGTTTATTCTTGTGTTTCAATACCAGTTTGAAGTCTTGAGGGAAAAGTGAGACGAAATTCTGTAGTTTAGATGACCAATCAAGCAATTTTAAAAAAGTAAGTTATGATAGCACCTTTATTATGGATTACCCAAAAAGCCAGTTCACTAACTAGTAATGTAAAGTAATGTAGTTGTTACTGATTTCTCCAGAACAGCTTTTGTACTAGATAAACACGTGACCCACATTAAATAATTATAAATAGATTAATGGCTGAAATATTTATAATCTAATTTGTAGAAATGAAAAAATGGGTCTTAGTTAAAGACCCCATCCATCCCCCCAAATAACATTCAATTCATTAGTTTTCTGTATTTTGTGAATGTATCTCATAAATACTTCATATAACTAAAGGAAAGGAAACAAATGGCAGGTAATGAACTTGTATTTACAAGAAAATGTAAGAAACAGAAAAGTTGAAATAGTACATATTAGCATCATTTTGATCTGTCAAATGAAATAATAAATTTAGCATGAAAATGTTAAATAACTATAAAATTTAATGATGTCTGTAATTTAAACAAAATTGACATTCTTCCACCAACATCTTTTAGCTTTTAAAGTGTAAAATAGCACACCAGTTATCACAAGACTGGTAAATGCTTTGAAGCATCCAGATTCTTCTGTGAGACTCTCATTTATGATGGAGATAAATTTCACAGATTATAAAACTCGCTGTTGCTGAGAGACCTCCTTATAGCTAGTCCCGTGTTTCAATGAGTGGGTTGTGGCCTTCTTTGAGGCTTTTTTATTATTCTTAAGTATTTTGTTCCCAGAAGGCAGCCTCTCATCTTGTGTTTAATTTTTTTCTTTAATCCAAATTTTATAGTACTTCCATTTGCCCAGTACAATATTAAAGTTGATGCCAATAAAATGGAAAGAGAAGGGAGGACTTAAACAAGTGTTTAACAATTAAATGAGAGGAGGAGGTGTCTCTGTAAACTAGAATATAATGAAAAATGCTCACAATATACAATATTATGACATAATATCAAAAGAAAATGTTCATCTCATTTCTAAACATTTCTTATCAGATATTTCAAAATATTTTTAATAATTGATGGAAAAATAAATGAAATATAAAAGACACTTTATTAAAAAACCCAGAGTATATCAACCTAATATTAGACTAGTTGAGGATATGAACTGGGTTCTCCTGATTTTTGATAAATGCCTTGCTGGAAAAGTTATTGCCCAGGCTGAACTGGTTCTCCTTTTGACAGACCAGAAATGCTGTCCTGCACCTGAAAAGAGTTGGGGGTCAAAAGTGTTGGAGGACTGCTTTGTGTAAATTTGTTTTTCATACTCAAAGCAACCTTTGAGAGCTAGTTCTGCTCATTTCATTGCAGTTATAGGTTGTGGCAGAGAAATGCATGTCTGAAACTTACACACGTAAGGTTTTTTTATTGTCAAAATAAACATCTGGGTTTAAAAAGAGGAATTTGCTTCAGATACTTCTTTTGGGATCCTGGCAGGTATTCATAAGGACATACATGACAGAGCATTTGTTCTGTAGCTCGTAGGCATAATGGGTTGAGAGGTTCTCCACTTGTTCAGTTTATGGATTAACATCTAGATCAGCTAAAGGACGACATTTTCAGTGTTACATCTGCAGTTCACACTGAACACATGTAATGCCATAATGCCACTGAAGGGTTATGGACTCTTGTTTCATTAGGCAAACTACCAGAGCTAACATTAGGTATGAAGCAGTATATACTGTGTTTTCTTATGCCACCAAAATAGAAAAGAACCCAAAATTTTAGAAATAAGATGAAAATGCAAAGAAAATGCCTCTCTTATTACTGTTTTTGTACAGAGGTATGGAATGGCAATAATGAATCCTGTGGAGACAGCCAGGTAAGACTTCATTCTAAAGGAATTATGCACCCAGGCATATTTGCACGTATGCCTTTTATGAGTAATTCCTCATGCCCAGGCAATGTACCAATATCTTGTACTAGCAAATACGTAAATCTGGCAGCAGTTGTCCCATCTTTAATGAGCTTCTAGTTTTACATCTGTTGTTTCCACCTGCGGTCCTGTTTTTCAAGAAATTGATTTATCTTCACTTCTTCCCCCTCAGTCTTGCCCCCCCTCCCCTTTATACTTCAGTCTCTCTTGAGCCACCCTCAGCTATAACCATGGATATCCTGGATACCCCTCAAGTCAGGGAAAGGGTTTAGTGATACTGTTAATCTCACCAGACTTATCACCCTTAGCCATAGGTGTGCCGCATTAATACCTAACCCATTCTGTCAGCACGTTAAAAAGCACCATGAGGCAGCATCAGTAACTGCAGGAGCAATTAACATAAACAAAGAGTTATATTTTAGCACATTTTAAAGGCCAGGGTATGTTCTGACATTGTTGGGCACCTCTTTTGGTAGGCATTGGCCACAGTACCTGCCCTGACACTACAATATGGGACGTGATGCTGGGGGTTGCTCTGGTCTCAGTCACCACTGCAGGGCATGTTCTCATATAGGTATCTGCTCTGACCCTGAAGACAGGCCCAGACCAAAATAGCCTCTCAAAATTTCCCAGCAAAGGACTTCAAATTTCCATCTTTTGCTTCAAAGCTGTTTCTCTATCAGCAAGTGCCACAAAATACACCTCACAATCCTGACTCCAGACCTCACAGAACTTGACTCATCCTTTATAGTGCCACACCCTCTGAATATCCAAATATATATTTTTTTTCCCTGCTCAGAAACCAGTGTGAGTTGCCTCTTAATAACAAACTTTGTTTCCCATGGGCAGGTGGAGGATGCTTCAGTTGCCTAAGTATAGGTACTTATAGGTGCTAGATTTGGGTGAAAATAGGGTGTCTCTCTTTCGTAAACACCTGAAGTCAGCTCTCTGCCAGCTGACAGACCAGAACAACAGACCTGGCCATAAATTCAATAAATTCACTGTGCACATCTACTCTAAAACACTGTCCAGGATACTATAACAGATTTGAGACTTTTAATTTGGAAGGAAAAAGGCCATGAACAAAAATAATTTTCAGAATCTCGGATTCCTAAAAATATTTTCTGAGATAGGACTGAAAACTTTCGGTTTCTTGGGCTTTTTGAATCTCAGAGTTATTTAGGCAAGGTTTTTCTCTGACTATGATAATCTAGGGGAATTAACAGCATTCAGAAAGCTTTACATCTACAATGCTAGACACAGGCTGCAATTAAAAATAATTGTATTTGTTAGTTCATGCCTAAGTACAGGTAGCTTCTCATTAAATCAGTCCTTCACCATTTATCTGGTTTACTGGTTTTCAATTTCTGTGATTTTTGCATAGTAACTAAAAAGAAATGCATTTTCTGTTTCTGAAAATCTTGAGTTATCACAGCAAGAAGCATATGTTCAACCAATGAAACTTATATGTATTCAAATTAGGATTGAATTGAGTCCTAAAACTCAGTTATTAAAAACCCCCAGATATCAGATAAATATAAAATAATAACTTTATTCAATGTTATTGAATATCCATTTTGTATTGATTAATATTTCCCAGATGTTTTCCTTGAGCAAGAATTGTTTGTGTTGAAAAACCTGAGGTTGGGGTTTTTTGTTTGTTTCATTTTGAACAAAACTATCTTGATTAGAGCTGAGCTAAAAATCACAATTTCCGTCTAGTGGGAAACTTCAGTGTTCTAACACTTGTTTTTTTCCCAAATCTAGTCAAACTTGAAACCCTGAAATTTCACACAATTTTGTTAACAAACACTCAGAAAAAAAGTAATCAATGAGGAAACAGTGAAACATTTTCAGAGTGATTTCAATATTATATTGCACTTTCTGTGGCACTGATTTGCCTTGCTGAGTTGCAGTTCAAAAAATCTCATGGACTCATTCTCCATCCGTGACTCCCTGAGCTGACAGCATCTCTCTGGGTGCAACCTGTGTGAACTAGTTTAGACAATTCTCTAAAAGGAAACTTTGATTGACAAGGCCATGGGGGACAGAATGCAATAAAAGAGGAAAGAAGTTTTCTTCAGGACATGGGTGGGAGAACAACTTGGAATGATTTGCTGTTTGATGAAATAACAGGGCAGGAAGCAAACACCATTCCAAGGTGGGAGAACAACTTGGGGTGATTTGCTGTTTGATGAAATAACAAGGAAGTATCATTCCAACATCAAGCATAGAATTTACTGGAAAAAAACCAAACCAACTCATTTCTGCAAGTGATACAACTTAAAAAAGAAAAGCAGAGTATTGGAAAGCAGTAGATCAATCATCTGGCAGATATTTTTAGCTGCGCATGCAGAAAGGAATTGAATCCCAGAGGTTATGCCTGCATTGCACTAGCACTTTTGGTTTGCACATGGGCTTCCAACCCTCCATCAAGGGAGATACCTGTGGAGATTCTGTGCCCTGACATAGGTCTGTGGGGTGGCCAGGCATTCGGTCTAGGAGCAGGAGTAACAGCAGAGTAGAGCAGAGTGATGGCATTGCAGTCTTTGGTTCTTATTTGTAATTTTTCTAGTCACTGTGATATGTTGACACATCATTTTGGAATATTCTTATACTAGATGATTATGGATGTTTTGATTGAGTAGCTATGAGGTTGGATTTTTCTGACCTCTGCAAGTTTAACAAGATATTTATAAGATCACTGCAACCCCTAATAATATTATTAATGTAGGTATGATTTACACAGAAGTGAATTATAGTCTAATAAATAGAATAAAATTCACTGTAAAACAAATGCTTTATAGCTTTAAATGCATATATGAAATACATGGATGGGTTTATGAAATGGCAGGCTTTAAAATGTGTTCTTCAGTTCTTTCCCTGATACACCGGTTTCATCATCAGTTAACACCATATCCTCCCATGCCAGAGAGACTGTGAAAATGAAAAGCCTGACTTTTGTTTTGAGTCAGAAAGAGAGGCAGTAGCTCTTACACTGACTGTGGGCTTTTTTTCAATGAAGAATAGATTTCAGTGGAAAATTCCTGTCCAGCTCTAACTTTTGTTGATCACTATGCACAGTAGCTTCCTGGTAGGCACAGCCATCATGTGTGAGCCTCGGCTGAGCCTGGATGTGGAGGCAGGCAGCTTCCAGTGTCCTCTCCTGGGTGGGAGGCAGCTGCCATGGCTTCAGGATGCACTAATTAGCTCCAGCAGAGCAGTCCACTGGGATTTCTGGTCTCACTTCAGGTTTTGCTTTCACTTTAATTTGGAAGATAATATTGGTTATCTAAGGAAAACATGTCCTTTAAGCTATACTCTGTGGGCAAGAGGTATATTCAGAAATTTTGGAATTTTTTTTTGAAGACTGTAATAAGATTTCAATAGGAAGGTATTCATACATCTCTTTATTAGTTTATTTGTCAAGTTTCTTTTTTTTTTAGCAATAGAAAACATGTATTTTTAGAAAAGTGAATTCTAATTTTCTACAGGGTTTTGTGTATGCTGGCAAATACTTAACCACACAAAACATTAGGAGATTAGTTGCATGCTTAAAATTACACCTACCCTTAAATACCGTGCTTGTTGGACACCTGGGAAATTCCAGGAGTCAAGTGCCTGTGCTCTGACTATACTAAAATACTTAATTTCAGAACTAATCCCTTCCCCATCTCTCCTTTGTTGTTAAAGTACATTACATAATAAATGCATTGCCAGATAAAGGTAGCGCAGAGAGCAGCTAATCCCCAGCCAGCTCTGGGGGCTTTCTGGATGGTGGCAAAGCCCCTGGCCATGGCTGGGGAGCCGGGGCAGCAGCACCAGATGGCCCTGCAGACAGTGGAGGAGGGCCAGCAGTAGCTCGGCGACAGCCCTGCCAGGCAGAGCTGGTTTCATCCTACACAGCAAAACACTCGGCTCCTGGGAAGGTTTATTAGCTCCAGCACCACACCACAGGAGTTCAGGGCATTGGCTCAGGACCGTTGTGGTGCTCAGGCTAATAAGCTCCTGGTGGAGCAGGTTGTCATGGAGCATGGAGGCTGTTCAGTGGCTGTGTGAGGAACCAGCCCGGGTCAGCCGGGGACAGGTCTGAACTACAGCTTACGAGGCCCGCTTGATTCCAGCTGAGTCTACAGAGCCATTTAGATCCCTGCAATATGTCTATAATCTTGGATTATTCATGACCCAGGGTATTTCAGTCCCCTAGTATGTCAGGTAGCAGAGAGTTGACTGTAGCTGGCAGGGTTGGACTACTTACAAATACTTGAACTGTATTGACTCTTTTTCTTGAGTGATTTGTCTTGCAGCTTTGCACTTGACTAATTTTGTGTTCCTGCTAGTTGTTCCATTTAATATTCTATTTGTATTTTCCATTTTCCTGCTGCCAATATATACACCTTCACCAACATTACTGCTAATGACTTTCTCTTCTTTTCATCAATAAACACATATTGTCTGGAGTGACAGTAAGATCATCTGCTAGAAAATGCATTACTGTTAATAAGACAATACAAATAAGAAAGAAAATTCATTTCAGCTCAACAACTGTAGCATCACTTTACTTCTGGCACTTGTGTGCACGCTGGGGAGAGGGAGTAGACTCTCTTCTTCCTTCCATTTTCAGAAGTGGGCTTGTGGTTCAGTTGCTAGAAGTAGAATTAAGAGGATTTTTTTTCTGTAATATCTATTTACAAAATGTGTCAAAAGCAGAGATACCAGATAATGGAGTTATTTTGACAGACAACATGAAATGCAGACTGTGAGATGAAAAGGTGGGGCTTATCCTCTGGTAGCTGATTTCATGGATATTTTTGCCTACTCAGTATGTCCATCTCCATCTCTACCATGGAACAAAATCATTATTTATAATAAAAGTTTCCTCACCTGCTGAAATCTGGGTGAGTTGATAGCTGGGTAAGCAGTAATGATGGAGTCTGGTCATACATGTGCATCTCATTGTTCATGTAGGTATCTCAATGGCCAACCCATATCATCATACCGTGGAATTAAATCCCAAGTAAATAGTAAATTGGCCTTTGACAACTAATCTGGCTCTTACAGGAAAATAATTAAAACTTTCATAGTAACTTTTGTTTTCTGCGTGCTTTGTGGTAAATGATACATTAGCCTCTAATCTTTTTTGTGGTAAAAACTGCTAGTGTGCTTATTTATGGGCATCATAAGCTGAGCAAAACAATCTATTGTCTATGTTCCCTCTATTGTACCAAAAAAAACCCCAAACCAACACAGAAGTCTTCATTAGTCATAAAAATCCACAGTTTATACAAAGCCAGTTTAATAATATTAATTTACTAATTTACATGCATGAGAAAGCAAGAGGCCTAATGATTAGTCAAAGGACACTGGGCTGTGTAGGAGGCACTGTCCCTCCTGCAGTGCCGAATGGAGCCTCCAGAAGATGTTCACTCTTGCGGTAGTATGTTGGGTTAAGTTGATTTTAAGTCCCCTGCTTTTGTGCCAGCTCTGCTTTTTCCACCTCTCTGCAGCAGCAAATGACTGTGCACATGGCTGGGTGTGAACAGAGAAATAAGAAGTTTTGTCAAGCTGATGAGTTGCAAGGGGCTTGAATTTTCAATTTTTTTTTTCCTGGGAAAAGTGGATATTATTTCTTGTGTAAAGTTATTCTCACAGCTGCAGTCTCAGGGGTGTGGGTGTGTGTGTGTGTGTGTGTGTGTGTGTGTGTGTGTGTGTTGGGGTGGGGACTATTGTAAGGTTCTGGACAGTATTGATTGCTTTTTTAAAAAGCAAGCAAACAAAATTGACCAGCCAGAGTCCTGGTTGAAGTGTTTCAGTAGGAAGTAGATCCTTAATAGGTGCCTGCTGCCAAGGCTCTTTGATGTCTGTGATTCCCAGCCCTGGCCTGTTGACTTTTCCCTGCAGGAAGACCACTGATATAAGACACTTTCAAAAACTAATAATGATTAGTATACCTAAACTGGTTCCTACATAGTAATGCATAAACACTTCTGGATATGTCCTTATTCCAGTTGAAATTAAGAAAATAGATCTCAACTCTAATGATGACTAGAGGTCATATTATGACATTCATGATGACTTTTGTCTGTCAACACAGATATCCTCAGTAGACATAAACATATGCAGCAAAAGAAAAACAACTATCCTTTAAATCAGAAAAAAATTGAAATAGACCACTGAATCTGTAGAGTGAACATGATAGATGCCTAAAAAATGAAAAGAAATATGGTAATGCTTAAAACATATAAAAAGACAAGATTAAAAAGCTTATTTGACTACATGCGTGAGCAAGAAAGTAAATAAATATTTTATTTTTTTAGTTTTATCTTAAGATTTTAAGAATTGACTTGTCTAAGTCAAGTCAATTTTAAGAATTAGCTTGTCTAAAAAGAGCATAATTTTCTTAAGTACGTACTTTCAAACATTAACATAAGTACTTGCCATATGTTTCTAAAATGATAATTATAAAAAGGGACCTTTTAATGGCTGAGATTTTACCTAGAAATTATGCCAGCAAGGACTCCTATAATACTTTGAGTACGTACCTTCTGCTTCTGGGGCATTAAGTTTCAGTCTTGCTGGGTTTTGTTATATAAAATTCCTATTCATAGAGTAATTCTAATTAATTCCTGACCCTTCCCAAAGGAATTCCCTCTTGTCTAAAACCTTTCCAAGGTAAAAGAAATGTCTTTTAGAAGTACTATAGTAATTCTCTGCAGTTGCAGGAGCTCTAAAAATATTTTCAGGTGTGTACTAAAATACGTATAATCAACTGGCTTTCAGAATATGGCTGACCTAGAGAATGACACCACAGGATAAGTGCTTGTATGATCATTAAAGTTGGTCGTATGTCACTTATTCTCCTCAAGGGATATTACTCATAACGTTTAGAATCAACATAAAATATTGGCAAAGATTTTGGTAAAAATTCTCTTGAAGAGTCAGCCTGTGTATTCCCTTGAATAAGATAGACATGTCCTTCCCTTGAATAGGATAGGCATGTGTGGTGGTTTGAGACCCTCAAAAAGAAAAATCCAATTTCCAAGTTCCAAGCCCCATTCCAATTTGTTTCAGTGTGAGAGGGTTTTCCAGACATAACGCAACTCAGTATGGAGGGAAGGGAATTATATTACAATTTATTACTTACACAAATAAATACCATAATACATTATATACACAATTCTAACTATCTCTCCTATGGTAAAGCAATATATTTACATTTGATCAAATCCCTCCTTTCTCTCCAATAAAAGTTCAGAAGGGAAGAAGAAAAGGTTCTTTTCAGTTTCAGGGCAACAGTGTCTCTCCTCTTCAAGGCAGCAGTCGTAGTTGGATTTGTCGTAGCTGGAAAATCTTTCTCTCCATTACAACACAGGGGTTTTCTCTCACCCCTTGGCCCTTTGACTCCAGCCAAAAGTCTCTCTCCCGTGGGCTCGCAAAGCAGGGACAAAACTCACCTTACCATGGCCATATCATGGGGTGCAAGACATCCCATGAAAGTCCCTTCGTCGAGGGGTCGAGTTCCCTCGAGTCAGAACGTTTAGGGCAGCTCTCAGTTCAGTCTTTGCCCCAAGCGTTCTGCCAGAGGTCCTTTGCTCTGTCTCAGCTGCCAACGTGGCAGCAGTGGGGGGGGCAAGGCCACTTCCCCTGCATTCCTTCTGCCTGTCCTGGTCCAGCTCCAGAACATCTCTGAGCTTCTCAGCTCCTCTCTCTCCTGCTGCTGTATTTCAGGACTCCCTTCAAGTGGAAGTCCACCCCCTCCTTCCAAGAGGGGTCTCAAAAGGTTTGGGGAAAGTAAAGCCAGGTCTGACCCAAAACAGTCTTTGCTGACCTCAGTCGTCTCTCTCTCCGTTGGACATCTCTGTGTCTCTCAGCTTGGTTCCGTGCCATCTCTGCTGCTCGCTATCTCCTTGGCTTTCAACCACAGCTCCCTGTTCAGTGCTGCTCCGCTGCAGTCTCAGTGTCTCTGGCTGTCCAGTCACAGCGAAGAAACCTCCCCCAGCTTTGGCTACAGTACTCAGCCCAGTTTAACCCTGTTCCGAGTTTCTGCAGCCCCAGCCAGGGCTGGGGGGCCTTGGCCCCCAGTGGGCCATCCTGACCCCTCTCTCCTCGTGGCTTCACAGCATGACTACCTCTCTTCCAGCTACGTCATCTCCCTTCTTTTCTGGCCTGCTGCAATATGTTGATTTTCACAGGAGCAAAAAAGCAGCTCTGATTGGCTCCGCACCAAGAACACCACCCCCCTGGAGTTGGCCACTTTCCAACTCCAGGGGAAAACTCTTTTTACCCACCACAGCATGGCTGCAGTCTTCCCTGGGCTCTGGATTGCAACTGTAAACAGCTTTCTTCCATCAATGGTCAAGAGGAAATGGAAGGTGTTTGAGGAAGAGGTATTCTTGTGATATGTTTAAGAAGAATTGCAAAAAATTACTCCTTTCACTTATTCCTTTAATTTGGAGGCTATTGTCTCAATTTTGTTCTTTAATCTTTAAGACATTTACTTAAATATATATATAGACTTATGTCTGTGACAAGGATGACAAACTACTTCTATACAAGTAGAGAAGAGCTATGGAGGGTGTAAGAGTGTGTACGAACAATGCTTGTAGAAATCCTACAATTAAAATGCATAAAATCATAGAATATGCTCAGTTGGAAGGGACCCATGAGGATCATAGAGTCCAACTCCTGGCCCTGCACAGGACCATCCCCAAGAGTCACACCATGTGCCTGAGAGTATCATCCAAATGCTTCTCGAACTCTGTCAGGCTTGGTGCTGTGACCACTGCCCTGGGGAGCCTGTTCCAGTCCCTACCCACACTCTGGGTGAAGAACTCTTTCCTAATATCCAACCTAAGCCTCCCTGACACAACTTCATGCCATTCCCATGGGTTCTATCACTGGTCATCAGAGAGAAGAGATCAGAGCCTGCCATCTGCTTCCCCTTGTGAGGAAGCTGTAGACAGCTATGAGGTTTCCCCTCGGTCTCCTCTTCTCCAAGTTGAACAAGCCAAGTGACCTCAACTGCTCCTTGTATGGTTTCCTCTTATGACCCTTCACCACCTTTGATTCTTCACCACCTTGGTAGCCCTTCTTTGCATAATGGACACATGAGAGATCTTTATCTCTGAGCAATGCTTCTAGGTTTACAACGTTGATCTTTTTTCCACTTGTTGATTTGGACACACAGACTCCTCAGCCACAGTAAGGATTTGCTTTTTCAGAGTACATCCAAGTACTGTGTGGTTAATTTCTAGGGATTTTTAGCCTAGTCATGGGCCTAAGTCATGCTTTTGAGAACTGTTACCCCTGTCACTAGTGGGGTTCCATAGGGCTCCACCTTGGGCCCTGTGCTCTTCAACATCTTCATAAATGACTTGGACACAGGACTGGAAGGGACACTGAGCAAGTTTGCAGATGACACAAAACTGGGAGGAGCTGTTGACTCCCTTGAAGGCAAGGAGGTCCTGCAGTGACCTAAACAAATCAGAAAGATTGACAATCACCAACCATAGGAAGTTCAACAAGGGAAAATGCCAGATTCTGCACCTGGGAAACCCTAAACGTACAGACAGACTAGGGAATGAGATGCTGAAAAGCAGTGCTGTGGAAGATGACCGGGGGATCCTGGTCTGTGGCCCGTTGGACATGAGTCAGCAGTGCCCTGGCAGCCAGGAGGGCCGACTGTGCCCTGGGGGGCATCAGGCAAAGCACTGTTGGCCAGACAATGAAGATGATGAAGGGCCTTGAGGTGAAGCCGTGTGTGGAGCAGCTGAGGGCACTTGGTCTGTTCAACTGGAGAAGAGGAGACTGAGGGGAGACCTCATTGCAGTTACGAGTTCCTCAGGAGGGAAAGAGGAGGGGCACGCACTGATCTCTTTGTGATGACCAGTGACAGGATCTGAGGGAATGGCATGAAGTTGTGTCAGAGGAAGTTTTGGTTGGAGATTAGAAAAAGATTCTTCGCCCAGCAGGTGGTGGGGCACTGGAACAGGCTCCCCAGGGCAGTGGTCACAGCACCAAGCCTGACAGAGCTCAAGAAGTGTTTGGACAATGCTCTCAGGCACATGGTGTGACTCTTGGGGATGGTCCTGTGCAGGGCCAGGAGATGGACTCAATGATCCTTGTCATAGAGGGTCCCTTCCAACTTGGCATATTCTGTAATTCTGTGGATAAGTAGAAAGAGGTATGCTACCAATGATAGGGGTTATGCAAAAAATTAAATGTACATGCTAATGATATTGTATGGAATCATTAGCAAGATGTCTGAGGCTTCAGTTAAAGATGATAATTGCCTATAGAAGTAATATCTATCTACTCTTAGTTATCTTACTTTTGCTAACTCTACAGGTTTGTGAGTATGGCAATAAGCTGTAGTATGTCATAGAATTTTATACATGCAGGTTGTTTTCCTGTTTTGCAAGCATACAGTATTTCCTATAATAATTTATGCATAACTGTTTATGAAGATAAACCTAATTGAATAACAGGTATTTAACTGGTCCTTCTTTATCTTTACTTCACAGTCTATAGTTTTATTCTTAACTGCTATGTGTTTTTTGGGTTTTTTCACCACAAAAGTTGGGTATACATGACAGTGTCTCCTGGCTTATATTTTAGCTAGATAGTAATAAAAACCTGCACTTGTTCTTAGGCCTTTTTTCTTTTGCATAGCTCCAGTGAATCTATCAAATATTTCATTATAACAGTTTCTTACTGTTCTGCTTCCTCTTGACACAGCTGTGAGATTCATAGTTAAAGCTGGAAGAAGTCTTTAATAACTGGACATTATTTTTCTTACCTGTGCAGAAGTACAAATGTGCTTGTAACCTATTCTAAATGTTTCCCATGAGTGCTCAAGAGCAACAACCAAACAGATTTTGATAGGTGTAGTATGCACTTCCACATATATTATATTTACAGGTCTTGTAAACTCCTATTTTCCTCACAGCTCCTGTGATATCATTATTCTTGGGAGTGCAATTGATCAATAAAAAGTTACTAGATGCTACTTTGGAGGGTGAGGGGTAGCCACCAATCATTTCTTACGTCATATACTCGTTTCTGTGTTTTTTCCTCATTTCTGTGTATGTACTCTACTATTATTTATTTCCTTATTAATTATTTGGGGTAGTGACCACATTTGGAACTGACAAGTGGTCACAGCATCAAGTCTTCCAGAGTTCAAGAAATGTTTTGGACAACGCTCTCAGGTACATTGTGTGATTCATGGTGCTATCTTGTGTAGAACTAGCAGTTGGACTTTACTGATCTTTGATCCTTTCCAACTCGGGATGTTCTGTAATTCCAAATGCGAATGTTAAAGCTTACACAATGAATACAGAGTTTTGATACATGACTGTATACACATATATATGAACACCAACAGGCATCTCTGAAATATTAGTGGAATTTTCTTTTCCTATATGTCATTCAATTTGGTCTGACTTTCACCATCATCTATAAATGAGAAACTGAAGGAGGAATAAGGAGCGTGAATGGATCTTTAGGATTGGTGGGTTTCACTTTACTGATCATGGCTTTTATTTGGTACTAGAGTAGAAGGAAGCTTTTTCATCCCACATGATGAATAGAAATCGAGGACACCACAAAAAAATTTCTGCCCTAGCTAGAACAAATACTGGGCAAAAATAATTGTTAGGAAAATCTTAATGAAAGGTAGTAATAACCAAAGGAAGTGGTCTTCAGTGTTACTATTTGTCCCATGTCCATTTCTGAGAATGATTATGACTTTGTGCCTCCAAACTTATCAACCCTAGCAGTGGTTCTGAGAGCAGCAGAACTGCAGATACCATCCAGTGCCTGGCTGCTGAAATAGCTTGACACTTTGGGGTAGGGAATGACTGAGGAAAAGACCAAGAAAATTAATCAAAAGTAATCATAGAATGGTTTGTTTTGGAAGAAACCTTAAAGACCAACCGCTTGCCACGGCCAGGGACACGTTCACTAGGCCAGGTTGCTCCAAACCTCATCCAGCTTGTCCTTTGCTGAGGACCAGTTAAAACCAGTTGTATATTCCTCATTGAAACCTTCGTGTTCCCCAGAATAACTTTGCTTACGCTCACAATCGAACAGTCAGAAATGGTTCTGAGCAGGCTGTAGGAGCTGTACAAGACCTGGATGAAGCAGTACTCATCTGAGATTGCTTGGCTCCCAGTGGTTACTGAAGAGCAAAATGCTTGTAAGTCACTGGAACAATCAATGAAGAGATGTTGTTTCTTCCGAAAAGGTTCTCTTATTGAATTAATTTTCATATTTTTAACACTCCAGTTACATTAAGATTTATATGTGACTGAGTTATGTTTGCTGTGGGAAACTGCTTTAAAATTTCTTGGCATTTATGTGTTTAAATTCTTAACCATAATATTACATTAAGGTAGTTGCACTGAATATTAAATTGATTTAAAGGTATTAATACTATATACAGTATGCACTCTTTAGCATGTAAATATCATAATGCAATAACAAAATGCAAATTGGAAAATATTTTTCACGTTCTTGGTAAAAGTATTAGATTTTTGCATTAATTCCTGATGGTTTATAATCATTATAGCAAAATGACTTGAATGGAATTCTTTGATTTATAAAAGTGTAAATGAGCTCTGAATCAACTCCTGAACCTTGCAGTGTTACAATACATCTATGCATTTTTTAGTGCAGTGAGGAAACACTTATAAAACCACCTACAAAATAGGTACCTCTGACAAATGTATTTGACTGGAAATCATGAATCCTTCAGAAAAGTCTCTTGTGGTCTTTGGAGCTAGAATAAAAAACTCCCAAACATTAACCTCTATTTACATGGTGGAAGAGTGCAGTTCAAACACAATTAGATATTTACAATTATTGCATTTCAGTGATCTGTAGGAGCAAAAATGAACTTACAGTGCCTTTGAAGGTATTCCCTGTTGGCTCCCTGTAAATCTGTGTTCTTGGATCCATAAAAGGGCAGAAGGTTATGATATGGCAGTTTCCAGTAGCAGTGAAAAACAAACCAAGCAGAGAATAAGGAAGTCAAAATCTTTATATACCAAATATCCTACTAGATATCCTCTACTAGACCTTCATTCAAACTATTGCAATCTGGCTTCTCTTCCCTCTTGTGGTAAGGATGTGGATACGATCTTAGATAAAGCCTCTCACCTCAGATATTCCCTTCCCCTCTTCCCCCCACCTCCTTTGTTTTCCCTTTTTCCTTAAAAATAGTGAAATCCTTCAGGGAAGAAACCTTGTGTTGATGTACCGCCTTGCCTTGATCTGGGTTGAACCTCTGGGTGCTGCTGTGAGGCACACAATGCCCTAATCCAGTATTTTCACCATCAGAAATTCTTTTGAGAGAAGATAATGCTTTTACAGCAATTATGATGAATATTTTTCTCTCTAAACCAACGATTCACCTACAACCTGAGTAGTATGTGCTTCTACAAGGAATGCAGTAAGAAAATGATGTAAAAAATAGATTATAATTTTTGCTGAAATTTTCTCTGCTAATGCACCCTTTATGCAAAACAATCAGTAGATTTTTTTTTCTAAATATGCTTCCCTTATGCAGAGAATGTTAATGGAAACACATTCTATACTGAAAAGTGTTTACTGTTTGTTTTTAAAAACAGCTTCTGTAATACAGATCTCTTTAATGGAAATGTATTGTAAACATAAACTCTTTACAATACACTATAAAATATTTTTATGCTGCAACACTCTTTAATGGAAAAGTCCTGTATATACTGCGCTGATTATTTTATCTTAAAACACGCTATACAAAACCTGTTTTAAACCAATATCTAGTTCATAATTTATACAAACAGTTTCAGCTAAGCATTCTAAACACAGTCAACTTCATAGAGAAAAAATGCTTAAGGTATTTCTTGTTGACTAACTGTACAGTGATTTTTTTTTTTAATTTTCAGTGGAAAAAGTGGGGAGATAAGAGTAATATCAGTTAGTTTTGAAAGCAGTCATGCTAAAACATGCTCACTTTCAGGGAGGTAAAAGTGTTCTCGAACTAAGTTATACAGAATCATCTCTTCAATCTTTCTTCTCCACTCTTGGGTTAGGAGACTTCAGCACTACTGCCCTTCAGCCAGATAGGCCTTATATTTATACAAATTCATATACTAAAGGTCAGCAACAGTGAAAATAACACCATTAGGTAATAACCTGAATTTTTCAGTGACCCCTCAAGAAAGGTTTTGGCTGCAAAGAGGTATATTCTCTCAGGAGAAGGTGGGTTAATCCACAGCCTTGGTTTCTTGAAGAAGCACTCCCCAAAGCAATTTTGTGGCTTTAGGCCACAGCAGCTCCACTGTGAGCAACAGGAACCATGGTCTTGTGCTGCTTCCCTGCAATTCCTGCTCCATAAAGGTGCTCCCATTCTCTTCATTGCAGTGCTAAGTCTGTGCCAGGTGGTCCTGCCTGGGTCTTCCTTGCTGAGCTCCTGCTGGCAGAGGGACTACCTGTGACTTGAGTAGGGGTTTGGTACTGAACAGAGAGAAATATAAAAAGGAGCATCTCATAATGAGTCCGGAAGGGTGGAGGTTTGAGATTCTGAGGTCCTAAGATACCACCTCTGTGAAGAAAGGAATTCAATCACCAGGACAAGGAACATTTATTTTTATGGTCAAACCTTGTTCTGTCACAGGGCTGGGAACTGCCAACAATGCAGTTGCCAAGCCCTCCTATTTCCACTATTCCCACTGTTTTTGCAAGAGGTAGTGACCTGTAAGTGCAAATGGTCTTTTTTTTTCTTCCCTTAAAACTCAGTTGCTCAGGGTTTAAATCTAAATGAAACCAAGTGAATGCTTCATTTCTCCAGTTATTCTTGTGCAACCAAATAAACCTGTGAGTCTCCCAGGACTGTGCAAGGTAGGTTATTTGTCTTTGAGTTCCCTGAGCGTCACTAAGCAGTTTAAATGGGAAAAGACATTACTATATCTGTGCTCATTGAGAGATTCGTTGCAGTCTGGGAAGGATTAGTTCTTCTCTTAAAGATAAAATATTACCATTTAAGAATCACTGTTCTTTAACGCATCTGGGTTTTTATAGTTCTAGCAAATATGTTGGAAATACTCATTGAAAGTGATGATAGTTTTGGATGTGTGAAGAGGTGCACTGGGAACACACAGGGAGAATGTGGGCCAAAGGATTGATGTTGAGACTTGCTTTTTGATTTTCAGTGCCCAAGGTTCCTGCTAGCTCACAGAGAAGACAGTATTGGAAGTTCTGTGTTCTATCTAAGCCTGTTGCAGAAGTTTCTAGGCTTTTGCATCACATCAGATAGAGATATATTTTAAAATTCTTGAAGTGACTTTGAATGGACTCTGACAATATGTGAAGTTATTGCTTCCTATTGTAGAACAGTGTGAAATTGAAGTTCTTAGGCAGACAGCTGTTTTTAAAATCCTTGCATTTTCATATAGCTAGCTTATTTCAAGGACTCTAACTGTCTTGAAGCAAATTATCCTTTGTCCTGGTTCAGGCTGTATATAATAAGCTCTCATTCTGATCAATGTAATTTCTTTTTTTGTTTTTACTTTCTCTTAAAACTCCAGCAAGAAAAGAAAACAATCTCAATACTCAAATGTCTGATGTTGCTAGTGTGCATCTTTCAGCCTTAGCCATAGCAGTGGCATTGTCAGTATTTAACAAGGACAAGAATTGAGAAAAGGCTTCTGTGCCTTAGTTGCTTAGGGTTTTTCTCCACAAATAAAAGGACAAAATTTTAAATATGCCTCTTGTTTCAGTGTAACTTTACAATAGATAAACATTTAATAACAGTGAGCTGTGACATTTACAAAGAGAAAAACATTTGAACACAGAGATTTAGCAAATTCTCAGGATTCTCGAGAGCAAATCTAAAATATTGCATCTCATTGTCCCCAGCTGAGCTCTGTGGACACTCACTGAGAAAAAACACTTTCTGTCTGCTGTACAGCAGATTTCTGAATATGTCCATTTTTTCCTGGCAATTTTACCTACACCGAATTTGTTTCATGATCTGAATGTTGGTCTTCTCTTTAGAGTTGTTACAAATGGTCTTAGCAAACCAAGAAGGTGGCTAAGTTTTGGTGCTGAAAAAGCCATGATATCTTTTAGTTCTGTCTGAAACCTTTGAACTTTGGAGTAAAAGTATTACCTAGATATGGGACTGAGGGATTGAGAAAAAGGAGCAGTATCTATTGATCTCTGTGGACTATAAGGAAGGTAAAATGGATTATAGAGTCCCTTTATTCTCACTGCCTGGAACAGCTGGGCAAACAGAGAGGAAATGGCTTTCTCCCAGTACTTGTCAAATAACTGATCCGTAAGTTATCCCTCCAAGGGACAAGGTAGACAATGACAGTATGTTCATATAGCAAGAGTAAAGTTACAGGACCGTGGCCAAAATTCAGAAAGAATGATTAAATAAAGGTTTATTGGATAGAAAGTTGTCTAATAAAATTTGAAATAATTATTTTATTAATAGTGTACATGGACTACCAAATCAGGATTAATTAAATGCAATCTGTATTAGGAAATTATCAAACCAGAACAAGTTAAATATGTACATTATATGCCTACATATTTCATACAAGTAATGCTCTGTAAATGAACATGTGCCCCATATGTCCAGGTACCTGATGCCCAAGGCAGTCTGATTCAATAGCCTTCATAAACTACAAAGGAAACAAGAGGAAATCATTGCAACAAAAAAAGCTTGCAAAAGTGAAATCTCTATTTTCTTCCATATCATGTGGAAACTATTCAACATATTACACTAACGTACTCTTTGATAGGGAATAACTAATTTCTTGAACTTGCTGCTCCTTGGTTGAATGACTTTAACAAAACTGGTTACAACACAGAAAATCTAGTTATTAAATTATGATTTCTGTTGTGCAGTAAAAAAAGAGAGCACAGCCCAACAAAATACTTGAGTGTTTACAATCTGAAACATATCTCAGTAACATCTGATTAGAAGTTAATATCTTAGGTGATATATCATTATCAGCATTAAATGTATCATCCCAACCGAAATAATAAATTTCATTTTACTTGTGTTTAACAGCAAACAGGAATCCGAAAATGTTTCCTGAATTTTATTAAAATTCTGTTATAGCTCATTTATAACTGAGGACAATAAAGTACTTACGGAATACAGAATGGTATAATCAGTGAAAAGATAAAGAGCTCCAAGCTAGCTGTTCTATATTGTTAGCATAAATGGAAAATAAGATTGGATCAAGATAAGAGTTTTGTAAGACTGCCTTGGTTTTATTTTCAACAAATTCTGCTCTTCTCTGATTTGGCATGGAGTTTATTCTGACTTATTTAAGGGCCTAATCTTCACATAGACAATGGATGCATGGGCTGCACGTGGCCTCAGGGAAGCATGTACATCTTTGTGGCTGATAGGACTTGGTGCAATTGAGGCATTTCAGCAAAAGAAAGTCTCAGGCACTTCAGCCTGAGCCCACAACACTTCAGAAGCAGCTGACAGAATCTCCCACTGTGTTTGATCTGTATATAGTAGAAGCTGTGGGGTCTACAGAAACTGAGTGATCAAACAGCATTACTGGGTTTTTGCAGTAAAAATTACATAATGTGTTTTTCAGTTCAGCTGTACTTGGGAAAACCGAAATGCTATTTTTGGGGGGCAGCAGAGTAAAATGCATATTTTATTGAAGCTTCTTTCAGAATAAAGCCAAATATCTTGAGCAGGTTTGCAATGGCATTGCAAATTTTTATTTTGGATGTTGCAATAGACCGGTCCCTAGGGGTGACTATTATGCCTTGGAATTTATTTTAACTTTCTTCAGAAGTGTGTACCTGTGCGTGTATATATACATATATGTGGGGATATATATGTGTAAAATTCATGTATGTGTGCACCTATTCTATTTCTGAATTGCTCAAGAGAGAGAACAGTAATGATATGCAAAGGTTTATCAAATGCTTCTGTTCATGTTTTTTTTCTCCCCATCAGAATATTTTGATCTGCAGGTACTATAAAGTAATACAGAGCCTTATTTTTCACAGCCACTGCAGTGTTGCCTTTGGCAGAGGAGGGGAGACCAGGTGTTTGCCATCTGAATTAGTATTTTTAGTTTGGAACAAACAGCATTTAGTACTGGCCAAGATGGTGCTATCAGAGCTGCAGGTGAAGAATTTAAAACTACACCTGGAATTTCTTATTCTCTTTGTCTATAAGAAGCCCTTTTCTTGAGAATTTCTACTTTTGAGTATTACTTTTTCTCTGAAAGGAGTGCCATTACAAACATTAAGTGTGGAAAAGTAAAGCAGCAAGAGCTGTAATATCTACTATTTAAACTGTTAAGCCATTTTGTAAAACTTTAAAGGTTGGAAATTAAAGGAATTAAAAATACATTTGTGAGGTCTAGAAAGTACTGTTGGAAAGAGCATTGCTTTATGGTTCATTAATTCTCTTTTTCCTCAATATAACGTTACCTCTCTTCCTTTTATTTTTCTATTTGTGTATTTAAGCATAAATGTGCATGTGCATTTATAGTGTATCAGGTCCCCAGTTAGAGACCTGTGTAGTTTAGACTGCATACAAACATTGTTACCAGATCCCTGCTGCTTATTGCTGCTAAATTATATGTAGGTGATGAGTTGAACACTCTTCACTGAAGAGTTGATGTCTGAAGTAAGACCAATACGAAAAAAACCAATCCTATAAAGGCAAAAAATAGAAGGTTTTGGTTTTATTTATTTCTTAAAACTTAATTCCATGTCCTGAAATTGAATGAGAAGTCTCTGTTTTCCTCTGATGTTTTGTATTTTACATAATTTCTCAGTATTCAATAAATAAATTGCTTGGTTCTTAGAAATAAATGATTCTCTCCTCCCAGGTTTTAGGGAATATCTATAAAGTTTTTTTAGGGAATATCTATGTATTCAGAAATCCTTATTTAGAATTTTTAGTGACTTGCAGATTTATAACTCTGCAAGAACTCAATAGTGGAACTTCCCAAGGAAAAGGAAAAGGATATGTCACCACTATGCTGAGAGGCCACTCTTGAAAGATCTCCAAGAAAGCAATTCTATGATTTTCCTTCCCTGAATGATTTTAAAATGCCCTACCAACACGAGAACATTTTCCTGTTTTATTATTCTAGGAAATAAAAAATATCCCAAATATCAAATCTGTTCTTATCTGAAGAAAAATGCACACACACATATATATAAGTAAGTATTTATACATATATATTAAAAAAAAATCCGATTCTTCCTATCATAGATATTAGGTTATTTGTAGGGCTGACCTAATATTGGTTCCAAGTTTAACACCCAAGTCCAGCTTGGATTTTTCTAGGTGTCTGTTGTAACGGTCCAGTGCCATTTTACAGCAAAAATATTGACTGTCAGTAAGAACTTGACATTTAAAATCCTTCTGCACCATTGATCCTCACTGCAAATATCTTTACAATAATCCTTTTATTAAAAACCTTCTAAGAAAGATGAACTAAGGATTGGTAAGGAGCTGTTAATGAGTAAATAAATGTAACTAAGCCCAAACACACTCTAGGTGTTTCAGATATTAAGTATTATAAGGTGTTTGAAAGATATTTTATGTATTAGAAATTTGAAAGATTACTGTGGTTGATTACTGCACAGAAATGGTCTATTTTGTTAATATCTCAGATTCTAATATGGTTCTGGAATTCACACCAAAGTAACTTTTATTCTTTAAATAGAATTATGTATAAGTTCAATACTTAATAATGAATGATTATTCTTTTTCTAGAATGTCAAGAAAAATAATACTAGATCTATTTAATAGGCATAAATGCAGATTTTTTTAATCATTAAAGAGGCAAACTTATCTGTTAAAAATATTATAAAAGGAATCAGAATTAATGAAGTACTTTGTCCAATAAGGATACACAGGAATCTTCTTACAGGAATCCATAGAGACCTCTGCGTGGTTGCAGAGCACAAAAAAAATCAGCAGCTAGAATTTCTAGTTTAATGTTGTTTTGCAACTCTGGTCATCTCAACAGAGAAGTCAGTATTGGGACCCTCCAAGATGCTGATCCCCGTGGTTCTGAGTTCATGCACTTTGAGAAAGAACATTATTGTTAAAGCACCTATTGCATCTGTGCACAGACACACATGACTGTTATGAAAAATAATTAATAGCTATTAATTACCATTAGCAGGTTCGAAGCATCTAATTCAGTGACAAACCTCAGATACACAAAGCTGAATCACACTTACTGACCTTCACCTTGCTTTTCAAACCAAAGCTTTTATCACAACGTGTCTATTCAGATGGTTAATGGTAATTGCTGTCATCACCACCACACAGGGCAGTTTGTTTCTAAGCCTATTTGTTTCATAAATACTGTTCCCAAGTACTTTCAGAAAACATTTTATTAGGTCTATTTTGACTTCAAATGAAAGTTGAGTAGTTTTGTCTCTTATCCATTCTGCCTATACACTTTGTATATCCCTTCACTTTGGCTGCCCAAAAATTCAGTTGTGTTTTGTGAAATAAAACCTCACATAACACAGGAACTGCTCAAATTTATCACAAAAACTATAGAAGATTGAAATCTTCACATGACATGAGGACTTTGAACCTGAACCCTTCCATGTGAAAGATGAGGACAGGTATAATTCTGATGAGCATTAGCTCTGATATAAATCAGGAACAGCTGCTCTGAAGTTAGCAGAGTTGTACTAGTCTAAAAAGTATGTGGGAAGATCAGGTTACAGATACATGGCTAATATAAATATGAAATTAAGTGTGTCTTTATTTGTGTATGCATAAGTATAAAAATATTTCTAATTTCAGAATTATTTTTGCTACTAGAAGAATTTCTCTCTCAAAAAAGAAGCAAAAATAGGTGTAGAACATAAAATGTTTGCTCATGAATTATTTGAAGATGCTGTCCAGGTAAAATGCCATAGGTAGTATCTTTTTAATCTACTGTCATTAGGACTTCAGTACTTAGATTTCAAAGGTAATTATACTTGCCTGTCCTGAGACTACATGAACGAAACATTTGCCAGAGATGTTACCAGAGTTAATTCAGTCTAGAATTACATTTTCAAATACTATTAATTGGTGTATATATAAGATCAATCGCTCTATGCAAATTTACTGAAATTGAAGATCTGGATCTTAGAGATTGTTTTCAATATGCATTAATCAAAAGAGATGGGAATATTGTTACTAGATAATATTACAGAAGATTCTCTAGGAATAATTGTACTGTAGCAAGTTAATAATGCTGGTTAGCTTTGGAAGAAAAAGCCACTGTGTTGATGTCCTTCACCAAGATTTTGAATAGTTCTGATAAGACTAAAAAAGTTGTATGTGAGACTTAGTAATTTTGGACAAAACCAAAACGAACTTCATTGACTTAATACAGTTCTATGTTGTGCGTAGGCATCTCTCCACACACCTCTATTTCTTTTCTTTTTTTTTAAACCCTCTTATACGTGTAATCTAGTCATGCATTAATATAAATCATAACAATGGGATTTATATGTGTAGAGTTGGGATAAAAGTAGACATGATTTGGAGCCAACTGTGCCACTACCTGTTGTGATGGAAATGGAGTTAGGATTGCTAAATATTCATTTGCTTGTTGAAATGTTTATTAAATGACTGTTGGTTTGGATTAATGTAAGCCTTTATGGAAAAATCAGCAGGGTGGAAACAGAGTAGATCAAGGTAAGCTAGATAGTCAGAGAGTCTTAAAGGGCATTGGCAATGAAGAATACCTCTGCAGTCAAAACCACTTCAGTAATCAAAAGGGGGGGAAAAAGGGCAAGGAGTTGTTTTGGGAGAACATAAGAGTTACAGGATCCCACTGATTTCTGCAATATCTCTGCCTGCTCTCTCAGGGGGGCAGTTTAGAGAAGAGAGTTTGGTTAATTGCATAGTGCCTAAAGTGGGGTTTGCTATTATTATTCTGACGTTTATTCCCATTGACAAAATCAATAATAATTTGTAAGAAAGACACCAGGAGTATCTCAGTAATGCAGAGATGTGCCCAAGAGAACTTGAGTGAGGTTTGCCCCCAGGAGAGGAGGAGAAAGGTGCATCCAGCAGATGGCTGAGGCTGTAGGATCACCTACATTCCCCTGCAACACTCTAAACTTCTCCTCTGCTGGAGAGGGGGCACTTTGTGCATCTTCCCAACTAGTTTTTTTCCCTACTTTGGAGAAAGATGCATGAAGAAAAGTGTTGTTTACTGTATCTGGGCCTTGAAAGCCTGAGAAATGCATTTCACACAGTGTTATGCCTGAAGAAAACTTTGCTCCCTTCTGATGCGTGAGGCCAAGCTATTTAAGTACCACCGTTCTGTAAATATTTACATTTGTCAAAACTATACTTTATCATAATAAATATATCTATTCAATGCATACCTTACTCATTTAGTAGCAAACATTAAAACAAGTTACTTACAAAGAGAAGCCCTTGTCATTTGGCAAAGAAAACCGCAATAATCCTCTGCTACTTGCTCCCCCCTCCATTTTAATTGTTAATGTCTTTTCAGCATGCGGGAGAAGTAATCTCCCACCACGCTAAAGCAGTCAGCCTAATTGAAAAGAAATACGAGTCATCTAGTGCACAGCTGAAAAATTCAGCTAAAATGCAATCTGTCATTATCTTTCCAATGCCAATTTTAAATAGGTATTAAAGTAAATGGGGGAAACATCTTCTCATTTCTCTGGTGGTATCATTTCGTTTTTACAGAAATCCCTAATCCTCAAATGAAGATTCTGCCCGATACCCAACAAAACACTCAAGACTCAGCCTCAAGTGTCTTGGAAACCAGATCCAAAAATAGAGGAAAAATTTCCCTATCATGAATTAATCTCATTTGAAGATGATTTAAAAAATACAGTTTATGCAATGCAAATCCTCGCTCCCAAAATAACCTGTATTTGTGGTTGTTATGCCACAGTCAAGAGATAAATTACTGCTCAGTGAGCTGTTTCAGCACGGCAACGTGAACTGCAGCTAGGATTAAGGAAACTGATGAAGCATAACATACCATGAGAGAAATGAAAACATTTTATAGGACACATGGGTATTATTGACAGGTTTCTACTTTTTGATACAATGAACTATTTCAGCAGGAGATCGTATTTGAAAAGTATCCTGCATTAGAAAATTATATGCCACATTTAAAAGTATTCACACTTTTAGTCCCCAAATTATTATGCACTATATAACACATTTCAATTTAATTGGAAGAATATTGTATTGTGATGCTGAACACTTGTTTAATGGAGATAATATTTCATCTTGGTAGGAAAAGTTGGATTCATTTGAAGCTGAGACACCCTCAGATTTGTAATTACCAGCGTGGGCTTCTGAGTAGGTAAAAGTATATTGAAAATATGTCAGTGGGGGCCTTATAGAAAATCCATCAAGCCCTTAACAGGTCAAGCTCAAACAAAATCTTACTAAAGCTATTACCATCAAAGTTTATTTGGTTCTGTCTCAGGACAATTTCAGACTCCTCCACTAACTGAAATTCCCACAACTGCAGAAACCTCGTGATCTGTACTATACTGCATATGCTCAGCAAGTGCAAGGAAATACATGCTTAAAAAGATAACCCTACATGAAACCTGTCAAATTGAAAAAGAGAGTTTTTAGCATTCTACTGTAAAACACGATGGCTAATTATTTTTCCTTCAGCAGCCTTGCTTTCTCATTCCTTCCCTGAAGTAGTAAAAGATTCAGCTAGATTGAACAAAGACTATGCTCTCAGGAGTAATCATCTGCTGGTAGAAAATGACATGACATTTCTGCTGTTATTCTTCCTGGTGTTCACAAACTGGAAAATTTTGTACTTCAAATGTGACCAAGATAATGCCTCTGTTGTAACTACAGTTGTAGAGGTAGAGAAGAAGAAAACAAGAAATAGTTGTAGGAAGACTTCCATACTACTGTTTACTTTCTACTTAGTCCTTTCATTTGAATCATAGCAGTTAGTGTTTTAGAGGGATACAATTCAGTACTTTCAAAGGCTCTTTCAGTGAGATAGTATCTGTAAAGTCTCTTCTCATTCACTGTCCATATAGTCCTAAATTCATGGAGCACAGAGGCTTAGAGCAAGATTTCTTTACATAGTGCTCCTATAAAACTGTGGCTTTGATCTGTCTGCATTCTGTGATGGCTTGCACGCAAAAATGGTTAGTAGCAAAGCTTATTGTCTCACTGGTAAGAACCAGTACTAGCTTAAAAGGCCTGGCTAGATGGGGCTCAAACAGGAAGAGAGTTTTCTGCACTTATATTTCATCTGACAGCTCTGCAATATTATTGTTGGAAAAGTCTGAGCAGTGAAGACATAGGACCGATTCGGTCCTGCTGTAGTCAGAGATGCAGTAGATGTTACAGTGTCACTGATGCGTTCAGGCCAGGCTGGATGGGCCTCTGAGCAACCTGATTTAATGGAAGATGTCTCCTGGCCATGACAGAGGGGTTGGAACTGGATTATCTCCAAGGTTCCTTCCGACCCATTATATGATTCTGAACCATTCTATGATTCTATGATACGATAGAGATTTTCAGAGAGCTACTGCAGAACAGTGGCTTTCAACACTTGCTTTGCACAGACAGCAGCATTGGACAAGTACCACATTGTGTGTGCATTTGTGTCTATCCTCTCTGCTATGCTGGATGGTAGCAGGAAGCACTTCTGAAATCCCATGAAGATCACGGGGATGCAGAACCCATTGATAGGTGTTGTCATCCTTGTTCACCTCAGTGAGCAAATGGTACTTAGATGTGACAGCGGAGTCTTCTGTTTTCATGCTGCTGGGAACTGCATTGATATTGTCCTCTGAAATCCTGCCATGTGACTGCAAATTGAAAATCAGTTTGTTCTTGGTCCACATTTGAAGAACTCAAATATGAAAGTAACCAAATTTTATAAATGTAAGATATATTTTGCAGTGACTTAACTGTGGCCTTCTAGTACCTGAAGCGAGCATATAAGTAAGATGGAGAGTGAATATTTACACAGACATGTAGTGACAGGACAAGTCTTCAAACTGAGAGTAGTTTTAGATTAGACATTAGGAAGAAATTCTTTGCTGTGAGAATGATAAGGCACTGGAACAGGTTGCCCAGAGAAGTTGTGGATGCCCCATCCCTGGAAGTATTCAAGGCAAGGTTGGATGGAACTGAGGAACCAGGTCTAGTGAAAGCTGTCTCAGCCAATGGCACAGGCATTGGAACTAGATGATCTTTAGGGTCCATTCAAACCCAAACAATTCTATGATTCTATAAAGCTTAGTAGACATTTCAAGTACAGGAAAAAGCACTTCTTGTTTGACTCCTATACTTGTTTTGGTGCCATTGTATAAGTCAAAGCTAAAAAATGGATAAATTTATGGTGAGACTCATAGGGAATTATTGAGCATTACAACAGGTTCCCTAGGGAAGTGATTCAGTCATCATCCCTCGAAGTATTCAAAAAACAAGTAGATGCGACACTTTGTGATCTCTTTTAGTGGGCAGGGTGGTATTGATTGAAGGTTGGACTCGACCTTGGAGATCTTTTCAAGTTTAATGATTCTATGATCCTAAAATGAAGGACAATAAAAGAACACTGAGAAGAATCATGCTTAAAACTGGTTGGAATATGAACTACATGATGTTATATAAGCTGCATTTTTCATTACTGCGAACAAAAATCAAGAAAATATATTTTTTCTGTTCTGTGTATTTAATTTGGAATCTGGGAAGAAGGTAAAAAAATGACAATAATAATAAAAGTTATATTAATAATAATCTCTTGCAGAGCCAGAGAAGAAAAAGAGAATTTAGGTGATATATGTAGTGAGACCGCATGTGGAATGCAGATTAGTATGAATTAGGTGAAAGAAAATGTTTGTGCAAAACATTGCCTATCTGAATACAGATTTCATAATCAGGACAAGAAGAGGCTGAAAACAGAGAATGATATTTTTATGTTCTACAAAATGTCATTGTTTTCAGAAATTATACTGTATTGAATACATCATGTTATGCAACACAGGATCTAGATGAGAAAATCAAGCAAGTAAACTCAAAACACCCAAAATGTCTGGTTCTCAAAAGCTGGTACACTACTGAAATTAATAGAGAGAGTAAAGGCAGGGGAAAGATATTTTTTGACATTTGGTAGCAATGACTTGCCCATGGTTATAACTGTGGCATACGTAAAGTTTTCAGTAACCTGCCCCCCACATCAAGCTGTTTGTGCCACTGATGGAAACTACCTCTTTTTTATGTTCTACATCAGATAACTTAAAAAATAAATTATTATAAGACTTTAAATTATACTTCTGCATACATATTATAGGAGAAGGGCTAGCACACAATTTTTGAAACAGAATGTGCATTCTAATTATTCTGTTGTTCTTGACCAGGGCTTAAAGGTGGTCAGGTTCTGGTGCGAGGAAAGAATACAAGCAGAACAGGGTGTTTGTTCTAAGACACTGATTAAGTATTTACAGGTTATACTTACCACAAAAATTTCTTAATAGTATTAAAATGACAGTTACCATTCAGCAGTTGGTTAAGTGTTCATAGACTATTTAGAATTTTTATGTCTAGGGAACTGCCCTCAGCACGTAAACTGAAAGAGTGACCATAATTTTCTTGATCCGTTGCTCCAAACATATTCCACAAATTCTTTAAGTCCAACTTTGTATTGTAGTTTATTTTGCATTTGTTGATGGAAACTCTCAATCAGATCCATGCTGAGGCTGAGAGTAGTACTCACTACAAGTGGTCATATTTGACACATATTTCGGGGGAGATACATAATGATGCAAAAAGAAAAAAAATCTGCATTTGAAAAATCATTGATAAAAAGTATTTTCTGTTTCCTGTAAATGCCAAATGTCTTAAGCTAAAGTTATCTTCCACAAAAACTGCCCCCAATGTCCTCATCACCAACCACAGGACAAGTCCCAGCTGGAACCATTTATTGGCTTAGTCAAGTGCTCCACTACTTTGTTCTAAATATGTCAACTTTGATTTATCCTCGGGCTTAGTTGCTGTCAAACACCGTTAAATGGAACTGGAATCAGCATTGCACCTAGGCTTCTACTAAGCCAAAACCATAATCATTTCTGCAGAAATGTTAGTAATCTGTGGCACTAAAGAGTCATGGCATTCCTGGGAGAGTATCTTGTATGAAGAGGGAAGTCTGGTCTCATGTTTGGCACCAGCTATAGGTAAGAAGTTCATAACATCAGTACTGAAAGCTTTGGCAACGAGCTTTGTCCCTCAGAAGAGTGAAAGTTCTTATTTGTGTGATTGATACTGTCAGGGCACATGCAGGAGCACATTACGAGCCCAGAGTTGGGACTATACCCACCAACTAGAGCACTGGCAATGTTTAGCCTAACATTTGATTGGAGCTTGTTGTGAGAATAAATGTGAAAGTTTTGATCATTTGGAGAAGTGAATGGCAAAGCACAATATTTTAAAGTAGATCAGAGAAAAACAGGCTTCATCTAGGGACTGAAAAAACAGTTAAAGAAGTATAGAGTGGCATGTTATCTACTTCTACTTATATGGTGCAAAAGTTTTAGGTGGCATTTTTACAGATTTCAAAGGGTATTGTTAAGGAAAACAACATTTGAAAGCAATATATACTTGGATGTCATGTGAGATACTAGGAAGGAATGCTGCCAATACTTGCTAATGTAGTAATTTACATTATAGTAGAAATGGGCAAAAAGAAATTCACATAATAGCTGAGCACTCTGTGACTTATTCTGAGCAAGGGTCTTCGAAATGTGAAAATGGACCCCAAGCTTCCCAAGGATGCATCTCTTTAGGAATTCATGCAGATGAGTCTTTGACCTTATAGTTTTCTCTACTGTAAAATAGAGAGTGAATAACGGTCTCAACAGATATTTTTAGTGGTACATAAAGGTGCATTCTCACTAATTTTTTGGAAATGGCCTAAAATTTTACCAGGGGAGGTCTGGATTGGATAATAGGAAAAATTTCTTCACTAAAAGGGTTGACAGGCACTGGAACATTTTGCCCAGGGAAGTTGTGGAGTCACCATCTCTGGAGATATTTAAAAGACATGTAGACGTAGCACTTGGGGACATGGTTTAGTGGTGGACTTGGTAGTGCTGGGTTAATGGTTTGATTTTATGATCTAAGAGATATTTTCCAACCTAAATGACATGTATTTATTACAATGCATTCAGTGGAACTACATAAACCTATTCTTTCCTTCTTGTAACCCACTATGCTTTGAATGGCAAGGTCACCTTCTCCAATGAGCAAGGCTTCTCTTGCAGTTTGCTCCCAACCATTGCCCAGCTCTCCTATAAAACTCCAATACTCTCTGCCTTTTTGAAAAGGGTTCTTGGAGGAGAGAAGAGAGATTACTGAGGAATATTACAAATACAGTATCTGAAGATTTCCATACTCCTATAATTTCTTCTAATAAATTATTCTGGACATGGAAAATATTTTAAATAAGTGTGTGATCTCATGCCCAGGTGGACTTAAAGTAGAGGAATCCCCAAATTCCAGCATGTCAGCAATTTAGGCTGTCTTCACAGCATTGTTGATTTGCTTTTTTAATGCATAGATATTTGTGTGTATATCTGTGCACAGGGATAAAACACTAGTGGGTAAGAATTCTTCTCTCAATTACTCCAGCAACAAGGGTTTGAATACTTTGTGCTCTGGGCAAAGCACAGGAAGAGTTAAGACTTGTTTAGTTGTCAACCTACCACAATATTTAGTTTTGTGTTTACAAGTAGTCAGTACCTCAGGTTCAAGAAAAGCTAAGAAAGATTTCACCTTAAATCATTGACATAACAGAAATAAAAAATTTGTAATACATTTTTTCACAGTATTTTAAGGAGAAATAGCATGAAGGCCATATCACATCAATGGTTAAACGTGCTAAAACCCATTTACTGAATTTAATTTCAAAATTTCTAGATAATAATTTAATTCCTTTTACATTATGTGTATTCAATTTTATAGCAAACTGAATAGAATTCCCAAAATTACTTAATCACATATTAGACCAGAAACATCAATGCTATTATATTTCATTAATGAAGAAAGCACTGTGCATAACTAATGGATTTTATTAAGACTAATATACATAACAGCAGGAGTAGTTGGCAGACCAAGGAAAGATTTTTAGCAAGCATTCTGTGGAAGTAAAAGTCACTGTAAGGTAAAACAATAGACTTGTTTGACACACTGAGGTGTAACTTTGGCATTCATAGGGTGAAGACACTGTGCTTGATAACTCTGGAGCTAGGAGGGCTCTGAAGTAACAGTATTTGACATGTCTGGGACATCTCATCAAAGGGAAAGGAAGATACCTGACAAGAGAAATGCTAAAGAGGAGTCCTGGTGGGAAAGTTGCTACCATGCAGAAAACTGTATTAGATAAAGATATCCAAGAAACTCATGCCCCCTGGGATGCAGCAGTGGTTCTAATTATTGATGGAGTATTACTAAGATATGTTGCTAAACAGTGTCACTAGCCCAAAGTATACATTAAAAATGTAGCATTTCAGTAGTTTACTTTTATTGTTACTTAAAAATCAAGTCTTGAGTCTTTTTTGATCTCTAGGCAATCACTGCTGTATTGGTAATTAGTGTACATCAGAGGTAGAGTCACACTACCAAAGTTCCAGCCCACTTTTAACAGTATTTCAACAAATTTCATATTAATGTGATTATTCATTAATTCCAGTCTTGTAAATACAACAGTATTGTAATGCACTTATTTATATTGACTTAATGTTTCGAACTAACTAAATATTGCACTGCCTCTTCCCCAAATTCAGTGATAAAAGGGAACAGCTGGGCTTATCTGATGCATAAAGCTAACTTTAAACACATCCTCGAGTCTCCTATTAGTAAGGAAACCCAAACTTTTCCAACTGGTGAAAAAGCCAAGTGTAGCTCAGAGCATACCTATGTTTAGAAGAGGTTGGCGGGTCATCCAGCAGTAAATACAAGATGAGAACAGAAAAAAGAGGACTCTGTCCCCAGTGCAGAATTACTTCTGCAATGCCACCTGGTCCAGAACTGCTTTATAAACCCCCAGAAGGTATCACCAATCAGCTAAAGGGCAGCCTACAACGCAGCAGCTGATATGTAGGGGAACAGGTGCAGAATAAGTAGAGAAATAAAATGTAGTAAAAAGAACCCATACATGCAAGAAAAGTTGTCCTTCTCTTGAGTTAATGACCCCAAATCTGTTTTCTCCATCTATCTGATCTTAGTTTGAACTTTAGGTGTGAGCAGATTATCTGTACATCACATCACCTTTTGTTCCAGGTCTTTAAAGTTCACTGACCACTGGAAGAAACCCAAAAAGTTACTTTTCTGCTTACAAAGACAGCTATGTTATGATTTTTAAAACCCTTATTCTTTTTTCCTGGACAAAGCTGGAGCTTTGAATGAATGCAAAGCTCATCTGATAGAATTATACTGCTGTCAAATTCTGGTATTTCAAGCAGTGCCTACAATCCAAAGGCAAAATATTGAAAAAGAAACAATTAAGTTTATTTTGCTCTACCAGCTGTGTTTTACATTCAAATATGAATATTGGGGAGGAGTTAGTTGGCTCTTCAAGACATTGTAAACTTTCTTTTGAAGACTGTAAGTCCAGAAAGGACAATATCAGTCACCTATACTTACTACATGTATGGCAGTGGTAGTTACCTTCCTGAATTAATTCTCACCTAAACAAATTTATATATAATTTGAGCTTTAAATTGAAGTTTTGAAGAATTCATTGTGTTGCAGGTCAGTTGATTGGTAGCTCTGTGGTGCAGTAAATCTGTATTGCCATTGTTAGCCAGAGGACATGGATGTTGCATTAGTCCTGCAAAGCCCCTACCAGGCTTGCTTTGGTTGCCCTTCTTTAGGCTTGCTTGAAGATGTGGATTATCTTGTTTGCGTAATGAGCATTTGAACATTACCTATTTGTTTAGCTTTAGGTTAGCTCTGTGCAATTGCATGGTGCAGTGTTATAATAATTTTGTTGCATCTCTGTAAGTAATAGACAGCAATAATAATATGTTATTCTTTGTAGAGTGAACTATCTCTGACCTCCAAGTGATAATATGGAGTGGAGGAGAAACAGGCAAAGGATGGTAGCAAAGGCCTTGAAGGCACAGCCTGGGGATGACAGCAGGGCCTATAAATATGCTATAAACAAATTGCCAATGTTGCCAAGAAACTTAGCCTTGGAAATCATATAAAACCAGTTACAGGGCAAAACAAAAGGAAGAACAAATGTCTAGAATATGCAATACATACTGTGTGTACCACAGTATATGAAGATATAATGTGGAGGTGCAGGCCAATGAAGATCAAGGTATAGCAAGCATTAAAACCAATCAGAATCAATGTCATGCAGTCCTTAGAAAGGGAGCAGGAGAAAATCCACTGCCAGACCCATATTCTTCGTGGTATGGAAGGCAGGATGCTGATCCCTGATTCCAGCTCCCTCACCTTTTCCTTCTGCAAATGGTTCTCACTTCTGACTTTAGGATCTGGAGGAGCAGAGGAAGGGAGAACACAACACCAGTGAAAGAGGGTAGATACCCAAGGTGTGTGGATAAAAAAATTAGAAGTGTTGTTAATGAGGCTTTTTGTGTAATAATATAATTTGGACAATCAACATTAGTACTGTTGTAGCTCGGGCAGTAAGTCTTTGAACAGACATGCAAGACTTCAGACTAGTAATGAATTCTTGGCTGCAAATATAAGAATTCTTTTTTCCTCTAGCCCACAAAAGCTGCATAAGGTGCATATTCTACTATTAATTAGCCTGACTCAGAAATCTGCATTTTACAAAGTTACTATATTTGTCTAGATTAACTTTTGCTAACAATTGTTTGGCTAAAAATTGCTACCACCTTTGAATTATTCGTGACTCATTTCTGCTATGTGAATCTTTGTCTGAGAGACTGTACATCCCACTATAATCAAATGAATATTCCACAGGCAAGTTATTTAGACCTCATTTGTTTTTAACTTCCTCTTTGAAAAGATAGAATAAATATACTCTGTTGTGCCCATGGTTTTTGATAACGAAATGTGACTTCTAATCTTATTCTCATATTTCTTTACTTTTTCAATTTTATGGAATCTTCTGAAATCAAATGTAGTAGACACAGATAGATTGTGTTACTACTGGTTATTCCAAAAACGGGAAATCATTTTTGGTATTCCTACCTGGTGTCCCCTGCACATGCAACCTTTTTTCTGCTCTTTTGCCTCAGACACTAGAAATTCATGTCTGACTGATGATTTAATTTGCCATCCTAAAGGAAACCCCAGCTACCAGTAAAATGTGAAAATATTTTCTAACCACAATATATGCTATAAAAGCTGTTTTGAATTGTGCTTTCTCTGCTGACAATAACATCTCTCCTTCTTTTTGTTTCCCTTAGTATTTTTCTAAATTTCTTATTTCTGATATTTTTTGTTGCCGTTGTCTGTTTCCCCCTTTCCTTTTTAATACCTTTATTTTATCTAAGAATGCTGGGGTTTTGTTTTAATTGTGTTAGACCAGCCTCTTTTGTTCAGCAGAATTTAAGACAGAGACCAAAAGTTCACATGAGTCTCATGGGTATGTTTTTCTCTTACTTAGTTTTTCTCATTATTTATTTGATAATGATTACTTCTTTATGAGAATCTCTGCAGTCACGAGACTATTCCTTTAACAGCTTATATCTATAGATCTTGTGTATAAAAGCAACCAAGCTACACAGATGGCATTTAAACAAGTAGTCTTTAGAGCTGTGATATCCAATTCTCTCTGTGAGAATGAGATCTGACATAGTCCAGTATGCTGGATCACTCACTTTGGAAAGTTGTCACCTCCAGTTTTTGACAATTGTTAAGAAACTCACAGATTATTTTTTATTATTGCCGGAATGACATCTCTGTCATGAGTAGGTCACAGTGAAATCACTCCTGATAATAAAGTTGTTCTTTTCTGTGAGATATAAAGCATAAAAAATAACTTGCTATGACTTTTTCTCATTCGGGATGTGACTTGGTACAGAGTATATTCTATTTTAATATCCAGATTTCTAATTTTTTTTTTCTCTCTCTCCATTTCCCTTGTTACCTCAGTAATCTGATTCTCATCATAAATGATGTATAGTACACAAGTCAGTGCTTGTTCTTCCCTTCATTCTTCCTGTTTGCATCAATTAATATCATTCAGCTGACTCATCCCTGCCAGATCCAAGGTTCATTGACGATAACAGAAAGACTTCTGATAACTTTACTGTGATTTGAATGAAACAGTTATTTAGGTATTGAGAATTTTATGTGATGTCAACAGAGTTGCATGAAGAAATTTTGCAAATACTTAGCGTGACTGAGGACACAAGGTGCCTATGTTTCATACAGAGTTAATCAAAACCTATTTTAGAGGCTAATGTGAAAAAAAAATAAAATAATTGACAACCTGTCTTTTTTGGCAGGCAGACACTGGGATTCATACAGCAAAAACATCTTAGTAAATTTGGGAAAAAAACATTTTCCTAATTAGAAATCACTGAACTCTCAAAAAATATATATTTCTAGTTATACCCTTTTTGAAAAAAACTCAAAATAGGTTGGTTTCTAAATATGCTGGTTTTTTAAGTATATTGTAGGTATTTTCCTGTTGGAAACCCTCATGATTCATAGATTTTTGTTTTGATTAAACATCTTTGAACAAATATTGAGCAGTCATTTTGCCTACTAAATGAAAACAAAGCATCTCAGAGAGATATTCTGTTGTCATACCCTATCAAACTGGATTTTTCACTTCATCCACAAATATTATCACCTTTCTCTTGTGCATGGTAATGGATTGACCTAATGGGTCAAAGAGTTAACATAGCTGACCTCCAGTTTTTCACTTACTGGCTGTAGCGCATTTTAGTCAGTGTGGATCAAATAGTTATCCAGTGGCAAATATTCCTAATAGAAGCAAGGTAATACTTTTACAGTACTGAAATGCCGCTCAGTAAAATGTGTTCTTTCCTATTTGGCAGAGACCTCTCAACTTTCCCTTCTTTCAGTAGCTGAGGCCTCTTTAGCATGTTACTCAGTGGATGACTTTTGGGATTGCCCAGGCAGAGGCATCAGTCATTGGGAGCAATGAGTAGGAAAGGAGAGGGACCATCCTCCAGGCACTTGAGAGAAAAAGGCAATTCATAGAGATCTATGTGGTAATAGAGACTTAAGAGGACTGTGCATAATGCATGATACGCAAAGGGCATGTGCTGTCAGATACCTTTGAATGCTGCGCGGGAGGAGGGAGGGAAATTGAGCTGCCTAAATAACCCGGGCTTTTGTTAATCCAAGATCAGAAGCAGACCCCAGCTGAGGGTTCATAATCATCTGCTCACTTGCAAGTTGTTAGATTGCATTGAAAAATCTATGCATTCTAGTTTCTTAAAGCTACCTTTGAAAATTTTTCGCTAATGGGAAATCTATTATGTTAAATAAAAGTCGATCCCTAGATAGAACTTATATGCATTATAAACAGGAATTGTGCCTTATCAGCTCATACTGTGCCATTACTGTGTCTCTGTAGAAGCAATTCCTTAAACTAATCTAGCCTATTTTTGTATGTTTTTTTCTTTAGTACTTACCAGAAGGGGGAGAATTTGTAGAATACCAGATTGGAAGGGAAGGATCATCTGGTCCAAACTTTTATGGCAACAGCATAGTCTAGATGAGATGGCCCAGCTCTGTGTCCAGCTGAATCTTAAAAAAGTGTCCAACACTGGACAACCCACCACCTGAGAAGTTCTCATCTCTCTGATTGTTCTCATTGTGAAACAAACCCAGTTCTCTCAGCCTTTCCTCACATGGCACATTTCCCAGTCCTGTTGCTTTTATATTAAACTTGTTTTTGCTGATACCTTTTCCAGTGATTCTTTAAGTGATCTTAAAACACTCACTCACTACACCCTTTTCTGGTCCCTCGACATCCTGTCCATGTCTTTTCTGTATAACAAGGACTAAAGCTGAACACAGTATTCCAGGTAGGTCTGTCAAGCCCTGAGTAGAGTGGGACAATGACTTCTTTATCTCTGTAGTAATGCTGTTGCCGATGCAACCCAACATCCCATTGAATCCTTTTCCTGCCACAGCAGCACACTTTTCACTCTTACTGAGTTTGCCCACCAGGACCCTCAGGTCCCTTTCCACAGAGCTGCTTCCCAGCTTGGTAGGTTTGTGACAGGTTGCCAGTTTGAAAAGGAGCCATTTATCACCTCCCACTGGGTGCTACCTGTCAGCCAGTTCCTCACCCAGTGCATGGACCACTTGTCTAGACCATAACATTTCTCTAGCAGGAGGCTGTGGAAAACTATTAAAAACCTTGGAGGAATCCAGGTAGGCAAGGTCCAATTCTTGTCCCACATCAACTGAGCAGGTTATTTTGTCATAGAAGGTGATCAGATTGGTCAAGGACAATTTGCCCCTGGGTGAATCTCTGCTTTTCCCAATTTGCATTTTTTCCCAATTTTCCCAATCATACACTTCATCTGACTTGTGATAGCCCCCATGAAAGGATAACTTTCCCAGGGACTTAGTTATGACTGACAGCATTATAATTTCCTGGATCCTCCTTTAAGCCCTTGTAGATGGGATTGACATTAGCCTTCTTCCAGTCTTCTGGGACATCCCCTGATCTCCATGACTTCTCAGCCACTATGGAGAGCAGCCTCTAAAGGACATCAGCCAACTCTCTTGAACCCTGATGGGGTTATTACCAGGTCCCGTCAATTTTTAGGACACACAGTCTTGTAACAATTCTTATACTCTTCCTTTACTGAAAGTGGGTCTGTATTTGCATCAGCCTAATTTTTTTTTTCCAAAGACTGTGATGAAAAGCTACTTCGTTGTCTCACCAATAATATAAGAGTGAGGCACTATGTTGTTTTTTGAATATCTGGAAAAAGCTTGTGTGAATGTTAGAGGCATATTTACTGAAGACAACTCATCTAACCACCTTTGACTTTGTCACAAAAAGAAGTTTTACACAGAAAACAAAATGTAAACATTTAGTTTATAGACAAAATAAAAGAATGAAGCTATAATTCTATGCGTTAAGCTATATAATTCAGATTTTTTCCAGGAAAATTAATCGTATAAAATGAAAGAATTTTGCAAACAGCTAAATCTCTCATGTACAGGCAGAAGAAACTTTAAGAACCTTAAAATATTAGTGTTTCCATTTGTGTATTATTTTACAAAAAGGCATGGGAAAATCACATCTGCAGACCTCTATGGTGATTGCTACAGGATCTCCCCTCCAGCCACCTGAGACACTTATTGTAAAACTGGAACACAGTATTCTTTAATACCTTGTATCTTTCACTGTACCATAGCAATGAAATGATATGTACATAGTCTTTATAAATAAAATAACTAATTCCAGTTCGGCTTCAAGCATGTAACCCAGTGACCCACACCACAGAAGTAAACAGAAACAGATTATACACTTGCTTTTTCAGAGGTTGGGCTTATCAACATCATTTCTCACAGGACATTACTTAGGGAAGGAGCATGGGTAATATTCTTGTTCTACACACTCAAAGTCTGTTAATAAGGATTAATGTGAGGCTTAGTCATAGAATTTTAAATATTTATAATGCACCTATTTACACAGTATCACTTAGAGGTTAAATACCCAGCTAAATGCTTATGCTTACTCCTAGTGTCTTTTTACCAGACTATTTTAAAAATTAGCAAATAAATAAAGAGAATAATGAATGTAATTTTGCATGAATACTTACTCATAATACAGAGTTTTTTCATATTCTTTAGTGTCTGTGTTATAAACAATGTTTGTAATAAAAGTTAGTCCTATTTGACTGCAAAATATTGGCTGGGGTCATCCAATCCTTTGAAAAGGAATTTTTCAGTAATGAATCATATACATATTAACACAGACAAACCTTAGTCAGTATGTGTCTATTATATACTGTTATAAAACAATCTAGCTGAGAGGGATCTTCAGAAATCAGTCATTCTTTCTTCATCAAAGTGGGATCTGCTATATTAGTGCCATTTTTTGACAGAAGTTTGACAAAATTGAGTGCTCACTATGCCACCAATTTAAAAAATGGCTGCAGGTGAGCAAGCGATCTAATCCTTTAATTTTTTTCCATATCGGGCACAGGCATGGAGAATAGATTATTCCCTTTTCTTTCAGTAAATCACTTCACCTGCCTGAGGTGTAAGATAGCACTATTTCCCCCAGTACTCCTTTTTATTCACCTTTCTCTACAGGAAGAAACCTTGGTCGTTTCAGAAGTGCCCTGCAGGTCTCTCTCATGCTGCTGTATTCCCTCCCTTGGGGTTTGTTCTGCTGGTCTCTCCTTTTAGCCAAAACTAAGTGCTGGAGGCAGGCACAGCATCCTGCTGAGATGTTGCAAGCACTTGGCAGAGGAAGAGGATAACTTCATCTATTTTTCAGGACGGACTTCTATTTATGCATCCCACGGTGACATCTGCCTGTCTCATGAAAACATGACACTGCTGATTTCGCTTGAGCATGTAATACCACATCACCTCTGGGCCCTTTCCTGGAGGAGAGCTGTCTGCTTGGTTGTTCCCTGCTTAGTACATTTGCAGCTGGTTGTTCCTAAGTATAGCAGCTTGTACCTCTCCCTCCTGAATTGCTTCTGGAGCATTTCTCTACTTCTTGAGATCTCTTTGATTGCTAGTCCCAACTTTCAACATAGTCCTTCCTGTCTTCATGTTTTCTCTAATTTTACACAGAAGCCTACTCTCTCCTCTTTCATTAATTAAAGATTGAATGGAGTTGCATGAAAGACAAGGCCCTATGGGGAGACATTTAATATTTGCTTCCATTTTGACAGAGAACAGTTGGCAAGTCCTCTGAGAGGTACTATCCAACCACTATTGCACCCAGTTTATAGTAATTTAATCTAGACCATGTTTCCCTAGCTTAAAAGATTGTAATGTGAAATAATGTCATGTTTTAAAGACAAGATACATGATGCTTATTGCTTCTCCCTAACCACATAGCTGGATACCCTGTTGCTGAAGGAAATGAGCCAATTTTAACATGATTTGTTCTTTACAAATCTCTGTTGACTCATCTTGGTTTTGCCTCCCCATTTTCAAATAATTTATAACCTTTTCATTTTACTAAACAGGTCTCCTCGTCCCTTTTAAGACTCTAATTAATTATATATTTGTAAGAGACTTGATAGTTCAACTTATTTTATTGTACTCGACAATGATTTTCATTAGTACAAATATAGCAGACAGTTTAAGCCTCGTGGCTCCTACTGGAAGTAGACACACCTTTCACCTTTAGGCTTAGATGATTGTTTAAGTTCAATTTATTGTTAAAGTATCTTTTACGAATATCCAGGCCTAAAATTCATTTTAGTCATAGCATGACTAGTTTGAAACATGTCAAGCCTGAAGACCTGGAGTTATTAATTTGAAATAGGAGAAGCAAACAGAAAAAATGTCAATTTTAGGTCTGTGTGATGCTATATTGTGAATAGGTATTGTATGTATAGGCATACTAGGAATAATTCTGGATAAGAATAATTGCAAACTGTGATAAGCTTTTGTTGCATTAGCTAAGGAGCTCATAATTTTCTTTTCTCTTTGAGGACTGAGGTTTCAAATGTGAGTCCAGTTTCTCCTTTGCATATGAGATTACATTTCACTCTTTTGGCCTAATAGTATAATAGTTTATGTATTATTTCTAAAACTACTGAACATATTAGGTAAACGGGGCAAAAACCTAAATCCTATGTGTCAGTGGAGAGCTGATGAAGTAGGAGAGAAGAAATGTTTAATTTCTCCTATGCAACACTGTTTTTCACTGCTGCAAAAAAGGCTTAAAAATACCTATTTAAGAACTTGTATTTTATATAGATTCAATTCCCCAGTTCTTATATTTTCCCTCAGCATTTCTCTGCCATGTAAACTGAAAACTAAGGTCAGTCAGTGCTGTAAAGGTTAGAACTGGCTTAAAGTGACACATCAACTGTGCAATTTGGGAGGAATTACAAGAAGCTGAGTAATCTCGTCCATGATTTCCTTGGGAAATACCCAACAAAAATGGGCATGGTCCACACTGCATATGGAAAGGAACTCCATTCACAAATAGTTTTTTACTGTAGCTGGAAAACAGACACTTGATGGAAAGACTGAATAGTGAACTAAGCACATGACAGACCAGCAGCACCTTGTGAACATAATTTCTGGTAACACTATTGCACTTTATGCTATTATGTCCTACTAATTGAAATATCCAAGCCCTGAAATTCAAAGACAAAGTACTAAAAACTCTGGAAAGGATCTTTACTGTCAACATTCAGATATAGGTATGGAGGAAGGGTAGGTAGCTGTAGGAAGGGTTTCCATGGCAAAAATGTTGGAGGAGAAGCAATATTTCTCTGTCATGAGACAACATCACTCTATAATGTGAATATCCACTCAAAGAAAGACACTTTAAGCCTTACAAATAATCTTGTAGGCATAAACCACTGAAATTACAAACTTAATAACTGTATACACAGAAGAATCCATTAGGGACAAAAGAAAACTGTAATATTCATGATCAGGAACTAAAAGATGACTACTAAAGTTTGATTTTACAACCTTTTTTATTCTGACTTGAATCTATACATTTACATAATACTTAAATGATGTCATTTCGATAGCAGTGGTGATTCATATCTGGGATGATTTTAAGATATTCAAAAGAAATGTATCAAAAGGTAATTCCAGCTAAATCCTTCCTCTACTTATTTCTTATTGACTTTAAGTTTTCAGATAACTTCTCATTAGGAAAAACTGGGTCCAGAGGCTGGTATTAGTGGATATCTGAATTTCCCATAGTGGTAAATGGAGAAGACCTAGATGAATTGAGTAAGGAGACCTAGAACAACCAAACTTCTTTGCTTGACACAAAATGCTGTCAGTTAATGTCCCATTTGCTGAATACCACATTTTCCAGTGAGGAGTCTGTTTGCTGAGGACAGGTAGTTTCCCAGATGTGGTTAGCTGACACTTTGGGTGGTGGGTTTAACACTGATATTTAAAAATAGACATCCTATCTAAAGATTCCCTGGCCCTTAAACTTTGCCCTTAAGACAAGCTAGTGTGCAGAATATGAAGCTATGTTGTTTATCTGCATGTTAGAGGTAGTCTTACAGACTAAGTCCTTTGTTGTGATCTTTGTAACCGGTATCATATAAGCAGCTTAAGGTTTCTTTTGCCATGTAAGTCACCATATTGTTGAGAGGTTCATAACTCCTATTTCATGTGTTGCCGTGGAATTTAAGTGCTGAAAAAATCTCCAGAGCAGTTAATTAGGGGTGAGATAAGAAAAGATTTATTTTGCCAAGGCTAAGATGTTACAAGACGCGTGCAGGCTGTGCCTGAGATGTTACACTTTATAATACCATCCATCCAATCCCAGATGTGTCCACCCTGTGGCCTTTACTCTGGTCTGCCCCGGGTCCACCCCCTGAAAATTGAGTCCGGGGCCTTTCAGGACCCTCTGTTTATCCCATCTTCATCTCCCTCAGAGTACAAAGGGTACATAGTCACCTAATTCTTGACCGTATTCTGTGGTTTAGGCCCTGATATGCTGTTCTGCCAACAATCTAGGCCTTACCTTGACAAAAGACTAAACACTTCTGCTATATTCAGGGGTATGAGTGATATAGGGAGCATAGAATGGGGTAAGAGGGTTAAGGAATGTGTAAACAAGGGTGCTAGAGAGAAAGGGAAAGGGACAAGGGACAAAGGAGGGAAGGTTGCTGCTTTTAAAATCTACTTCCACTACTTATAAAACTTACAAGTCTTACAAATATTAGAAAAATAAAAAAAATTAGGGGCTTAAGGCATCAATGTCACTACTGCTGTATAGAAAGGGTTTTGTACAGAATCAGTGGACCTGTTATAAAACTATATTGTTAACTCAGTAAATATATATCTATTGGAAACTACATAATAAGCCATTTGTTATGAACCAAGTAGTTACAGCAATCACAGCAGAACCCATTTTAATTAGCAGTAAGTTTCAGGTTATGTAATTTGTATTGAGATCTTACATTTAAAATGTAAACTACTTATGTTGCAAACCTCCTTTTCAAACAGTCTGGAACAGCTGTTCACACTTCAAAATTTAGTTGCATCATGTTCTCCTACTACCATAATTGCAAAGCAACAAGGGCAGGGTTTTCCTGTGTGGGCATAGGTGAGTGCCCAGCCCTGAGCACTGATCCATTCTCTGATTAGGTGTCCTGTGTAAGAAGGAGATGGCTGAGAGGTTGGGGATTTTTTTTCTGCTTTTCGTTTTATGGAAAGAGTTAGATTCCCTAGATGGTAGAACTTCCTCCTGGTAAGGCAGCTAAACACTAGATTTCCTCAAGAGTGAGGGGTTTAGACTGAAGGAGAGGACTTGGTGTCAGGATGAAATCTCTCTTGTTTGAAAGCCATCACTTGCACTAAGGGTTGCTGTTGTCCACAGGTCTTTAATTTCTGTCATGGAGAACTGGTGTGCCTTCCCCCCTGCAAGAAGGATCTCTCTTTCCCTCAGAAACCTCGCCCTCCAAAGAGAGGGGAGATGGGACATTCCCTGTGGCAGTCTGCCTCTGTGGAGTTGTGCTGGGCCTCTGAAATGCCTTAGTTACCTGGTTGTGACAGCATTCCCCATCTGCCAGGAGACTTTAATTTGGTTCATTTGCCAGGCGCTCCACAACTTCCATCTACCTTTCTTTCCTAGTCTTCCTCTTCCCTTGATTTCTTTCATAAAGCCCCAATTAGCCATCCATCCATCCATCATCCCCGTGTCCAGCCCCACCTCTCCTCTCTCCTTCATGCCTGCTGCTCTTTCCTGAGCTCCATTCCTTCTTGTTATTTATAGTCTGAATGCCAAGAGATTATAAATCTCACTTCTAGAAACTTATAAGTCATACAGTGCTATTGTAAGGAAAAATGAAATAGTGTTTTCCAAGGTTTCTAAACTTATGATTTCCTTGCTCAACCACAGGATCTCTACCGGTCAGTTATTCCTCATATTTGTAATCTTTTTTGAAAAAATAGATTTTACCCCCAAATTTTTATCAGTTAACTGAACTGTCCTTTTGCTCCACTGTAAGCCATTTTTAGATCTCCAAGAAGAAAAAAAGCCACACTTTGAATCCTTTCCATTTCAAAAATGATTCTTTTTTACTTTCTTTGTAATATGCTTCCTATTATTATGCTTGATGTCAGTAGTAATCCAAAGAAAAAAGGTATTAATACTCTCTGTAGCTTCATTTTTTGTTTTATGAATAGTACTAGAAGCAAGAAGATAGCACAGTGTATAACAGTACTTTGGAAATACTGCTTGTATGACTTATGGATAACACTGGAAAAACCTCTCTTCTTTCTTACAGGGAATCCGAATAATTTGATTGTCTCACGTACAATAAGATGCACAGGAAGTTTTTGGTGTGGAATTTTTTGTATTTTTAATTTTATAATGATTATAGATTTTAAGTTTGGGTGTTTTTTTTTCTTCTATATTTTTGTAGGCTTTTTTGTGTATGTGGTTTTGTTTTGGTTTGGTTTTTTTTTTTAAATTTACATGCCTGAAGTGAAACACACAGTGAAACATTTCCAGTAGGTCTTTGGTTGCTTCTAGGAATAAATATATTCTGTGAACTCATGTATAAGTAGCAAGTTTATGCTGAACTTAGTATGTGAACATTTAGTAAACACTCAGAATACCTTTCTTGCTAAAAAAATATTACACAGAGCTGATTAGTTTTGCACACAAAAAGAATTCAGAATAATTTCTGGTGAACCAGCAGGTACAAATACTGTAGCTGGAGTTGCACTTTACAGGGGAAAACAGCTTGTCTTGCTTTGGATAAGTGATGTTGCTTACATTATCACTAAAGTAAACTGTCTTAAAATCAGACTTAAGTATATATGTATGTGATGATAAAAGAATGTGAGAGAGAGAAAGGGAGAGAGAGGAACTGAGACAGAGAAATTTTACTTTCCTTGTTTTTACTTGTAAGCAAGGTCTGTAGCATGTTTGGTGGAATGGAGGATCTGCTTTTTTGGGAAACATTTTATGTTTTCCTGTTTTTCCAGTAAGAAACTATTCATCAGTTTTCCTGGTATTTCCAGTATTCAGCAACTCAAGGAGTCATGAAAAAGTAGCTTTTCTGCCCCAACAGAAAACACTGTGAGCAAGTAATGCTTCAAGTCGTGTTCCGTGGCAAGTGACGTTGGAGTGCAGCTTGAGTTAGTTGCTCAGTGCAAAAGGTGTAAATAAACCACCTCTATTCTCTTTGACTGGCACCCCAAACTCAAGTGCAAATCTGTCTTAGGTTGAAGTCCAGCATGTCTCTGTACTTATGCAAAACACAGGAGAAAACCTGAGCACATGTGAAAATTTGCAGTTAATGCAAAAAAATGCCAATTTATCTGGACTTAAGCTCCAGGATGCTCCCTGTGGTCAGAGAAAGGTTATCTGGAAAAGGTGTAAAGAAGCAGCAGGGTGGTGCTCGGTATGTTGATATGGATATGGCCTTTCCTCTGTCCCAGTGAGTTTTTAAAAATATATGACATCAAGAAATACCTACAACCTTTTTTTCACTTTTTGTTTCTCTTAAGAGTACCAACACTTGCATTTTTCCTTTATGTTTTTGTATATCATTATTAGTATTAGTATTAGTACTTCTTTAAAAAGCCCTAATTAATATGAAGCATATTTCTGAAAGGAGGAGAGACAGTAATTTTATTCCCTACCAAACTGATGGTGAAATATAACAACGAATCATGCTCTTCTGGGAGGCAATACTGTCAAGAGAGTAATTTTACTTTCTGATACTTTAAAAACACTTTCTATAGCTGTTCCGAGTGATGCACTTATAAAAGCAAAACAAATACAAGAAAAACACTTTCAAATAGCTAGCAGAGACAGACCTGGCAATAAACTGGGTCCAAAACCAGTCTTCATTACTTCAGTTTACAGGTAAGTCAGTGTCTCTCTGACATATAACTTTGTATGTGATACGGTTTTTTTATGTAAGTGTGTGTGCAGGTGTAGGCAGGACTTCTAAATGTAGTGAAACGAATGTAATACAGGACCTGTGGTCAAAATATTTAGAACATTTCCATTGATATCCAGGAGGGCCAGAAATTCTCTATGATGTTGCCTTTCAGCTTGGGCTGTTGTTTGCACATCTGCAAAAACTGTGAGTACATAAAGTACTCGTATAGTAACAAAATCATTTTTCAGTTATGTTTGTGTAATATAACATTCCTAATTCTAGTAATTTGTAATTTTTTTAAATTTGAAAATTATTTTTACTGTTATAAAGAATTCTCCCATTCATGTAGACATAAGTTTGTGTGAAGATAAATTTTCACTTTCATTTGAGAATTTGCAACTCTAAAGATCTAATATTCTTGAAAATTATGCTTTTTCATGTTATTATAGTAGTTTCATGTCACAGACGTCATTACATTTTTTAAATTTCCCCAAATTGTCAATGCTTTAGCAATCCTTCCTAAGTTGGTGGAAATTAGACACAAAACACAAAACAATTTAAAAGCACTGTCAGAATAAGTCAGTGCAAGAAAAGTGAAAGCTGAATGGAAACCCTGCCAAGATGCTGTTCTGATTTTCCATATCCACATGCAGCAGACTTGAGTGGTTGTTTCATGCTCTAAACACAAGTGTTTACTCCTACTTTTCTATTCTATTGTATTTTAAACTCCTTAGTAAACATCTTAATAAATACTTGCATTACTGTTTTAATTTAGCTCCCTGTACACTCCAGTAGGTGTCTTTAGACCACTTGAATTCTTTCAACTGTTTTAAATATTTTACCAACAGCCTGCTCTCTCCATCCAACAAAATAGTAAATCATATGTTGTGTTGATAGGGCTGTGTTACAAAAGCAAACATTTTCTTTTCTGAAGCAATTATATATTTTTGGATGTCCTGAAAAGGTAGCCAATGTTATTTAAGTAAGAAGATGGATTAGAAGTGTTGCACAGGAAGGCTATAATGGATTTGGAAGAATGGCTTCCATGGGAATGACAACTTTTACATTGTTGCTTGCTTTCTCTATCCATTCCCTCTTGTCCTTAACCTATCAGCCCATGCCCTTGTAAAAAGTCCCTCTCCAGCTCTCTTTTAGCCCCTATAGGTACTACAAAGTCTCTCCAGAGCCATCACTTCTCCAGGCTGAACAGGCCCTAGCTTGGGCTGTCTTCATAGGAGAGGTGCAAGATGACAAGCAGTACTAACTACTTCTCAGGTACATTAAAGTGAAGAGGTGAATTTCAGTTCATGGTCATTTTACCAGGCTTTTCCTTTTCCTCTTTGTCTCTCTCTTTTTGTTTTTGTTTTTTTTTTTCAAAAATGACATTCTGTAGGGTTTTTCCCTAGGATGTGTTGTTGTTTTACTTTCAAGTGTGTATGATTTATCAAGGACTAATTCAGAACTTTTAAGATCATTTGAAGTGCAGCATGTCAAACCAAAAAGAAATGCTCAGCAGCACTGAAACCTGGAAGAAATCCTGTTTCCCAATAAGTCCTAGTCATCATTTCTAAACTCACCAGGAAGATGAAGGTCTTGTTTAGAGTATAAATGAAAGCAAAGGTTAAATAGCACTTGTTCACATTATTCAGCTCAGCAGGTAACTATTTGCAGTGCAGTGGAAAAGAACTTGATCTTTCAAAATGTGGGAAAAGTAAAGTAAAATTTTGACTTAAAGGACAAATTAAAATTGGTACATTTTATATTGCACAACATTCTCAGATAAAATAGCTGAAATATGTCATTATTTTGAATGAAATATAGCAGTCAGTTTTAGAAAAACAGATATTAGAAATTATGGAGGAAGTACATTACAGCAGAAGTATGGTTATTGGGCTTAATTATTTTTAAAAATAAAGCAAAGCCACTTTTGATGATTCTTACAATGTTCTAGGTCCTGTACTAATAGATTAGGACTTTACTAAATCTAATGGAACCGTAGAGTCTTAATGTCTACCTGAGAGCTGACTAAGATTTTGAGGTATGAATCATGGTATAATCACCATGTGTCAGCCACTTATCATTGCAATGGTCTGTTAATTTAAAATATATATATTATAGAATTAATAATTTTCCATCTTGACTAACATAATTCCTGTTTTTATGATCTATCTAAATGTTTTCTCTCTGAGCTTTAGTGGTTTGTAATGCTTCCACCAGACAAATCAAATACCCAGTCGTCTACCTCATGTCTGCTCATTTTAATAATCTAAAACTTGTTACCCATTTTTAAAATCCAATTTAATGGTGCCCTCTTCAATTTTCTGTGGTATGACTTCATAACCATGTATCTGACGACAGTTTGATCTTGTGCTTCTTTCTCCTTGATTTTCTATGAAATCCTTTCCCACTGGAGTTTTCTACATCTGTGGAAACTTTCACATTAAACATTCTCTCTCATGGTCTTGTGTCTTCAAACATTTTTCCTTCTTTTGCTTGTTATGATTTCTCTTTTTAAAGAGTTTCCTGTGACTGTGTTGAATGAATGGTATAAAAATATGCACAAATTTGCATAATTGCTACTAGATGTTCTTCAGGAAGTCTTCACTCTCTTTGAAGGAGTCTGAGGAATATTTTAGGTTGTTGTCAGCTCTCCACTATTATAAAGAAATAAAATGCATAGAAAGAGTAATAAGATTTAACTTTTCTGCTGGCATATGTAACTAACTGCAAACGCTTTAGGTTCAGAGGGAAAAGAAAATAGGTGAAAGAGAGAAACACAAGGAAGCTATCTAATTACTGTCCGAAGGTCATGTTTTGTAGTGGCTATAATATGAATGGGAAAATGAGACTATGATGCAAATGTATGCTTTTATGAGATTTACCCACAGGTAGCTCTGATGTGAAAGGGCTCATGGTGCTACCAGCCATAAGAGACCTGCTATATTATGACTCAATTTTCTAATTCTTACTGAGCTCTTAATTGGACATTAAGTTCCTTTAGCCGTATCAGAATTTGCCTTGCTCATTGGCTTGATAAGACATAAGAGGCCAAACCTGTCCCTTATGTGGCTACATTGACTTCCATGGGATCTCAGCAGGGAGCAATTACTTGTATTAATACTATATTAGTGCTGCATACTGAGGGATGTATGTGTGTTGACATAGCATTAAAGTTTTAAAAAAGCAGTTTTATTTATATAAAATTAGGTTTATTTTGGGATTATTCCCTCATGGAAGTGAAGTTTTTTTACACAAGGTTGCTGTTTTGTGGGGACCAGAAGTCCTTTTTGGCAGAGTGGGTTCGTCCTGCAAACAGAAGCAGCCAGGCTGAGCAGACTCTCTGTAAACAGCCCTGCTAATGGAAAAGAACTCCTAATCAAGCCAAAATAATTGCTAATGTAAACAGTTTAAATAGTTAATGAAATTTACTTAACACAATGCAAGCTAGTGGATTTGCATGTGGACTCCATATAGACAGAGGACTGTCTGTCCACTCTGGCTTTTAAACCAGCCAGTTAAGGTGCTGAATTTTGCTATGCATCAGAAACAAACCCATCCTGCCTCCCAGTATCTAAATATTGGGACAGACTTCAACATCCTGACTCTCCTAGTGTTGGTATCCATGTTAGAGCAAGACTTCACTCTACTGGCACTTCCACGAGTGTGCTCTGGCTTCCAGTGTAGACTTACCTTCGAATAGACTTGGCTGAAATAAGGAGTTGCAAAGCAAGGGAATAGGTGGAAATTGTGTTACTTTGCAATAGAGACGTTAATAGGGTCTGAATGGCTTGATCAGACATTTATGTAATCATTCTTAACCTACTCAGTTATTTTTATTCCTTGACAACAAGAATAATTCAAGCACAATTTTCTTTGCATCTTTTAGTACAGAGGAGAATAAGAGAAAAACCATGGAGAAAATAAATTAAAAGGTCAAAGTGTGTTTAAATTTGTCTTCTGAAAACATTTTTTATACTTTATAAAATTTTCTTTGTTTGACTTAATAGATGATGTTTCATATGGCAATTTCCTGTGGCCTGAAAGTCTCTTCGATCTTGGTTCAAGATGAATGTCCCAGGGATTTTGGAATAATTTCAATAAAAGTATCAGATGTTCTTGGTGATATCTACCAGCCCTTAAGCTCCCCTTTCATCAGTGAAGTCCTACTGTGTTTGTTCTTAAGAAAATAAACCTACAACCCCCCTGCCAATAGGAAGATTAAAACCAGGTGATATTGGGTTGGTTGGATACAGCTACTCTTCAACTGCTGAAAGTCCACATACATTACCTGTGATCTGAAGAGCTTAATGGCCTCATTTGCAACAATGATGAGATTTAGTAGAAAGAAAAAATGCTGGAAAGTAAATGCTTTTGTCTGAAACAGGGGCCATGAATATCTTGATTCACCCTTGAGTAATTTTGTAGGTGTCAGAGCTCTGTAATAATCTTACGGGTCTTCCCCCACAAGTTCCCTTTATTGCTGACTGTGGGTATGACAAAATGCCTCCTTTTTAACATGGATAAGTTTCTTTGCACTTAGCTGACAGTTAAGCTTGACGAGATTTGTTGAAGTAGATCAGCCTTGCCAAAGGGCTTGGTTCAGTCACTAGCCATTTCCAGACCTGGTTATCGCACAAAATTTGAAAAGAAGCTAAATACAGCTTCCAGATTGGGAAAAGGGGGAGAAGATCCTCTTTTCTCTACTTACTCAGTGATTAAAATACAGCCTCAGGATTCCATGGCTCACAGAAAGGTAGAGTGTCTATATTGTATGGTTATGATACTCAGTTATGAAAGGGTCACCTAGATTCTAGACTGCTTCTGGTGAAGAATGACAAAGGAAAAATTTTGGAAATGTGAGTACAATGCTCACACTCCATTACTTATGCTCAGTCATGAAATATTTTCCTTGAGGGTGCCTAATATCCAGTGTGGTGTGCAAAATACACTCCTGAAAAATGGGACACCAGCTGGACCCCGCTGAGCCACGCAGGGAGGTGGACCCTGTTCTGATTTGGGAGTATCCTCCTGTTTTGCAAGGCTGTAGAAGCCATCGCTGCCCAGGTATGTTCTGGGATTGCCTTTGGGGTGTGTCCTGGTTCTAGTCAGGATAGGGTTAATTTTTGCAGTAGCCAGGAGGGGGAGTTATTCTATACCACCTCATTTCATTGCCATGGGTGGGATGAAGGAAGTGGTTTCTGGGTCAGGGAGCATCCTGGCACGGTTGGGTATTTCTGGGGGGTTTCCACATGGCAAGGTTTTTGTTTTCGTGTGTGAATCGTTCACCTTTCTTGTACACCCTTTCATTGATATTGTTGCTGTTACTGTTCATTTCTTATTTCATTGATGTTTCCAGTAAATAGTTTGTATCTCAACCCTTGATCTTTACCTTTTGTGCCTCCAATTCTCCTCTCCAGCCTGCTGCAGGGGGAAGGGGAGGGGGAGTGAGAGAGTGGTGTGTCATTTGAAGGTTTGGGTTCAGTGGGAACACTTAATTGGGGAACACCATTCCTAAATAACAACAGTGTGGCATGATTTTTGGGAAGGATGAGAAGTATGTGTCAGCCAGTATAGGAGAAGCACTGAGCTAAGTGGATGCTGAGGATGTCATGTCTCTGCCTATATGAAAAAGTAGGAATCAGGGGTCCAGGGGACTCCCCCCCCCCAGCCATGGCTGCAAAGTGAACCAGGTGCCAGCAGAGGATTTCTGCTTGGAAAACTAAGACATCCACCTCTCTGGAGATAGTCCTGGTCCAGTACATATGAATTTGAAGTCATTTCAGTAAATACCATGTTCTGTTTCAGGTCCAAGGATAACTGAAAGATGTTCTACTACTAGATTTGAGAGAAAAACACATTATTAAAAGTTATAGGAATGAGTCCCTCTTAGAACAGAAAAAAGGGAAAAGTAAATTTAAAAGCCTGCTTTGATATCATTGACATTTTCTCTACTTCAGCAAACCCTCTTCTCCTTGTCCCAATGTCCTTTTAATAAGGAGGAAGGAGAGAGAATTGAGAAAATGAAGAAACAATTTTCAGAGCAAAACTTTTGATAAGCATTTACTTCCATAAAAAAATACACAAAATACAATTTCTTTGCTCAATTTTCCAAAATAGCTGGAACAAAGTTGCATGGAATTTTCAGATTGATTCACATTTTTACATTTATTACTTTTTAACCAAAAAAGTAGATAAGTAATTTGTGTCAAGCTAAATAAAATTATTTCTATTTAAATGATTTAATCAATATAGGGTTTAGATAACACTTGTTTGTAAACAAAACCTTTATAAATTAGTTATGTGCATAATTTGTCTTCCCCACAGCTGCCTGCTAGTGCAGTTTTAGTGACAACCTATTTACATTCTTTCTAATTGTATGAGCAAGATGTCGGATAAACATCACTTATATAGCAACTGCATAATTATTTGACCACATTTTCCATCTTTGATGAAACATGAAGAAAAAATCAGCTAATGATGCCACTGCTGCCAGGACCAATTATCACTCTGAAAAACCCAAACTTCAATGCTCTGAAGTGTTGACTATAAGAACTACAATTTTTTATATATGTACCTATTCTTACTATGACACTTCATGGATTGTATGGAAAGCAGTGTGTGATTTTAACAAGCAGTTTTAAATGGGCAGATTAACAGGTGGAAAGAAAGGTATTAGGCTTTTATCTAACATCAACATTGCACGAGAGAGTATCCACTCTGCTGGGAATAATTAGTTTGTTTAAACCTCCTTAGATTTAAAAGTGTCATTTTTATTAATTGAGTGTTTAGAATTCTGTTCTTACCTTTTCAATCCTTCTTTTCATGGCTTTACACAGCAGCAGACATTAAAGATTGATTAAAGGCATGATCTTCTCTATTTTTTTCCAGTGTTCTTACTTCTCATTCAGTTATGAAAGCATTTGTCTTAAGAAGTCAAGTCAGTCAGTTCTACAATAAGTATATTTGTACATACCTGAATTCTCCATTCAAATGGTTATTTGTGCTTCATCAAACAAGTATTTTAAATCTAAAATGGCACTTGTCCCTTTTAACCACCTTCAGGCCCTAATTGGTGACAATACCTGCATATGACTCCCTGACTAGCACTGCGAATTTCCATTCCACTGTGAGTTAAATAGCTGCATTTGGGTAGTGCATACAGTAGAGTCAAAAGCAGCCACACTGGACAAATCAGTCTTTGATGTAGTGACAAGGTGAAAAAAATCAAAGCTAATCCAAAATGCTTAGCAACATCAAAAGCCAACTCAAATTTCTGTATTGCGTTGCACATGATCCAGTCAATAATAACACATGCAATAATAACCATGCTCTCACATGACTAATTCTATTCTTTTTTCTGTTGGTTTTCAGTGACCTATACATATATGCGTGTGTACACACACAGGCATACAAACATGTATTTCATAGAATCATAGAAAAGTTTGGGTTGGAAGGAACCTTAAAGATCATCTAGTTCCAGCCCACCCAGCAGGGGCAGGGATGACACCCCCTACAGTAAGTTGCTTAAAAGCCTGCTTTGATATCATTGACATTTTCTCTACTTCAGCAAACCCTCTTCTCCTTGTCCCAATGTCCTTTTAATAAGGAGGAAGGAGAGAGAATTGAGAAAATGAGGAACACTCAACCTGGTCTTGAAATTTATATTTATATATATATATTCATATGTGGTTTTACCTATAATATATATATTATAAATTTCTTCCTCCCGTACACATTTCAGTTATTCTTTCTCTACTAAGTTTTTCTAAAGTCTATTCGATGGTTTTGGGGGGCTTCAAAAAAGTGATCTTTTAGCTAAATCCCCTTCTCCATAGATTTTATCTCTAGCCACATGTTCTTCAAGTTCTCAAAGGGGTAAAGCTACTCCTTCAGAGAGTTACTAGCATCACTGCTAACTAGTCAGTGCTAAATTTAATATCATGTAATCATAGCAATTCCTTCTACCTCTTTTTTTTCCTGCATTGTGTAGCCTGTAGGTTAAGATTAGCCTGTGAGTAGCTTCAAAGAGTAGCCATGTAGTACCTAATAATATTAGTTTATTCAGTTCCTTCCCATGTTTTCAGATCGATTATTGAAAGCAGAGTATCCATTCCTCTGGGTTCCCCTTCAATTTGAGCACAGAAGAAAAAACGCATCTGTTTCCACATGCATTTTCAGAGAATAGTTTAAAACATCAATAATATGCAGATTTCTTTGAGAAAGTTCATTTGTTTAGGAGTATCCTTAGAAGCCTGTTTAGTGACTGAAGCCTTCGGTGTTCCATTAGTTGTTCATTCATTAGTTGTTCAGATCAATGAAGATCTGAAGTTTATTTGTGAATTATTAAAGGTTTGATCTATCCTAAAAAAGAAAGCAGAACACTTTCAAGCCTGAAATCAAAATTAGAATTGCATTGTTGAAAAATGTGAGCTAATGGAAACACCTGTTACTAGTAGAGAATTAAAACAATGTTCCAGATCCCATGAAAGTGAATAAAGAGCTCAAAGCACCACTCAGACAGAAAGCCTTCAACAAAATTCAGCAAAGACTATCAATCACACTAGAAAGCCTTGATGAAATGTTTTCATTACTTCTAAACAACAAAAGGCATTTTTCCAGGAAAAAAAATCCTTGGGGATATTTCAGCTGATTAATTATACAAATAAATTGTCTCTTTAGTAACAAAGTGGTTACAAACAACACTGCAAAACAAACTTTAATGTGCCTCTCAAACTTCAGGATGTAGACATTTTGGTACTGGTAGGAAAATTTAAATTTCAAAGTCACTTTTTTTTTCATTTTTAGAAAATGTCTGTATGTTTAGGAGGAATAAAGTAATTGAAGGAAAATCTGAGGGAAAACTATCATAGACGGTTTTATTCTTCTACTCAAGCTCCTGTTGATTGGTATCTTATCTTGAAATTTATCCCATTGATCAACGGTGATGATTTACATAGGTAGACAGCACTCAAGATGAGCAGTGTGGCAGATTTCAGACCATAATTCCCTGAAATCAACAGAAATCTGTATGTGAACTCAATTACTACTGTAAAGGATGACTCCTCCTAAAGTAAACACAGGGAAATGGAAAATTTCTGCACTGAAAGCTGGCATAATAGAAATGGCCTGGGAATAATGAAAGTGAGTTCCTTATTTTTTATGAAAGTTTCAACAGTATCTGTGATTTTTTTCCTTAAACTTCGAAGACTAAAGGAAACCAATATGACAATTTTCATGGTCCATGGCATAGCTGATAACATATAATTTTATTAGCTGATTTCAAATCAAGTCCACAATTTCTGGTTGAGCTAGAGGATATTGTTTAATAAGATATCTAATATTATTTTAAATACTTTATGTAACAGAGAATTGACAGCTTCAATAGATAAGTTGCTCCAATATCATTATTATTAAATATTTTCACCTGATTTCTTGTCTGAATATATCTACTGGCAATAGCAAGACACCACAGTAGCACGTTGCAGCAGTGTCTGCATCGAAGTTTCTTTATTAAAATTCCATTTTCTTGTATATATTTAGAATCCCACTTTTGATAAATGAAGGAGATTAGTTTTTCTTAAGTTTCTCACTGTAAAACAAATTTCCTAGAGAAAAAGAACATCTATTAGTTTTTCAGTCCTTTAAAAAGTATACTTATTTTGAAATATGAATACTGGATATTAGAATGATGACATTATTAACATATAATGTTAGTATAACATATAATGATGACATCATTAACATATAACATATAAAACATCTTGAGTTTTGTTTATTTTCTTATCCAATATTCTCCAGTTGTTAATCAAAGCATTGGTTTTTAGGTGTATAGTTAATAAATTTTGATACTTTCAAGTAATTTATTTAAGATAAAAGATTATGTCGTGTGACTGATCCTTAATATGATGCCTAGCAAATAATATAGAAAAACAGAGAAAGACATTTACGTAACCCAGTAAAATAAATTTCAGTTATGTATTTGATCTGATGGTTTTTAATATTATTTATGAAAACCTGAAGTTCAGAAGCATTAGTTGTGTATATCTTACTTTAATTTTTAATGTATCACCGTATCTGAATTTTGTGGGCATCAGGACACTTGATTTCGGGATGCTCACAAGATTCCTCTATGCTCATTACCACTAAGCTCCTGCTGGATGATTTCAACCTGGATTCCTCTTAAAAGAGCTTCTGTGTGTGCTCCAATAATTTCTCTATACCCATGAAGAACACTTTTACCTATTTTGCCAGCAGTTATTCCTCTCTCAGAGCAGAGGATCCCTAGTTCAATAAACTCCTCTAACTGGGTGGTTTTTATTTCACCTTTGCCATTGAGTGTGATGTGATTTCCACTATGGACCTGCCCTAACTCCCACACACCTGAGGAATCAGCCACATCTGTGCACTACACCTATTGTTATAATAGCCACAGTAATGCAGTGGTCACAGGGAACTCTTCCATATTATGATTCATGCTGAAAAAATAAAGAAACAAAAATATTAGGCATTATTATTATATTTTACTGCAAATGGCATATAGGAAATTTTTTAGTAAGCGTGAAGATAACCTTTTCTTTTAATCTTTCAGTGATGATAAATACCTGGAAAAGGTATTGAAATATATCAAAATCTGCGAGGTTTCAAAGCTGCAGAAGAGGCTGTTTAATTGGCCTTTGAAAATAATTATATTACAAACTGGAGAACAGCACAAGTGTTTTTTTTCTTTCTAATTAAGAACCTATCGTACCTGTCCATTTTATTTAATTCTGTTTTTGTTATTTTCTGACTGATGGAGTCATTCAGAGAGAATGGATAGGTAGCCATTCAGCTAGTCAGATCATGATAAATATAACCAGAAAATATTTAGTCTACATTTCACAGGAGATATCTTCTTGAAAAATTATGGAAAGTTATGCTTACATCAATAATAATGGACTGAACACTACACTTTAGGAATATGGAAAATTAATGTAGGTAGTCAATAGATCTCTACTGAATATCTGTGGATGGTACAGATAATATACATTAATAATAGAAAGAAAAAATTTATGTCTAAGTCTCCCCTGGGAAATAGGTTTTTTACATGTCACTGAGTTATCACAGATGCTGTCAGGGCCACAGTCTACTGTGTAAGTAATTCTGTAAGTGAGCATTGCACAGTTTAACCTTGAACAGCAGATTGACTAAAACTATTTCAGAAATATGTAGGAAGACCAACATATGATGCAAAAGTCTCCAGGGTTCTAAACAAATTAATTACTACCTTAAAAATACAGCCTTCTATGACATTCATGAAGGTTATTTATCTATTATTTGCTTGAGAAAAATGCTTTTCTCCAAACAAGAGGATAACTATTTTCCAAGGCAGTAAATACAGTACAGATTCTTGAAAAAAATATTTTCAATTATGTAAAATATTTGAACCTTTAAAGGCATGAGAATGTACACAACTCAAATTGCAAAAAAGCCCAGTGTGCTTACAGTTGAATCAGGCAAACATATCCACATATATATGTATAGGTTTGTGTCCCACATGTTGTGGTGGGTTTGGTCAGCACGTGGCATTCAGCCCTGGTGTCACTCTGACTGGTGCACAACATGTGCCTGCCATATGTGACATGTGTGTCATAAATTCGTGTGGTCTTGAGTGACAAAGGTTTGATTGCAGGCTGGGCCTTAGCTAAACAAACCTGCTGAAATAATAATATAACACTATATAAACTCTTCTATTTCTGAGGTAGGGGATCAAAAATCATGCAGAAGTATTTTGCTGGATGAAATCTAATAGTTACATGAATTCATAATGTTCAGAATCTCTGAAAGCTTCCCACTTTTCAATGTAAAAGTTATTTTACTTATCCCGGATTTTCTAATCACAGACCCCAAATTCTTGAAGATCTGAAAGTAGGATAAAATTGCTCTCCTTAAAATACAATGATGAAACAACTGAAAATGTTAAAATACCATTTAAATTTGATTGTTGGTGCTCTATAGAATGAAAACCAAAAGAAAATCCTCACTGGATAATTATTCCCTTGACAAATGAAATCAATGCAGCTGTTTTCCAGAGGGTAGCCCAAGAGATATAGGTATGTTATATAGTAGACATGTTGTTCAGTGCACTCTCCCATATATTCCCTATTCCTTGGGTTTTTTTAATTTCTTTTTGACTGAGGAAAAAAATCCCTTTCTGATGGGTAGATGAAACAAGCCCTTTGTTTCACTTTATTTTCCCATTTTTTTTTCTCTCAAAAATGAAAAAAGTTATTTAAAGAAACCCTGGACAACAAATACAGCATATAGAAATGGTATGAATTCTAAATATTGAGTACTTAAAAAGCATCCTCTGATCACATTGACTTTAAGTAAGAAGAGCTAGGCTTTCACATCTTTATAGCTATACATATATGTATACTTTATTTTTTGTTTCATTATTTATTTGAAAAGTTTATCAATCTTCTTTGATATTTTACATCCTTTTATACCATGATATTATAATTACAACCTGTGAATTATAGATGTAATTATGTTGCAATTACTGTAATGAGGACAGAAGTGGTAGTGCAGAACCACTTTAAGACAACTCGCTAAATGCAACTTAAAAGCCAACAAAACAGAAAAAGAGCATAATTTTATGCCACCAGGGAAAACACAGTAATATATTGCCTTTTCAAGCTAAAAAAGGATTTTTTTCATCATTTAACAGGCTATAGAAATAAACAAAATCTAAAAAAAGGGACTGGGGATGGTCCTGAAAACTCATAGATGCTTTTAAAACTATTAGAATAGTATGTGGGGCTTAAGACTGGGATTCAGGTAATGAATAAATTTTCATTTTTTATACCAATTCTTATACTGCTTTCTAGTATTTTTATTATTTTTTTAATCATCTAAGCATTTATAATGTGTTCTGATCTGTAGATAACAATATTTGCTGCTGCCATGTCCAAATTAACCATGAATTCTTTTGTCTTATTATACAGTTGATGACAAAAGGCCAATTTTTGTAGAGCTGTATTCTTGACAGCTATGTCATGGTTGCCAGGGCAGGGTTTATCAAGACCTATTCATCAAAATCCCGTGCATGAAGTCTCCAGAGTCATGCACAGGGAAAACGTAATGTACAGGAACCACAAAGCTTACCCGTGAGCTTCCCACTTAAAAGTGCACAGAGGGAGTGCTGTGCATGGAGTAACTTGCTCAGCTTTCAACCAAACTGTCAACTAAGTCATTAGCTCAATAAGTGCTGTGTATTTGTGCCCATCCGCGTGAACTCTCATTTTGTGTCACGCTAGTGGCTATTGTGCTGGAGATGCCTTCACTTTTGAAGCGGTTTTCATACAGCAGTTTAGCAATCCCTGTCTGAATTTGTAGTACACTAACTCTCTCACAGTGAACAAACTGCTGCCCTGGATTCTTGACTATACTTGTTTCAGCTGATTTAATCCCTCCAGCTCTAAGGAAGCTTTCTCATACCATATGCCTTTATTTGTCGACCAGGGATTTAAATCCTTCAGCTAATCTGAGGCTGTTGTGAGGGTGAAACCAGGCTGGGAGGGGCTCTCTCCTGCAATAAAACACAATTACACTGGATATATTCATGGTTCCCTGATCCACTGTACCAGCGCCATGTCAAGTTGTGAAGTTCAGCTCTGGGGTGATGTTGTGATTCCCATACCTTGTCATACTGCAACACCTGGACTTTCCTGAGAGTGGAGATTCTGTCCTCAGGTTTCTCCCCCAAAATTCAGTTCAAGAACCTAATTGCATTTAATGAGAAATACTGGAGAAACTTCAATTAGCAAGGGTTTCTCTGTTTACTTACTTTAGAGTCTAAAGCACAGTTTTGTCATGACACTGTCCACACAGTAGATGTTTTCTACTCTCATTTGTCAGAAATAACCCACAGATTTTGATGTATTAATCTTCGTGTGTTCAGCAGTAATCAGTCTGTTGATTTATAATATTGAGGCAGACTACTGGCCTGCTTTATTTTTTTTTCTTTCCTCTGCTCTGTTAGACAGCCTGGAATGCCATCTGCTACTGGGATTCTTATCCCTTAAACTAAGTGTGTAATTCAAGTATACAATATAGTATTGTACTTCTGTCTTTTTAAACTGAACAGCTGTTGAGTACAAAAGATATACTCCAACAGTGTTGTTTGAAGTGTGTTATCTATTAAATATCAATGAAGCCACACATTGTTTAGCACCATTTTCAAAGATGCAGTTTTTCTCCAAATAATCACACTCTGGGAAATAAGCAATCTGCAGCATTCAAGGAAAGGTGTGGAATTTCATTAGGCTGCTGGGTGTAAATGATGTTCTCATTTATCAAACCTTACGGAACAAAGAGGTTCATTCACTTGAAATGGGACATTCCTGTACTTAAAACAGAAACATGAATTAAAAATATAAAATGATTCAGGATAAAGAGGGAAGTAGGAATTACTGCAATATAAACTCTGGAACAAATTAAATAAGCAATGAGTAAAGAATCTCTTCATCTTTAGTTGTTGTAATTAACTCTTGAGAGAGATTTTTAGTTGACTGGAGGATTTAGGCAAATCACATGCCCATTTTTTGTACTTAAAGGAAATATTTAAATGATAATAACTTTTGAAACCACAAGTGTTTCGCATACGCTAAAGAAATCAGAAGTTCAAATCAAGCAACAAATAAAGAGGTCTTTATATTTACTTGACAAGTTCTAGTTACTTTTAGCCTGGACAGGATTTTAAGATTTTCAGTACAATAAGAACCCAGTGGAAACATATCAGTGTACACTGTATCATATGTAATGTGGGGACATGTCATGTCTTATTAGCATATCAGGAGTTAGGTTACAGAAAGAATATCTGGATAATTCTCTAAGAGAGAGTTAATCATAGAGAGCTACATATTAATCTTCTGGACAAACAGATCTGACTCATTAGAAGTCATACCCCCAGCAGGGAGAAGAATGGGAGAGGTCTGGGAGAGGCAGCTCCATTATTCAGAACCCACAGTTTCTTTCATTAGAAAATTAAGCTGGGAGCTGCTCCTTTGCAAAGACCAAAAATTTGAAGGGTTACTTAAATATTTTGTCAAATAAGAATTGGATGTAAAATAATGAAATTGTTTTTTGGAGGCAAGATTAGAAATAAAATCATCTCTTGTGCCACATGCTCTAATCAATGCAATAAAGAGTTTTACTCTGTCTCTGGGACAAAATACGTGATTTTTTTTTTTAAATAGTATTTAGAAATATTAGAGAAATTCCCTTCACCCTGTCTTTCTGTTGCAGCAGGGGAGCTGTAGGATTCTCTTTAGATGTAGTTTTGAACTCTTTCAGGCTGAAGAAGCCACTGAACTTATCTTTGGCATGCTGGAATAGAGGTTAGGCATCTGAGCTACCATTTAAAAATTAGGGCATTTCTACAGCTTCCTCCTTCAGATGTATTTTTGTATGTAAATACCCATGACCTCTGTTTTTGATGTAATTCACTCCTGGCTGTTAAGCAACTGCAAGATGGCAGGATCATTTCTCATTTTAGAAAATAGGCACAAGTATTTTCCTTCATTAACTACATGGAGACAATTCTCAACACGGAAGGAAACACTGCTTGAGAAAGAATTCTTAAGTAAAAGCATCCACAGAAACCACCCTAAATGGATTTTGCTGAGTTTTGAGAATTAGACTCCTGGAGTTAGTTTTTCCCAATTCTATATAAGCTCCTTGTTATGGACCTTATTCGTATGGGAATCTGAGAGCTTTTAGTCCAATTTTTCAAAGGCATTTTGTCACCTGTTTCATCTAAAGTGAGGAACTGAAGTACCTTTAAAGATCTGAGCCTAAATGTCTCTCTTCAATACGATGTAGAAAGCCTCTGTACAGCAGGAAATTAAACTGAGTTCTCTTGGGACTGCTGCTGTAACCCCACAATCTTCTCTCTCATTGTCCCTGTGCAGCCCTGAGATGAACTCCATCTGATACCTCTGAGATTAGTCAGCTCTAGATTTGTAAGAAGTTATTACTGTTTGTGTTGCAAAAAAAGAACACAAAACAAGCCGTGGCACTTTTGTATGCCAGTCGTTGTTCCTCAAATTGAAAAAACAGAGGGTAAAGACTAGTTTGTGCCTTTGAGTGTATGTCACAATTTTCAAGTGCTGTAATGGAGTCGGGCACTTATCTTTGACTGAATTTCACTGAGTTTTTTAACACAAAGCAGAAACTCTTAAGTTCATTCAAAGACCCCATTTCAAAACCTTAAAACAAAATATGGCACCTAAGAGTAAAACATGATGGAAATTTTGGAGGTGGTACTGAGCAAGTCTAAAGTTAAGATATTTTTTTGTACTGCAGCTGAGACAAATCTATTAGAAATATTGAGCAAATGGCAATCACGAATTTCATTTTGAAGTGCCTATGAACGCTTGAATGTGCAGCTGTGATTGACCTCTTGTTTGCAGTGCTACAATGTTCCAGTCCCCCACCATAAGGCGGTGGGAACCTTGTTGCTGATTTAGATGACAGAAGACTCTGGGAAGAGACACATCTGTTTTAGCAGAGAGTCAGGAACAGTAGCATTAACTTTTTGATGCTGCTTCTATTTCAATTTTAGCACATCCAAATGAGAACAGTGTTGATCCAGAGGTAGGAACCCATGAAAGAAACGGGTTTGCATATACTCGGGGGTTCAGAGTAAAGGTTACTCTGGAAAAAACTCCTTTCTTGTTAGTTTGTTTGTTTGTGTGTTTGTTTGTTTGTTTTTCTTTTTGTTTGTTGGTTAAACAATCTCTCCCTTCTCCTGGCAGGTAGCTGCACAGCAGAACCAGCCACCAGAGCCCTTTATAAAGTACGGGGTCTCATTCCTGACCCCAAGCCCTGCTCACTGTTCACTTCCAGGAGTAAATTTTGTGTTAGTGACAAGTGAACGTTGTTAATGGAAGTTCCATTTGTTTTCAGTTTTCACCTTGGGCTCTCTGGCTGCCTCTGCAGTTTTCTACATCCTGCACTGTGCCTCAAGGTCCTTATTTCTCTTGTTTGGGTGCAGCCAGGCACTGGGAATGGAAAGAGCACTGCTGAGCTGTGTCTGGGTATCACACTGGTACAGCAATGGGGAATGCAACTGGAATGTACTGTTTGGTTTCATGTTTCCATGTGTTCTCCCGTGTTGCAGACATGTTAATGGAATGCAGTGTGTGAGCGTATTTTTGGGTCTGGAGCATGGTTTTGGGAGTGATATGACTCAGACTGCACTGCTGAAGTGAGTCTGCTCCAGGCAGGGAGGTGGATGGAGATAATCCAGGGGTTTCTGACTTTAACAGCAGGTCAGGAATTAGGTGACTTGGTGGAGAATGTCATTAGAGAAAACCCAGGCAGTCTGGGTATAATAAACAACAAAGCCTTAAATCCAGAGGACCCCATTAACACTCAATGTGTCTTTAAAAGTATTAAAGCCTAGCAACACCACAGACTACTTTGTATTTTAGCTGTAAGATGCTCAGGAGTATTAGGGGTAAAGCCAGCATGAGAATCTGCCATGTGTTAAAGATTATCTGACTGTAACATTCAACCGCTCCTTCCTAGCCTGTTTGCCCTTAGATATCTCCCATATTACAGTGGCTAATTTTAAAGCAAATACAATAATTATGGCTCTGAAGGCATGACAGGCTCTTAGAGTTTGGTTTCTTTCTGAAAGGAAGGAAACAATAATAATATATTGCCTGCATAAGACAAAATATTTGATAACTGACTGAAACACCTTAATTCTTTAAGTATAACATCTTTTACTGGAAAACTTACCTAATACTCTAAAACTTGAAAATATAAATTTAAAAAGAAAATTAAAATGGAAAGCATTTTGTTCCCAGAGTGATGAAATGCGATATTTTGACATTTATAGAAATTGCTTACACTTACAAAATGAAATTCCTGTAAAGCTTACTTGATTTGTGTAGCATTTAACTTTCCAGAGACATGAGTACTCTATCAGTGTGTTCCATTGAAATGTCAGGCATTCATATTAAAAATAGTAAATAACATATTTACAAACATAAGCATCTGAAACAAAGCACAAATAATATAATAATAGATGACACCTAATGGTAGCTTTTTTGACATGCAAAGTTACAGCTGGGTATTGTTTACTGCTCTGTGAATTTTGCCATTGGGTGAAAGACCAGTTTTATGAGCATCACAATAAACTTTTGTAAGGAAGGTAAACTTTTTAATAACTGATTGTAAGTGCCACAAGGAGCTCATTCTCTATGAGCTAAACTGCATTATTCATCTTCACAATCATTAAAGTTTGGTAAGTACAGGGTAGTCATTTAAATATAATGAGTGCTAACTAGAAAAGAAGCCGAGAAGAAAATTATTTTGTATTAAGTATTGGAAGAGTATAATAAAAACAGTAATAATCACCTTTTCTTGCTAGATGAGGTTTCCAGATTTGTAATGTCACTACTCTAGATTTTACAACTTGACAGTGCAAAGCCTAGGGGTAATTTGTGTCATCTGCAGCATCAGGCACAAATGGGAACACCAAACTTCCCTTATCCTGGGTCATTCCATAGCTGCTCCCCTCAGTTTCTCAGTGCAGCTTCTGATGTGTGCTGTACTGCTGGGTGACATCAGTGGGTGACATCAGCAAGTGTGTGGTGCTGCTGATGGCATCAGAGGGTGTGTGGTGCTGGTAGGTCATGTCAGTGGGTGTCTGGGGGGGGTGTGGCTGTGGTGAAAGCTGGGGAATTCAGAAGCAGCCACGTGCCATTGTGTCTGTGGGCTGCTCTGGGCAAAGGGGTCACTGAGCACAGAGCACCCCTCTGAACCCCCAGGGCCAGATGGTGGGAATCCTCCAACCTTTCCAGTTAGTGTTTTCTCACACAGACCTGAGAAAACTGAGCACTCCCTCCTGTGCTGTGGAAAATACAAAAAAATCAGAGCTTGATTGCATTTGCAAAACTTTTGGTTTCTTACTGGAAGTAACTGGTGCCTTCTGTGTAATGCTGTTTGCAGCAATGTCTGTGCAGTTCCTTCTTGGCCCCTCACTAGATAATAATTTGAAGTAATAGTCAAAATAATTTGATGTGATGGTGCAAGGCAGCTTTCCAGAGCATAGAGCGATCAAAAACATGTTTAGTGAGAAGATACCACATTGCTAAGCCTGGTGTATTTCATTCAGAACAGCTTTATGTACTTTTCCTCATCCACAGCACAGTTTCTAGGGAGTTTTCCTGAAGCTCCTGAAGGTACTGGTGTGCCTGAATCTCACAAAAGGGTATCTGCAGAAAACTAAAAGAATAAATTATTTGTGAGACAGAAAACTATTTTTTTACATTGCTTTTGGATTGCTATGGTCCATAAACAATGTTAGTAAAACAAAAAGAAGGAAGAGAAAATAGGAGTATCTGTACATAGCTCTATCTTATATTCCAAATCCATACCTGGAAGGGATGAAGGGCCCCAGTACATTCACCTTTTCTGCATCTGCCCATGTACAGTCATATCCCAACTGAGGGGACAGCACGTCAGGGAGGGAGGGAGGTGGCTTTGCTGAGTTCATTTCATCTCAGCTGCTGTGAGCCATGTGCCTTCAGTGCTCAGAATAGCACCAGGGCCAGGCTATGGATGACTAAACTTCTGGGGAGTACTGGAGATGCCAAGGTAACCAACGTCATTTTTGTCTGCCCCCTCCTTCCTATTCTTTGTGCTGGGAAGAGGCACGAGGCACTTAGAAATAGGACTGCATAGTGCATGTTGTTCCAGAGCTGCTTTTCTGACGAAAGCCCTGCAAGTGACAAAAATCATAGGATTTTTTTTCCTAATAGTGGTTGATAATGTATTGGTAACCATCTGGAAGGGATTAAGGAAGCTGCATTGTTGGTACTAACCCCTAAAATATACCAGTTCAGCATTTTTTATTATTATTTTTAAAATAAAAAAAGCCTTTTTTAATCTATTGCTGGTTACAGCATTACCAATTCAAAGACTGCTGGGATTATGCATCTTTAATTTTAACTGTGTCAGAATTCAAGGCCTACATTTGGTATAACCATGATGTTATACTTAATTACAGGCATTGCTATTGTGATCCTTAGCACTGTGAATTAGTCCTCGTCCCTGGGATAAAATGAAGCACACTAATTGTAAGCTGATTTACTGGTTGTTTTCATGTGACTGGATGGCACTGTTATTTACACTAAATGCGGTCAAGTATCCTTTTAATACAGACATGGATTACACACATTAAGCACAAGACAACATAATCTGAAAGCACACTAAAATGTAACAGAAATCCTGACAAAATCTAAACCAGCTGTTATGCAGCTACAAATTACTTCTGCAGCCTCTCCTAAGAGTTTTAGTGAAATAAATGGAATGATAAAGAACAAAAAAAAAACCAAAAAAACAGCAAAAAACCCCTGAGAATAATGACAGGTAGTGACGAATTAACATATTTTAGACTATGACAGAAAGGTTTTTCTGTATGAGTACTTTGTGCTAGAGAAAAAAGTACTTTTATAAAGTCTAATAGAACATAAATGAACACATGGTTTACTGTAACCCAAAACCTTAAAAGTTTATCTGCTTGGCTCCAAAATTATTTCTGATGAAGCCAAATCATGCAAATTCCTATGCAAGGTGAAAACGCTGACATACAAAGAGAATTTTTAATTTTCTCTTATTGCCTCTGGAATACTGACGTATGTTCCTGTAATCACTCATACTTGTTATGATTTTCTATTTCTGTTAATGCTTGTAAGAAAATCTGATATCACTGTCTAGCCACATTTAGTTACCTTTCCCAGGTAAAAGAATGTTAAGATTCAAGAAAGCTGGCCTCAATTCTAGCATGTTTTCACTTGAGTTTATTTATATTCTGAAAAAAATGGCAGGCATTTTATACTGGGGAGTTTGGGAATTTTAAGAGTATATACAGAGAAATGTTTACTAAAGATAATATAATAGTTATGCTCAAAAATGTTCAATATTTATGATCTGATGTCCGTCTTATTCTAGTTAAAAACTTGTTCCTATAAGAAAGGTTATTTTTTTTACATAAAACATGCTATTTTTTTGTTGCAATGTCTATTTACAGAAGTAATTGAAGTAACTCAAAAGTTTATCCGAATCCTGTCTTAGAGTTCTTTATTATTGCTTTTTTCATCCATTATTTGGATATATCCCCAGTCATTCAAAGTCTTAGCTGTCCATCTCTATTCACTGGACAAGTTCGTGTGATCTCATGTGAAATTTGAGGATTGCCTTTCCAAACCATACATTCAGACTTTCTATTAGCTTTTTTTTTTTTGTACTCTTTTTACAGATTTTTTTGCTTTTATTTCTTTTTCCTTTTCTTTTTGTCTCAGCTGTATATCTAAGGGTATCAACTGACGCAAAATACCTCTATGTGATGATCTGTGAGAGGGTTGTACAATAAAAACCTTTTGCGACCAGTTCCTCAGCCAAGAAGAGTAGGCACAGGAAAGGTCCTGTTCTACACTTGGCAGTGTTTTAATAAACTTAGTAATAACTCTGCCTAGGTACAAGGATCTACACTTTCAAAGGTCAAGCTGTTGGGTCAATATGCATAATGAAATTTTTGACAACAAAGAGGAACCAGGAAGCTGGATCACTAGGGTTCAGTGTTTCTTAGCCCATGAAGACAAGAGGCTTAAAATTTTAAAAACTTAAAATTAAATAACCTAAAATGTAAAAATATATAGTAACATTTTTACTAAAAAAAGGCAAGAAAGGAAAGAAAAATAAGCTAACAGATAAGTTAGCTGTAAGTTGCCTGTTTTTACTGAGATAAAACAAACCAAAAAAAAGATAAAGTAAGTTTCTAGTACTGATTTCCAATATTCCTATCAGTGTTATTGATTATTTTCATTAATATTTTCCTTGTTTTTCTATGGGTTTTGTAAGTATTTTTTTTCCCTTATGAAAATAGTATGCAAGTGTTTTCCCCTTGCAAAAAAATGAGGTCCTGTTCTGGCAACAGGACCTTATTACTGAGAACAAATATATTTGGAGGGATAGATGTACTTCAGCGAAAGGAGAAAACATGAAAACAGAGTTTCTTGTTATATATGAGACTGAAAATCATCATGTTTCAAAGACATTGTGTGAGTGTAATGCCCTGTGTCCCTCAGTCAGCATTTCAAGTCAGTCTTGGGTTGACAGAGGTTAAGAGCAACTCTGACTTTTTTAGTGATATGACCTGAAAAGACTGCCTTAAATCAGCTCTCGTGCACCACACAGTAAAAATAAAATGAAATAAGTCACTTATACAAAGAGGACTTGTAAACAGGTTGAGTTTAAAAATGTCACCTGGATTTCAGAGTTTTTTGCATTGTACCCTTTGTAGCATCAATTTCTTAAAAAAACTTTCTCTCTCTGGCTTCAGATGAGTAGCTGCAAACCTGTTCTATTTTTATGCCATTGATCTATTTGTCCCTTCTTTAGATGCTTTAAGCAGTTAAAAAAATTAACAAAACAATCCAAAGAAACAAAAGATATGGCATACACTACAGGAATTAAAGAATGCCACAGTTCTGACTTTCTCATGGAAAATATTCCTTTGTCTAGGAATTCTGGCAATTATTTCATTTAGCCTATTAAATATAGAAAGAATGTCTCTTCATTCTGTCTAGTGTGACTATGTAGAGTACTCCTCCAAGGCTCATGATGGCCTATGAAGCACTTGTAATTTTCTTTTAAATGAGCCAACTATTAGGTCTCCTACTGATTAAATACTTTTACCTCTCTACACAAAACTGAACTTTATTAAGGAAGACTGTATGTTACATCGTCATGCAGCACAGTATTTATGCAAAACTTATCTGACATATGATGTTCCAGATAAAAAAGTCCATTTCCTTTCTATTATATTGTTTTCAAAAGTATTTGCAGATAAAACGTCAGGATATTGTGAAATCCATCAAATAAAATGAAGTTGATAGAATGCTTACCATTTTGATGTGTTAATATGCTCTTACCTATACATAGCTCTGATATAGCTTCAGGGCGGGGAGATAATCACGTGTCAGCAGCATAAAGAGGAATTACTAGTACCTCTAAACATGGTAATATGTTCTCAATAGTGGCTGCATAATGTAGCACCTGGTCAAGGATAAATTAACATGGTTTTAATTACAAGTAAAAGAGAAAAAATCCTACCTCAAGTGTTCTGCTCAAGAAATGATAACTGTATGGAGATATACAATATGGTTGAGCTTCAGTGGGGATTATGAGTATATACTTGTCTGTTTCGTATGGGCCAGTTGTAGTATTAGATACCTCAAAAGGGTGTGCAGTGTACAGAATTGTTGGTGTTCCCCATCAAATGCTTTAGAGATGTAGGTATTTTTTTGTCCCCTGGCTTTCTGAGATGAAGAAGATGAAGTCTTATTATCCTACACTAAAAGCCTCAGGGAGAAATTCCATTTTGAAAGAACCAACTCCTTCTAGTAACTCAATTTCCAACAAGATCCGTGCAAAAGATAAATTGTCAGATAATCAGAGATGGTTCTTTTGTGGAATTCCAGAAAAACAGTGGGCAAATAATCCACTGGAAGATAAAACGCCTATTACCAGCACAAAGTGTAAGTCCCTTTAAGCAAGGTTTTGCCTGTGTGAATGACCGATACCATCTGGAAGCAGAAGATTGACAAGCTAGAAGGCAGTTAAAGATAACAACAGGGCACCTGAGAATCACTGAGGGAATTTATCACTGTCACAGTGTGTGTTAAGTAGCACACTGCAAGGGTTTGGGGTTTTTTTCCTCATACATTTTAAGTCTCTAGACTGGTTTCACATGCAGCTGAAGCAAGGGAGAGCAATGGATATTTTTCTCACAGTGCAGTCCTACTGATTTCAAATATATCTCATTAGTGCAGTTTCATTTTACATAGCTCGACAAATACTGCTCACACAAATTGCTATCATTACTATTGTCTAAGACACAGAAGAGAGAGATTATAATTTAAAACATGCAGACTCTTTGCATTCAAATTTTGACACATTCTTGCTCACTTCCAATACAGGCAGCATATTTTATTTCTAGCTGGTCTTAATTTTCTGTAAAGTAACTGTATTATTTGTATTTCTTCTGTGTTAGCATTCACATTAAACTTTTAACATAAAGGAGGCAAAAGAATGAAGAAGCATGGTCACCCTCTATTTATGTGAAAATACACAAAATGTGAAGCACTGAAGGTGAAATTCACCCATATGCAAAAAAACCTGATTCATGATCTGTGTGTTCGTTTAATCCCACCTCAGGTCTCAAAATAGAGCGTGGTGGGAGTTGTGATACATGAAGTGGCAGATTGAAGATATGGCTGCGAACAAATTGTGAACTCCATGCTGCCTGGTGGATCCTGTTTTGTTTCTTGTTGTTGGTTCTGTATCTCCATCTCAAGTTTAAGTATTGCCTTGATGTCATGTTCTAATATATTTTGTTGATTAAATTGTATTCTATTTAGTACAAGGACTTGATGCTTAGTGAAAAATCTGTCTGAGAATGCAAGATAAAGTACTGACGAGTCACAAATGTTAAGGCACTCCCCCTGTGGGCTACTTCTTTTGTATTAGCAGGTTCATCGATGTGAAAAGTTTTTTGTGTTCTGAGGAGCACAGCTAGAGAAAATAAACTCCATAAATATGCACTTCAGGCTGAAATATGACAACAACCAGCTGTCTTAGGGGAAACCTAGTCTTCAAGGAAATAAATGCCTTTTTTTTCTTTTTTTCCCCTCAAGGCAGTGACTGTTCACCCTGATCACCATAAGCCTTAGAACTGGGGCAAGAAAAGACTGTTGAGAAAACATTGTGCTATTCAAATCCTTTCCTGATTCCTCTCCTGAAGATCTGTGTCTCTAGTGGATTTTAATTTGGAAGGTTTTTTGGATTAGTGACTCCACTTGGATAGTTTGGGTCACTAGTTTCAGGGCTGTCATGAACAATCCTGGTATCCATGAGGCTCACATAGGTGCTTGAGCCCTGCAAGGGGAATACGTCTCCTGCCCTTCGCTACCATCCTCACTGCATTTTTTTTCTTCCCTCTGCCTTAATCTACCATCCCATGTTTTTTCCCCCTATTCGTTCATAGCCTTTTTTCCTAGAGCCCTTTTCTTTCCCCTCCTCAGTCCTGGGGAGATTTCAGAGAACTGAAAGCGTCTTTGCCAGTGGACGAGAGTGTGTTGTGTCCCTCAGGGCAGAACTTGGGAGGAAAAACCACTCCCTACGAGAGCAGAGCACTGGAGTGCTCTTGGTAGTGACAGATGCTCTTGCCTGTTTGTGTGGAGGGGCTTGTGTATGTGTTCACTGTAGACAGACACTTCATAGAACTTAGCTGTTGTACTTCAGCTTGATGTAACTGAACTGAGATTTTGAAACACAAATTTTATGATTTGCCCATATTTGAAACAACAGAAGGCATTCTTCCCTCTGAAATCCCCTCAATCTGGATGTGTCATCCAAATTGCCTTTAAAACCTTACATTTGTGACATATCTAATTGAAATCAGCCTTCTTATTACTATCCATAGTAATAGTGTGCTGATTTCAGTATGATCACCACAGTTTCATGTTCAGAATGAGCTGCCTGCAATGCTTTAATTTAACCTGTTTCTCCCCACTCCTCACCTTGAAAAACCCTCAATTGTTAGAAAGTTTCAGTCTGAAAGTTTGTCCAGCTAGTTAAAATAAGTGCAAAGGGATCTAAAAGACAGCCAGGAGAAGTAGTGCCTGTGTGCTGGATTTTCACAGTATGGTAGCATTGGCTATATTTTGTAATTCTTTCCCTTGTCCTAAATAAATTAATTCCGACCATAGTCTCTTGAAGTCCTTTGCCATGCAAGATCCCATACTGTTAAAGTCTTTTGGTCACTTCTATATGATTGATACAGACCCTGATAGTACTTGGTATCTGAAGAATTATGGGATAATTAGATCAGTTTTCTTCTTGACCTTATCTACCTTGTGGAGCTGCTTTTCAAGTTCGGAAGCAAAGGCCTTAACTAGACAAGAGAAAACTGGTTATTATTACATTCCTGTGAGCTCCATATGATTGTCAATTAAGGGGAATATATGGGTAATGTCTGCCAATTGTATCAATTGGTTCAGAATTCCTGAGAAATGAGAGTAGAACACAGGGCATCCCCTACAATGAAATGTAAGAGACAGAACAGGAGAGATGAAAATGAAGGAAGAGAGAAAGTCCGGAAAAACCTAAAGCACCACCCTGACCACAAAGGATAGATCTCAGAAACCCAAACTGAGTGGAGAGCCCAGGCACTGGGACAGAATTTTATTAGAAACAAGGCATTCCTAAAATCTTCCTTTGACTAAAAGTCATCTTGATACAAGGCTTTGATTATTTTAATTTTAACTGAATACAGTTTTCTCCAAGGAAGAAAACCATTTCCAACCTGTATTTTAAATCATCTTTCACCGTTTCATCCTGATCTCTTAGCCATCCAATCTGTTTTCTTATGGGAATTTATTTTTAAAATCTTTATTTTTATGTTTAATAATCTGAAATGAAGAAAAATCTAACTCGATATCCCCTGGCCTAGTGGGCAGAATCATTACAGATGATCAGAGGGAATTTAGCAACCTTCTTCTAAAATGTTGAGATGATATTCATTTTCTTCATCACCCCCATCAATAGGATGTGGAGAAAAGTGGCACAACATTTATAACAAGTAAGTGTCTGCAATTTATAAGCAGTTCCCAAAGCATCCCTGACACATCGGGCAGCAGATTCATCTCTGTAGGAGGTCTGGATCTCTGACTGTCTCATTTTAGAGTTAACCCAGGCCCCTGCAATTCTGGGAAGATTATTTGTCATTTGTGGAAAAGGCTGGTGTCACCATCAGGGTGAGCTGTCAGTGTGTGTGATGGCAGAACAAAGCTGATGGCCTGTCTCAGACTCAGCTTCTGGTTTTGTCTGGGGAATGAGAGATCTTTGGAGAACACAGGGCTAAATCAGGGGATCCCTTACTGCTGCGTGCCAGAAAGGTAAGTGGTTTCCTTGAGATAAGTTTATGTAAGAAAAGCCCACAATGACTGTTTCAAACAGTTGCTTGGACACAATCCTCATCCTAAAATCTCCTAGGGAGGGACACGGAAGTGGAAAAGTGACAAAAAACAATAGTGCCTTAGGCTAGGAGCTGAGGGAGGAGCAGTGTGCTCTGCCCCTCTGTCACACAGGGCACAGCTCGTGCCACGTGTGTCAGGACCGGCCAGCATTACTTGATGCTGGAACCAGGTCTCCCTTCCTGCATGGAGGCTTCTAGCCATGTGGATCTGCTCAGAAAGTGGGAATGAGTTGCTTCTTTCTTATTTTTTCTCCATATGGATCCTTCACTTGCTGTGTCTAAGGTGGAAAGCTCTTTAGTGTAACATGATTTAAAAAATTCTTCTTACTTAATTGCTTAAATTAAAGTTTTTACCCATTTCTGTGCTTTGATTTCATGCCCTTCTTGGCTCGAAGAATGCAAATGACCAAGAAGTGGCTATCAAGGTTATCAGTGTCTTCCTCAGACAGAGTAAGATCCTAGTGCTTTAAAATGTTTTCTTTACTCCAAATATTATTTGTCCTAAGGAGAAATGTGCTAGATTTATCTGTTACAGTTATCTTCTGGTTTATTTCTCAGTCATAGTGATGATTCTCACATGCAAAAAAAAAAAGATATCTATCTATTTATGTTTCTATAAAAGTCATTCTTCTGTTCTTTGTGTGCACAGTAAATACTTTTTGTTAAGGGTAGTTTGAGTTTACCAAAAAACAGTTGGGAAGTAGGTACTATTACTATTTAATTGGAAAACAAGCATGTGAATAATAACTATGAAGAATGAAGAGAATTACATAGTCTTGAAGCCCACAAAATAATGAAAAAATGTGAGTAAAAGTCACTGCAATTATTATTGGAAAAAAATTACCCATCCAGCTCTATAAGTGAAACAATGAAATTAAGAAGGTAGGATGATTATGGTAATTTATCTCTTTAGCTATCATTTAAATATGAAACTTGTATAACTCCTAAGATTCACAGGTCGAGGGCTTCCTCCTCCATATTTCAGGAAGGGCCACCTGCAGTTTCTTGGTGAAAGATTTCCATTTCTTTCAATAATCACTCAATAATGTGAATGTGCAGGATATTATATTGGTGGGTACAGGTTCTCATGTTTAAGAGTACTGCTCATGTTTTAGAGTACTGCATCCACTGCAAAATGTGCCTCAGCAAGTTATATAAGACTTGAGTTCAAGAAATGTATATAATCTACTATGTCAGTCCATGGTTTCAAGTGCATACCAAGGCTATACCCTACAAACAGTATTTCCATTTCCCCTGGAAATGCAATGTGATGACTCTTTATGTTAGGCTTACTTATTTTGAATGACTTGGTAATGATTTAAAAAATGCACAGCTACCCGAACTCACATAAGAATAATCTATATGAGACTTCTTGTTATGATAAATTTTCTCTATACTGATAAATCATTTTTTCTCTGCTATAATTCTTTTGGATCCACAATCTGCTTTTGTTTATTAGTCATAATTTAAATAAACTTGTAGTACCAAAATATGTAGCTCCTTAGAATTGATATAAATCTGAATTTTTTTTCTTAGTTACAAGGGGGCAAGTTAAGAGTAATTCCAATGACAACAGTTGGAACACATTCAAAACTGAAGTAATTGTGGGAAGAATTAAACCTGTAATGTATTTCAGAGACACCAAGTGCTAGAGAGCTATGGATGCAGGCATAATAATCACACATTCATGAAATATTGTGATTATTGATTAAAACAAATTATGAGGAGTTAAAACTGCTTAATTCTGTGGTTGGTTCTTGCACCAAGTCATTTCTGTGAACTTGGGCAAGATGTTTATATCTTTCTGTCCTGTTTATTCAGCCATAATGTCTTCCAGACACTGGAGGGGAGCTTCTGGGAGGCTTGGATATAATGGTGAGAGGGGTCTGGCAGGTGAGACCATCATCCTCTGTCCCATGACGAGACGGCAGCCCTCTGCCACAGGATGTTGGGGTTACCTCTGTCACTCAGAAATGTCTAAATCCTTACAGATTTCCAACAAGCTGTTTTCATGTTGCATAGGGATAGCTATGGAGAAATACCATCAAACACATACAGAATGTGACAGAACAACACAACAGTCTGACTCAACCCAGGATGATGTATAGCATGTGACATGTCTTCAGGGGCCCCAAGAAAATGGTGCAGTGTTGTCAGTGGGTTTGGCTGGTTTTCAATTATCTAATAAAGTTCCATTTGTAGCTAGGAGTAGGAAAGCACTGTTGGCTTCCCCAGGATTCATTAGCTCAAGTAGGACTGCTTTGCTAGGCAAGTATTTACAAGCCTGCAGCTGCAGTGTGGCTGGCTCTGCTCATGTTGCAGAAACAGTGTCATGAAGCCAAGGAAGTCCACGTAAATTACTTAAGCTAAAGCATTCTTGTAGATTAAAAAGTAAATTGAATTCTTCCTTCCACTGAATAAAAACAGTCTTTCACATAGAAAATACTATGAAGAAGTGTGCGTTGCTAAGAAAACATAAACCTTAGCCATAAGGAGGTGATAAATGCAACCCTAATCACTGTGCTTAGTGCAGTTCAGATTAGAGAAGAGACTTTGCAAAGGAGGCCAACAAGATATTGCTCTTGCTGACCTTGCCTCTAGTAAAATCAGAGAATTGTTACAGTTGGAACCGACCTTTAAGATCTTCAAGTCCAACTGTTAACCCAGCACCGCCACCATGCTCACCATTAAACCATGTCCTTAAGTGCCATATCCACAAGTTTTTTTAACATTTCCAGGGATAGTGACTCTAGCACTTCCCTGGGCATCCTGTTCCAATGCTTTACAGCCCTTTCTGTGAAAAAAAATTTCCTAATGTCTAATCTAAGCTTCCCCTGGCACAGCTTGATGACATTTTCTCTCGTCCTGTCACTTATTAACTGGGAGAACTCATTACAGGCAAAGGCTTGAGAGACGAGTGTTGATGGCAGATGCAACCACTTTACATCTAAGTGGAATTCCTGGAAATGTTCAAAAAATGAGGAGACATGGCACTTCATGATATAGTTTAGTGGGCATGGGGGTATTCGGTCATAAGTGGGATTTGATGATCTTGAAGGTCTTTTCCAACATTAATAATGATTTTATGATTCTAAAATGAGGCCATCAAAGCATGAATCCTGAGATGCAGGAGACTACAAACACAGAAAGTATCCCCTTTGCCAGACAGATGTGTTCACCCCAGAGGTCTGATGAGTTATTACAGAGTTTGGCATGATTTTATGTAATGAATGTATCCTGTTGGTGATGGTTTGCAGATACAAGGACTGTTAGAGCACTTCAAAAACCCCATGTTTCTTTGAAATAAAAGGAGAACGAATGCACTTCTGAGCATAGGGAAACTTTCTTCTTAAGGAAAAAACAGTAGTTAAAAAAAAATAACATTGTAGGAGAAAACAGTGAAATACCCAGGAATGCAGAACTAAAGGTCAACAGTCTCAGCATGTAGAGCAAGTTTTTTTGCTGTGGGAATCAAACTCACCATGATTAGTAACATTTTCTTTCTCAGAAGAAGTGGTGGAGCAATAAACAGGAAGAACAGGGAAAGAGAAAGAGAAGGCTTAAGAAAATACTAGTGTCAGTGGATGAATGGGTGGATGCATGGATTAAACCAAGTTTTTGGTTAAATACTACTGATGTTTAAAAAAAATATCAGTAAAACATTCTATAAAGTTAAAATTAAACTAGGATTGTTCTGAGCAACCCAACCCAAGTAACCAAAATGAAACAGAAGCATGGTGAAAGAATTTATGGATTAACTTTAACAGTATGTTTAAATGCCATCTGGATAAAAATTTGAGTTGCATGCCCAACTCCTAGGCTCTCATGGTCAGTTAAATTAAAGATTTTTTTATTTCCCATTCCATCTCTTGCCTGAAGCAATTTGTTTTTATCTGTATTAAGCAGAATCATGGTAATTACAAGCCAAGGGCAGTTCATAGTCACATTTTATGGAGAGAGATGTTGATATGCAGAAATATTTGAAAATCTTGTCTTATCACCACAGTTCTTGCTTACTTCCCCTCCGCACAATTTTTTGTCCCCATTTATAGTCCATTTAAATAAAAGGGACATATCAAGAATTTGAGACCTAAAATTTCTGGATCACGGTATTAGTCAATGTGCAAAATCCACAACATAAAAAGTTTTCAGGTATTTTAGATATATTCAAAACAAATTTGACCATGACATTATGAATTTACGGGTTACATTTTTGTTGCTTTCCCAGTTTAAAACCAGGTCCTTTTCTATTCTATTTCAGAGGTAATGTAAAAGAAATAAAAAAGGCATATTAACAAATATGTTCATTCTGAATGATTAAAACAAATTGAAAATAATAGCTTGTAACCTTAACATCCAGTAGCAGAATGAATGCTGATATGAAATTTGATGGCTCAGTTTATGCATTTTGCCAATAGGTGGTGCTACTATTTTTATGTTTAACACTAATCCACAGCAACACAGACCGTCTGCTCTGATTATCATGAGTATGGAACAGTTTGCCTTTTTCAATAGTGTTTCTCAGAGCAAAATGACACTTGGATATGTAATTACTTTAATGGTAGCATATAAAAGCAGATATAACAGATTGAGAAAACATGATCTATTTCATGCTTAGATATAAAGTTTTTAGAAGTAGTTATGTAGAAAATTAGGGAAAAAAAATACCTGTGTATAATTTTGTTTGTATATATCCCACCTGTGCTTTGGCTGTGAATTTTTCAGTCACATAAACATCATCTTTGTGTCAGGAAAACCCTGATACATCACAGATAAAAGACAGTGAGAGAAAAGAGCAAAATAAGTATACTTTGAGAATAATTTTTTTCATTTTAAGGTTGTTATCCAGCTGTGTATGGTATAAAGTTGCTAATTTTACTTGATGGAATTTGACATTTCTCTGCAATATTTGGAAAAGAGATACATGGTTGAGCACTTTGTAACACAGGGGCAGACAGATGTTCATTCAGTGGTTTGATAAATAAAATTTTCTTACTGAGCCTCCTATTACTCAGCAGATTCACTGAGTATTTCTGCAATATGCAAAATATAACGGGTATGCGAGGTGGCACATGTGACTTGGGGCACTAAGGGTCAAAATAATGCTTCAGATTACAATATTTCCATTCAAACCTGCTGCTCCTCTGTCCTGATTTTCAGTCATATATTCCTCTAAAGTTTTGGAAATCTGGTGAAACATGTTTTCTAATGAAGTTCAGTGAAAACTTATGCCTTAGGCATAGACATTACTCTGTGAAGTCTACTTTTCAAGCATGGGGCTCAGCATAGTGTGACTCTGAGATTGCAGTCATAATGTTATAGGAGATGGATTGACAGCTCTTGACACCAAAGACCTTTATTTATCTTCAAAATAGGTACAGTGCAAGGACCAGGCAGAATTATTTATTATCCCTTTTCAGAAATCTATTGTGTATTTATGTACTCCCTGTTGCAAATCATTTCTCAACAGCTGTCTGGAGAACTGCTACTGGGGTAGGAAGGAATTTATTTTGTCTGTTCAATGAAACCATCAGGAAAACTTCAGCTGTGGTGCAGACACCTCTCAGTCTGAGCTGTGCTTTTGGATTGAGATCTCAAACTCGGTTACTGTGACTGTGAGAGAAATCAAGCAGCTCTCAAATGATGACAGTTGTCTACCCAGAGTAGGTTTTAAACAATTGCATGACAGTGAAAGGTGCCCTGCTAATTCTGAGAATAAAAAGAGAAGGGAAAAAAAAGGAAAAAAAATAGGGGGAAAAAAAAGAGAAGAAAAGAAAAAGAAACATTACTTAGTTTTTAGCATATCCTTTCTTGCTTATTTTATTTATGATAGGTAAGCTATTAAATCAATAGCTCATCTCTTTAGACTGAGGAAAAATGCAGAAACACCAAAAGGAAAGCAAATAAAGGGTAAAGTTGGTACCGATGGGCACATTCTTACTTTCTCCCTCTCTCTCTCTGTACAGACATACGTGTGTGCAAATACACATAGTAAAAAATAAGCAATATCAACTAAGCAGTTCTAGCAAATAATGTTCACTATTATCTCCAGAAAATGTAATTTTTTTAAATAAGTAGATCTTTTTGTTTATTTCCTCATCATATTGAATGAAAAGTATGCAGTGGATCAAGTTATGTAACTAATAAAGAGACTTGTTATGCTCATCTGAATTTAGGATGATGATTGCACCTAGGCTGAGGAGGAGAGGCAGAAAGGGAAATTAGGACTGTTTCCACTCCCTCTTTCTTAGAACAGGATAAGAATGAGATTCAATAAAGGCAGATATTTGGTGAGGGAAAGAAGTGATAGCAAAGCATGTCCAGCTGACAATAGAAGTCAGGAATATAAAATTAATATTCAGTCTTAGCCTATTTTTCCTCTCTGGCACTACATTTAGATTATTTAAAATGACTTTTATCTTTAAACAATTTTGCAGAATTACAAAAGCCTTGTCCTATACACTGATATTCATGATACAAGCAAAATTAAACAAATTAATTTAAAACTTTATGTCTATGCTATTACCATTCTTGAATAAAAAGGGGATCAATGAGAAAATATTTCCCTAAGTCCAAATGATATTTCCTGAAGACCAAGTGTATGCACTGAGATGATTTCAGATGCTGTAAGCACAAAGCATGAACCTCTTGAAAAACTACAAATACTTGAACACTGTTCAAAAGTCACGCGAAATTTTCCATCCAATTGATTAATTAAAGAATGCAGGGATTATAGGCTTCCAAGAAAGAGTCAATTGATAAATATTATTTCAGGAAAGCCAATAGTCTTACAAACTTTTTGTGTCTATAGCTGCTTCTAAAGTTCATGGAAGTATGTGAATAACGGGGCTGGACAGAAAGACTGGTAAATGGAAAACAGAGGCCAGAGTTGCCAGCTAGAGTGAAACAAATGAGACTTTTTTATTATTTCATGCTGTACACCTACAACATTTTATAAGAGATATGCTTTTAGAAAACAGTCTTGATTTGGAACGTAATGGTATGACTTGCTACTTTGTATGGGTAGCAAAATTTTATTTTCCATGGTACAAGAAGCTGGGTGCAGAAATTACATTTGTTTTGCCGGAAAACTGGTAATTTAATATGTCAGTTAGTTAGAAGGTATGAAAATTATTGCAGCACTTTGGAGATAATGTTTTGATAATCCATTTGACATGTTCTGGCTTGAATGGATATATTTTTGCCTTCAATAAGGACTTGGATTAGACATCAGCTCACAAAGCTTGGAGTACAATTGATTCCAAATTCCTAAGTGCATAGAACTGGTAAATAAATTTCATTTCACCCTGAAAAAACATTTCCTATCTGAGACAGTGGAGACCAGCCTGGAGCAGTGGGTTTGGTGCTACAGAAAGTGCGAGTCCCCCAGGCCAGACAGTGCTCCAAAGTGGGAGGAGAGCTCCTGCTTTCTCTTCCTTGGGCTCCTCTAGCAATGCAACTCCAAACTTTTGACATTATGAAATGCAGGAAAGACAACTATGCTAACGAGGGAGATGTTCAGAGAGCAGGCTTGTTGTAATTTTGCTTATGCCTATGATAATGGCTAGTCAAAAAGAAGAATTTGTGTGTCTCTCCTGTCATCTGGAGCGCTGGGCAAAAGGCTGAAAATTATAACTGACTGTCATTCCACACAACACCCCTTGAAGGACATAATGTAAATGTCACTGACTCCTTTTAAATCAACACAGCTTCTTGACTTCAGTGAAGTTGAGTTGATTTACGGCAGCTGATAATTTGGTTGTTTCTTAGAAGCAGGAACTGCGAAATCTAACGCTTGGTGGGCTCAGCCCAGCGCTATCGGAAATCAGCTCCACTCTCCCCATTGACTTTATTGGGCAGCGGCCCTGGTGAGTTATTGCCGAGTGTTTTGTCTTGCTGTGTGCTGGACAGCAATCAATAATGCTCCATGACATAGACAGAAATCTTGCTGTTACCAGAAAGATTTACCATTTTTTACTGTCTTACAAAGCTTACAGAATTCCAGCTGTGTGGTGCCTTTTTACATCTTTTAAATCACCTGCCCGCTTGAAGGCAAGACAAGATCACTCATCCCTATGCTGGTGATTGCTTCGGAAATATTGTAGTCCCACACTTCAAATATCAAATTTATTTGAATATTAAGGATGTTTTATATATATCTCTATATATATATCTGCTAGGTAAACATTTATTTTATCTACTGGAGAGAATTTGATAATTACCAGATCAGAATGATACTGTGCATTTTTTCATTATTATAATTCAAATAATGTAGCACTGATTTAATGTCCTAAGATATCTTTATATTTTTTTTATTCTTTGTCTTTTACTGCCAACAATATAAATTAAAATAACTGTTTAAAATCTTAGAGCCTTGTGAATCTTAACTTTGACTGTCTTCCATAGTTCTGAGAAGGAATGGGAATTTCATGGTACACAGAGGGGTCATTGTTGACTCTTGAAACAGAAGATAGAGCCTTGCTACAACTTTACCCAGAGATATTTAGCTTGGGTTTGTGACTTAAGAACTAGGAAATTTTATAATAAAATATAAATATAAATAAGATAAGGCTCATGTTTCATTTTGTTTTGGTTTATTTATTTTTTATTCCATTTTTTTATTATTTTATTCATTATATGTTTTGTGACACGAATTCTGAATCTCTAAACATACAGGGGTAACGCTGGCAGAGATTCCTTAAAAAAATATCTGATAGGTAGTAAAGTCTTTTGTTTTAGTTTGTTTCTGAATTTTTTGAGAGAACACAAAAAGCATTGACTGCAGAAAGTTATTAGTTCCTCTAAAGACTACTGTTCTGAAAAAGCTGGAGAGCCAGAATCATTATTTTATTCATGAGGAATAATCAATGTGTCATAGAGATAAGTTGGATTTTTATAAAAATCTCCGTGACCATAATGAAACTTTTCAAACTGAAGAAAGAAAAAAGAAGTATAAAAGTAGAGTTCTAGTAGTTTCTTCAGCTGCTTTTGCAGTTTACTTGCTTAGTAGCTCAAATAAATAGTTATGAAGGAAGGTAAAATATATACATATATAGACATATGCATAAGCAATTTCCAAAGACTCTACAACATTCAGTTTTCTCCTTGATTCCTCCCTTCGATTTGTCTTTATAGTCTCTGCAAGAGTCGTCTCTCACCTGCCTTGGTGATACTCTTCACTACAGACTCAAGGTTTGGATATCCTTTAGGACTGGTACCTGGAAAGAAACACTTCCCTACTGCCCTCACCCTCCCTCAAAGAGTTTCTTCAAATGTCATTTAGTTTCTTTTAGCAGTGTAACACTTGTCCTCCCAAAAGAGGTAGATTTTTTTGCAGCTCAACTATAAGCAAAACATTTCTGGAGAGGAACTTCGGTATGCAAACATGAATACAAAATAACCAGCTCTTTTTTACATGTTTAGCTTGGAAACATAGCCATAGGGAAAAGACAATAGAGGACCACACCATTTATTTCCTTGTCCTTTCTCTAGTAATGCTAGAGAGAGGTAAATATATCATTTATCTAGTAATTTTCACTGTATCACTTAGAGCAGTCATCCAAGGACTCTTTTTCTTAGATATACAGATATCATCAACAAAGTACCATTCCAGGGAAAAAATGCTAATTTAACTAACTTTAAACCCACCTAATTAATTAATTAAGGATTCTATAATGAATCTAATCTGTCTCTCCCTGTGGCCTCAGCTCAGTGAAGACACAGTCACACACATTTCCACAAGATGGTTTATGTGATTTCAGCGCAGTTCCACTTGGATGATTTGCCATCACAGAGCCTGGTGCAGGATCAAAAGCTCCCTGATGTTAGAAATTGGAGCTGGAGGAAAAATAGAGAGCTGTAGGAAAGTGTATATAGGATTACTTGTTGACATGTTATTTCACTACTTCTGATTCCCCTTGAATGTCTGTGAAATCAGCGATGCTAATTGCATGTCAGCATATGCACACACAGAGAGAAATTATTGATAATATTGATAAAGCATAGAATGGTTAGGGTTGGAATGGACCTCCAAGACCATCTAGTTCCAAATCCCCTGCTAAGGGTAGGAACACCTTCCACTAGACCAGGTTGCTCAAAGCCCCATCCAACCTGGCCTTGAACACTTCCAGGGATGGGGCAGCAACAGTTTCTTTGTACAACCCATTCCAGTGTCTCATCATCCTCATAGTAAAAATTTTTTTCCTATTATCTAATTCCTCTTTCAGTTTAAAGCCATTCCCCTTTTTCCTGTTTTGGATAAGATCTAAGAAAGCTTGGAGCAGATACACTTGATCTTACTTATGCTAGCTGTTAATGTTCCCTGAGCTCACTCCTTATATAAGAAAATACTGATATTTTAGTTATTCAATGCATTCTTTTGATCCTCCATTTTCTGATATTTCAAAAGTTCCTTCTGAATTTCATGTCCATAAAAGGTGCTAAAATTGGAATGATTGGTGGGAGTCTTCATGTAAGGAGTTGAGTGCAGGCGCTGAAAGCTTTAGAAAAATATCAGCTTTCCCTCTTCTCTGGGTACTGCTGGAAGAGTTCAGTAGTCCCCAGGGGAATTTTTGAAGCTGATTGAAAATGTTTTGATTTTTGATCCTTACCAGTTTACTTCTGTCTTTATTGATATTGCAACATTATTCCAGCATTGCTTACATCTGTCAAATTACTGCACTGAGAGCACAAACTTCAGAGTGGATTTCTGGTCAGTCAGCAGAGACTGGTTATGTGTGATCAGATTGACCCTGGTCAGACTCAAACAGTTGATTCCAAAGTGGGATTATCTGAATCCTGTTGCTGAAATGCTGAATCCTGCAGCTCTTCTCTCTTGTATTTAAAGCATTTAAAAATAAATAAATACAATCCCTGGTAAGCGTTTTCAAGCTTGGGAAATGTCTGAGCTATTTACCAACTGCCTTTCTTGACTGGCTTGGAAATCCTCATCTTCAGTCTGGACAGAGATTAGCTTTGTGTGTGCTGGTGGGGTTTTGGCTTTGTTTTTTAGTTGGGGTTTTTGGGGGTTTTGCGTGTTTTTTAATTCCCTTAGGGACTGTTGCCTCAGCCTGCAGTGCCCTCTGGTGGGACATGCTCTGGGTGCTGTAGCCGAGGGTTGCTCTTCAGCCCTGGAGGCCGCTGCCACAGATTCCTGTGACTGCTGTGGTCTAGAGGAGAGGGTCTAGAGGTCAATAAGCAGTGAGGACCTGCTCAGCTCACTCCAGCCAAATAATAATAAAACCACCTGGAAATGGAATGAGATTTCTCTCTGAGTCCCAAGTACCAAGAAGTGTGATCAAAGTGATGGCATCTGTACCAAAAGTCCTTAGGACATTAGGAATTTTTGTTGGAATAATCTTTTCACTATATCCTAGGATACTTTTAATTATTGTTCTGATTAATTAATGACCTCCATAAATGACATTCCAAAGTGATGACTTTTCAGTCTCGGAAGTTGCAGAGCAGTACATCTTAACCTCCAGGACCTTTTTACACACAAAAAAAGTAAAGCATTAGATTACTTGATGTATGGTATACAAGTCCTAAATAACTAAGAATAATCTTAGAGATTATTCCTCTTAAAGAGGAATTCTCTGTTCTCGGGAGTAGTAGCATCTGCAAGCCACAATTTCCTGTCAGTCATCCCACCCTCACTCTCAACTCTGCCTGACTTCTTGTTTCTATTCTGTTTTGTGATTTTAAGGTTTAGGAATTTGTTTTATTTTCCCATATCTGTATCACATTAATCCATCCTGTAGAAGGAAAACCCCTCAAGGACATTTTTTTCAGAAAATTCTCTAATGCACAGCACAAGGATATTTCAAACACTCTAAAGTATATGTGTCTCTTTTTTTGTTGTTTGTTTATTTAAGGTTACTTGAGCAGGAATATTTATTGTTGCTTGAAATAGTATCCCTTCCCCAAATAATTAATTAAAAAGTTGAATTTTTAACAGAGAAACACAAATACCACAACAATGGATACTGATAATTTTCCTTATTTCTTTTCAGCTACAGGATAGCTTCAGAACAGTTCAAAATCTTTCTGAATTATAAAATATAGGTGGAAATACTGCTCTGGCAATATTGAACATTTTATAAATAGTGTCAATAAAGATTTCACTGGGAAATAGTTCCTCGCTGCTGAAGAGCTCATTGAGAAAGAGCTCTAGAATTTTTTGTTTATTATTTTTTATACCATTATATTTATTATATATACCCTATTTGGAGGGCCAGTTGTACATACAGAACAAAAGGGAGTAGTTGCTGAAGCTGAAGTCATCAGCCCGTCACTAATGGTTTTGAAAGGAGAAAGGTACGTCCTCCCTTAGGCTTCTTTTTTCATGAAATAATTCAAAGGGAAAAGCTTATTCCACACACAGGAAAGGAATATTTTTTGTTGTTATGTTGTCTGGCAATCTCAATGTCTTTTTCCCAGTTCTAATTGGCTCTACATTTGTGCTGGGGAGTGGAGGATTGTATATCTTTGGGCAGTCAGTAGTCTATCAAAAGCATGAAATTGCTATTTGAAAAAGGCATTAAAAAAAAAAAGAACCTTTTTATCTTGATACCTCCTTTAAAACATTTGGCTTTTAAAGTTCCTTTTTTAGACATGGATAATCTGTCTGTACTTTAGCACTGAGACTTCCCCATCCTGGTCTTTTGGAGTCAAAATTAAACGTTTGAATAAAAGCAGGAGTAGTCTCCTCTGGCACTTGAAGTTTTGTCACTGGCAGCTGCTGGCAGGTTTTAGAGTGTCAGGCATCCTAGAATAAATCTGAGGAAGATGTTAGCAGGCAGAGGAAGAGGTCACAGGTAGATGATAAAGCAATGGTGGCAGACCGAGCAATGAAAAACATACCTGACCAGCTGCTTGGACACTGCCTCTGACTGTGTGCTGTGTGTGTGAGTTGTGTGTGCATGCCTCTAGAAAATAAATTATTTTATAAGTTGAGTGATTGATCTAATGATACACTTACAAATTCACAGAATCATAGAATCACACAGAATCAGAGAATATGTTGAGTTGGAAGGGATCCACAAAGATCATCAAGTTCAGTCCTTAGTCCAGAAAAGGACCATCCCCAGGAGTCACACCCTGTGCCTGAGAGTATCATCAAAATGCTTCTTGAACTCTCTCAGGCCTGGTGCTGAGATCACTGCCCTGGGGAGCCTGTTCAGTGCCCAACAACCCTCTGGGTGAAGAACCTCTTTCCAATATCCAACCTAAACCTCCCTATGTTGATGATAGCACCCATGGGCCATTCCCTTGGGTCCCATCACTGGTCACCAAAGAGAAGAGATCAGTGTCTGCCCCTCCCTTCCCCAAACTCAAAGCTATTCTAATTATTCTTAGATAGCATTTGCATTTTCTGTGATACTAGGAGATGAATCTATCATCTAGAATATCTTTAGAAATAAAAAATTTATTTCTTCAAATTTCTTCCATGTCAGTTATACTAAAGGTTATTTTCACAAAATTTGGCAGGTCTGTGAGCAGTTCTTCTGTGTTTGTGTATTGGGTTTGTGTGGCAAGGTTTTGGTAACAGAGGGGGGCTATAGGGGTGGCTTCTGTGAGATACTGCCAGAAGCTTCCCCCGTGTCCAAAGCAGTCAATGACAGCTGACTCAAAGACAGACCTGCCACTGATCAAGGCCAAGCCCAACGGTGGTGATGGTAGTGCCTCTGGGATAACGTATTTTAAGAGCAGGAGATAGAGAATTCAGGAGTGAAGTTAATCTCAGGAAGAAGGGAGGGGTGGGAGAAGGTTGTTTGCTTTTATTTCTTATTATCGTACTCTGATTTGATTGATAATAAATTAAAGAGTTGAGTCTGTTTTGCCCATGACAGTAATTGGTGATGGATCTCTCCCTGTCCTCATCTCAACCCATGAGCCTCTCATTATATTTTCTCCCCCCTGTCCAGCTGAGGAGGAGAATGACAGAGTTGATTTGGTGGATTCTCAGTGTACAACCAGGGTCAAAACACCACAAAATCTCTGTGTAGATCTCCACTGCTCCAGTACCATCTCCATAGCAATTGTATTTACTCTCGATAGGAATTTCTTTGTTATTCATTCAAATTTGGAAAACCGTTCAGGTCAGCTCACACAAGTGTGCCTGGATCACTAAAAGTCTCATTGTCCTTAATCATACTGACTCTTTTTTTCCCCTTTTTATTTCCTTCTATGAAGAAATACTATTAGACACTAATCTTATAGTGTGTGTATCATGCTTCCACTTTTCTTCCCATAATTCTCACAACTATTTTTTTATTATAAGGCATTTCAGGTTTTGACTTGTCAACCCATGTAATCGGGGAAAAAAAAATCATTCCTGTGGTATAACTTTTAATACAAGGCCTTAGTGTGGATTTTCAAAGTAGTTAAGAATTTTTGATGCCACATATAATTTTCTTGTCTATTCAAAATCTTCCTGTAACATTTTTAATGGATACATTAGAGAAGGTTAATAATTAATAACACTTCATTCTATAAACAGATTTAAAATATTTCCTTATCTGAAAATTATTTTTTTCAATGTATCTTGATCTCATTCTACTAAAATTAAATATCTCATGGGCAAGCTTCAGACTTAAGTAAACGTTATTTTCATGTGACACACAAAGAGTTACCCCATCTTTAATTTGTGTGTTAAAATAATGTACATCATCCAGTCAAAGTACAGAAGTGATATAGCACAATCTACATAAATAATGCAATATGAACTGCAGGTTTAATGATAAAAATAGTTAAAATTACTCACTTATTTGTGAATAATAAGGACTGGAGTCTTTTACTAACAAAATGTGCTTCTTGGTCTTTGTAGTGTTTGATTATTAAGACTTTATTTAATCACAAAACGTAGTAATTTTTAATTAGGTCTGTATCCAACATGTTTGGCAAAGTGGGAAACAAAAGTACCTTTTACCAAAGATGCTACCAGCTTTTTAAGAAAAACATTTCAGTTCTTTCCTGTCATGACATTTGTTTTTGAATATATTTTTCAGAAATATATACCTACTTTCTGTTGCTGATGAGTGGGTAGAGGAGTTGACAAGAGCATTGGGGTGTATTTTGTGGCAGCAGTATCCCTGCCACAGCAGTGTGACTGGAGCCATCAGCAATGGCTGATCCCCTGTACTGTTGCTGAACCAAAAGAGAAGCGTGAGCACTCCCTGGGTCTGCAAAGTTTGTGAGAGCTCTCTGTGCCACAAAAAAAAAGGGAGAAATCATCTCATCTCCATTTCCAAGAGCTGCTAATTACATACAGCATATTAAATCAAGTCCACTTGGGGAAAGACTTCCTTAATTAATTAATTTAATTAATAATAAGGCAGAAGAGGGAGATATGGTTATCAGGAGATAATCATACCTTTGGGACGCTGGATTGCAAAGCTTTGCTTCATCTTTTTTATGATTGTGGTTTACCACTTTTATGTGGTTTTGATAAATAACCTATAGATTCTATTGAACAGCACTGCATTTGATAGTGAGCTTTCTCTGACAAGCTTCTTTAGAACAAAACAACCATAATCAGAAATGAAACAAGTGATTTGTAGCTTGTTTGAGTGTAATAACTGGAGGAAATCATGTAGTATAATGTGACCTCTTCTAAGCTGCATTGATGGAGAATAGACACAGATGGATACCAGAAAAAAAATATGGAGAAAATACAACTCTGTTTTGGCATTTTTCCTGACACGTTACTTTTATTGGCAACATGTGAAATAAGTTCCTTCAAATTAATTTTTTAAGTAAATAGTTTTTGACAACTATTCAATTAGATGACCACATTTCCTCTGAGTTTGAAATACAGAGGAAATCTTTGCTCAGTAGTGCAGGGTTTGTGTGGAGCTTGGTGGTTTTTTGGGCTAGGTACAGGCTGTATCTTTTCCAGAATCTGAGGGGGATGAAGCAAAGCCAGGAGGGTCACAGGTCTCTGCACTAATGCCACTGCATATTTTGCAGGGTGATACACCCCTCTGCTGAAGAAACAAAGCCATACAGAGCCTTTCAAACTACAGAGTATAATTTTTCTGTAGGAAGGTTACTCTTTCAGATTAGGTGCTGAAGAATTGCCAAAGCTAGGGAAATCTTGACATAGAAAAGCATGTCCTTTAGGAAAACCTTGAGGTAACTGAGCGTTAGGTATCACTACCCGTGTTAGGGGGGTTGGAACAAGATAATCTTTAAGGTCGCTTCCATCCCAAACTATTCTATGATTTAACATTCTCAGAGGAAACAATATATATGGCTGTGTTCAAAATCAGTCAGTTTTGACTCACTTTTGTTTTTTGCTTAACTGAAAGTTATTTCCTTTATAGGTTGAATAATCTATGAGCTAAAGTGAAGGCTTTCATTCAGCATTTAAATATTTTATACTCACCAAAATCAAGTCAAATTTCACAAGAGGAATTATTATAGAATACAGGAAATTTCTTACCCACCTCATTCATCACTCCCCTTAAACTGAAATTGTTTCTCTACTCTCTTTTTATACTTTCTAATGTAACAGAATAGAGAAAATGTTCATCCTACAATGAATTGATTGCACTGTATCTCACATCCACCACATCACAGACAATGAAACTCCCCTTGCTATCGCTACAACCCCACACCTATGGTGCTATTTGTTTCCTCCCTGTCTGGGTTGCTCACTTTTCTTTCTCTCTGCTTTTTGCACTGAAAAATCTCTTCTCTCTTCCATTACAGTAGCCTTATTGTTGTAACAATAAGAGAGATTATGTCAACTACAGAAGAGGTCCACGACCTGCTCCGCCTCTACTCCCAGTAGTTTGGATGTGAGCCGGCTCCCACCCGGCAGCAGAAGCACTGTGCGAGCAGGGTGGGATGCCTAAACCAATATATTCTGCCTCTTGTCCCTTCTGTTCCTCCCTTCTATTCCAGCTTTCTTTGTGCTTGTAACTCTTTCAGGCTCTGTGATTTTCAAGACCCAGTGCTAACACTTGATCTCTTTGTTATGTTTCTGGAGAAATCCAACGTCTTCAAGCCCCAGCTGCTTTCTGAGAGGTTAGGGAATACAGTTTTCACCTCAGATTCACCTTCATCCTTTTTTCACTCGTGAAGACGTTAAGAAGTGCTGAGAGCCTTTAACAAACCATTTATTCAGAGATAGTCATATTGATGTCAATTCTTTGCCTCTTTAGCACAAGGAGCATGAGGCAAAAGAAGTGAAAGGCAGTGATAAAACAGGAGAAAAAGCAAACAAACCGTAACTCACTAAATGTATTAACCGAGGTCAACTAAATCAACAAAATGCCAGCAAAGTAATTCTTCTTGTGTGCTTTAATTAAATCAAATGACCCTCAAAAGTGTACCACCTTAACAAAAAGAGAGATTTACTGCTGGTCATTTAATACTTCAGCTCTCATATTGTCAGTTAAAGGATTTAGGACTCATCCAGCCTTTGGATTTGAAGAGTTAGATTGACTCTGCTCTGTCCTATTTGCTCTGTTGGCCTAAACAGAAAGGAGGCAACTGAGGAAAATCAACTTCTAACATTGAGACCATAATATTCTCTCATTTTTGAGTCTCAAATGAGACTCGATAATGTACATCCCACAAGAAGAGAGCAGGCATCTCCTGAAGATTTCTGACTTCAGTAGAAACAATACTAAAAGATTACTGTAATTTTGAAAACTGGCATGACTTTTTGCTCCAAGTAAAACATTTATGTATCTCTCCTTTACTCCTACTTTCATTTCAAGTGCCCCAGATGATAGCTGAATGCGTGACTATAGGACTGCAAAGAGGCAGAAGGTTCTGAAAATGACATCCAGGCACCATGAAATTACAGTCTTCAGAGCGTATCAGTAAGAAGCTAATTCCATATAATTTCTCACTCTAGTTACAATTTTGGTCATGACAAAGAGGTGTCAGAATTTTAATGCATATTATGTTTTGTGCTTTATGCTATTTTGCTGTAGCACTTTGACCTTTTTAATATGCTGTGTTTTGGTTGGGTGGTCATTCTAGCCTTCTTGTTAAGAGTAAATTTTCAAGGAATGCAAGTGGCAAGGAAGAAGTTGCACTGAAATGTTTCTAAATGGGTAGCTTTATGTATGGGTATAGGGTGGGGAGGGGGAGGAAGGTGAAGATTTAGCAGAACAGGAATGAAACTTGAAAAAAAGCAGTTGCTTTAAGGCCGAAGGTCTGAGCTGAAAAAAAAAATCTTTTTTTATTTGTCCTATTTGACATTACTTTTCAACTTTAAATAACTAGAGCAGTAGGTTCAAGCTGATTAAAAAAAAATCAGAAGTGAATTTTCAGTCGTGTCATATTAAGACCTGATTTGTAATCACCCTTAGTCCTACTATACTTGGTTCAGTTATATTGGTCCCCTCACACTGTTAAGCATTTCTTCTTAAGTGATATACTCAGGTATAGACTCCTGATGTCCTGCTGTTTTATCCTTGTATGGGAATAGTGTTCTGCTCTTGGCAAGATGCCCCATGGAATTCTTGGGTGGGATAATGCAATGTTTGGCACAAAAGTTATGCAGGCAAGAAAGCAATCTATCTTGGACTCTGAATAGAGCCAGTTCTTGACACAGGCCTGTTCTCTAATGACCCTGCAGAAGATTTCTTTGGGATTCCTGGAAAAAAGTGGGGTTTGCATATTGTTTGCCCAAAACTGTGGCAGATACCTTGTCTGTGTTCAATAGTCTTCAAGATTGCAGCCTAACTTTAGGTGAGGCTAGATAGAGAGTCACTGGGATATTTTAGCAGATGCAAAAGATTGTGTCGTGGTTTCAGCTGGGATAGTTATTTCCTTCTTAGTAGCTGGTATGGTACCGTGTTTTGGGTTTGCTATGAGAATAACATTGATAACACATTGGTGTTTTGGTGTTGTTCAGTAGTGCTTACCCTAAATCAAGGACTCTTCAGCATCCCATGCTCTGCCAGTGAGGAAATGCACAGGAAGCTGGCAGGGAGCATGGCTGGGACACCTGACCTGAACCAGCCAAAGGGATATTCCATGCCACAGAGCATCATGCCCAGTATATAAAATAGGGAGTTGACTGGGAGGGGCCAATTGCTGCTCAGGGTTAGGCTGAGCATCGGTCAGTGGGTGGTGAGTAATTGTATTGGGCATTGCATGTCTGTCCTAGGTTTTAGTCCTCTTTCTTGTTCTCCTTAAAACAACAACAACAACAAAATTTGCTTGTTAAACTGTTCTTTGGACAGGACTCTAGTTCAAGTGCTGTGAATACACACTTTGCAGCATGGATGTCTAGAGGGCTCCACAGAACCCTATTCTGTAGTGGTGGAACTCTGCAGGGGCTGTCTGGAAGCATGTGGTGTAGCTGTCTGATCTGCTGATGAGACGAGAAGGCAGGATGCAGATAACAATGCACATGTACTAATGGCACCACAGCTATTAGTTGGCAGCTGTTGGCAAGCTCTTACAAACTGCTGTTTCAACATGCTGTAGCTTTGTGCCTCCCTGCAACAGCATTTTCCTACACCTAAGTCGGATACAGACCATGTAGGTCCAATAGGTCGTGGGAGCTCTTGAAAGGACACAGTCTGGGATTGGGAGTGATGGGGACACTGGGTCAGCACAATTTTAATCCATAGTATACTTATGGGTTAAGCACCTGTTTGAGTGCCCTTGACTCAGGCATAAGATGCCTCTACCTAAGTGCTGTTTAGTTATGACTTCTGTCACTGTGCACATCTTATGCCTATAAACTGGAAATACCAACACTAGTCTGAAACCTCCGTAATATAGTACAATCCATTCAACAGAATAAATAAAATATGTTTACTGGGTTTTACAATATTGTGAATACACAGGGAAATTCCATTTTTAATATCTTTAAAGGAATAGGAAACTTGTCATAGATACTTCTCTATTTTTTAAAAATAGTTATTGAATTTTTCTCAGTCTACTTTTCCCAGCTCTGCTTCTAGTTCTGCTTCCAGTTTCCTTATAAATTCTTTCTCAAACAAGATTCAGAAATCAAAAATACTAATGATTTCACTAATGGGCTGTTTCTTGATGAGAGGTGGGTGGGGAAGGGGTAGTTCAGATCTTCACTGTTGCATATTTGATGCTGTTCATCTTTCTTAACAAGACTATCTCTTTGAATATGAATTCATGTTATCAAATTAATGCAATAGAGATCTGCCTCAAACATATTGAAAAGCTAGTAAAAATTAAATATAACATTTATTTTATTTCAGTTTATAAAGGAAAATGTCTTCCAAGAGAAACAGAATACATTTTTATGCAAACAAAAGTCCAGACTTCTAGTGAATTACCAAGATATTTGAGAGACTATTAGAAAATTTCAGATACTTAAAGAATTCCTTGTAGCATAATCCCTCAAATGCCTTCCATTACAGATATCTGAAAATATTTCATAACTTTTCAACTTACTTGCAGGAAATTTGTTATCTACCTGTGGTTTAATACTAGTTTGAAAAAGAAGCAATGCAGCAAGAAAAAATTTTAAAACAGTAATTTCCCTTATCACAATTAATTTTCTCTGAAAATTATTTTAAGTACTTTTATCCAAAGTGAAATCTTCAGCCAAGCTTTTTGAACTTGTTACAAAATGTAATTTAGCTCAGTTCCCTGATTTGGTTCATTAAATGATAGGAATATCATTTGGTCAACCAGCCCATTAAATTTCGTGTTTTCTGAGCAGAGAATATGTTACTGGTTGAAGACTGCAAAGCTGTGTAGAATGAGGATTTTGAATCATTGTAGCACTATACAATGTTTTCCTGTGGATATAGAGCATAGGATAGGAGAAGTTGCAGATTTCTTGTGTGTGTGTTTTGAATAGATCTTTGAGTTTATTTTTGCAGGCGCACTTAGTTCGCCTTCTAGCATCTGACATACCTGACAAGCTGATACCAACTGGGAGTTATATAGGTACTTGGATATCCTGGAATTCACAAAGATACACTTGAATATTATGCAGAGCATCTTAGGGATGGTGTAATTATTTGAAGTTTACCTAAAGCTAAAATGGAAATAAAAATACTAATGTTTTGGGTCCCTATGAATGTTTTAGATTTACTGTTCTAGAATCTTGTATAAAGAAGAATGTTGTGGTTTTTTTTTTCAGGTTATTTTCAACCTTGTTGTGCCCCACAGATGCAAACCTGAAGCCTCAGAGGATGATGCTGCCTCTTCCTTTCAGCCTATGAATCAGTCAATGGATAGTGTGGGTGCTTTCTTTAGCATAAAAGAGGAGGAAATTAAAATCCAGAGTTTCCATCTTGAATTCAGGGCTGGTTAGGCTACCTAGTAGGTAATTTAGCATGCAGTTAGTAACCAATATAACTGTAGGACCCAGCTTCGACATAATTTTTACATTCTAATGATAACTCCACTCGACGTTGCTTTTTCTGAACAGGCTCTTGTTCAGGGCTCTGGACAGAGACTAACTATTTCATTCAATACTCTACATTCTGCTTTAGGAGGAGAGATTCCTCTTTTATTTGGTTCACAAAATTCAGACTCACTCTGTCTGAGAATCTTTATCAGACTAACACTTCGGTTACTAAACCCAAAAAGTAAGATGGTGTTCTGAGAATTTATTTACTCATTTGAATTGTGACACAAAAACTTAAAAGTCCCCGAAACACTTTATTTTAAGAGTTTAATGAGATAAACACACTGCAAAGGTACAATATTTAACTCTCCAGTTAAATATTCTGTGCCTTTCAATTATCTCTAGGTGTAACAGTAGGTGGATTGGGTTTAGTATCCGGTCATCTTTTGTGGGAAGCATGATCTTGCACCGCAGCATCCAAGTGTTACTTAAGAGCATAAAGGGAAATTCCATGTTTTGGACTGAATGTCAACATTTTGCTCGGCAGATAATTTCTTCCGAAAGATGAAAATCACACAGTTGGTGTTTGATTTCTCCCAAGGAAATTCTGCAACATCAAAGAGTTGCCAGCCTGTTTGACTTGCGCTGGTTTTCTTTGTCACTATTTTTCTGTGACCTTCTAAAAGTCATGCACAGGTCTACTCCTCAACCTTTTGCTGGAAGAGGCTGGAGAGATTGGAAAAGTATTTCAAATTACACACAAAATGTATAATATTTTCTAGCTTTAAGAATTAAGTCTCCAAATACTCCACAATTCAGTAGCTTTAATTCACCTGACAGCTGCAATAATTAAGGCAACCATGTTTATTCCACAATAAAAATGAAACTTCTATTATAGTATAAAAATCTGTGATGAAGTTTGAATGGATGTTTTGATTGCATATATCTTGAGTCTCACAGCTTTCTGAAGCTTTTATTGCCATTCTGGAAGCCATTACATTTAAAACTTTAGGAAAATTTCTTCAGAGACTTTTTTGAATGTATGCTAACACATTTTTTGAACATCTGAACTTAAAAAAGTAAGATTTTTCTCATGGTTTCTTCAGGAGTCTTTAATAACAGTTACTTTGGCTTACTGAGCTCTTGCATAAGTCTCCAACTTTTAGGAAAAGCTTTCTTGGTGACATTACTGAATATTTTGAGCAGTGGCAGGATGCCTGCCATAGATGTCTGGTTGTGTGATTTATTTGTCTGTGTTTTCAGGAAGCTGTAAACAACTCAAAACTCTGAGTTAAAATGAAAACATGTAATTTTTATTATAAATTAAATTCCTGATTCAGTGCACAAAAAAGGCATTGATTCTGCTTCCAGATGTTGGCGTCAGCAGAATTGTGACATAAACCTCACAAATGTGTCTGTGAGGAAAGCAAAATGACTGGCTTTCTACTCGAAATTATTTTAGATTTTAAACTTCGGTGCTGTCAAGGTTTTTCTTTTTTCCCTCTGGAAGTAGCTCTATGCCCCTATGTGAAAGATAAAGAAAGATTTGCTCCTCTTCTAGGTATTTTGCACCACCTGTCGTTGACAAACAGACTAGCAGTCTGTAAGCACTTTCTTTCTTCAAACTGTACTTTTTAAAAAAATATAGGTTTATCTGCAATTTGCTTTATTTTATGCTAATAAGAGTGGCTGTCATTAATTATAATTTTAATCACTATAGGTATTTCTCATAATTGCGTGTTTTCATCGTTGTCATATTCTCTTAGAGGAAAGATACTAATTCATAAATATTCAGTTTTCTGAATTCATTTCCATCATAAAAGCATCAGTGCTTAAGTTATTTACAGTGAGAGTAATATAATTACAGATGCTACTCATAAAACATAAATGCCAGAAATACTTATTATTAGCAGAGTGTTAAAGCCTTCATGCCAGTCATACTTTGCATCTGTGAAGAAACACTGAATATGAGAAAGCTGAAAAATAAGAAAAAAAGAAATTATACAGAAAATGGATAAGGTCAAAATAGTGGCCTTTGATTTCCACAAAAAACATACACAAACTGGGCAAAACATCCTTAATCTCTAGAAATACCATCCCTTTGAGGATGCAATCTGATGAGCTGTACCCTCATGATCCAAAGATGATTGTAAAAGTCCTACCCACTCTCCATACTAAAATCTGCCTTAAGGAGCTCTCAGCATAATTTAACCTCTTCTCTTTCATTTTTGCAGAAAGATCAAGTGTGTCATAGATATACTAGATATTTCCTACCAATTCAACAAACTACCCAAGGCTGTTTGAGAACCTTAAAAAGGTCTTTCTGTCCAAGAAATTACACTACCATCCTTCGATGCACAACAGTGTTGATTTAATACTCAAACAGTCACATAATTTTTATTCTAAGAAAAATCACATACCTGCAAGCCGTGGATCAGCTTAAATCTTACCAGCATCAGAAGGAAGTTCTGGAGGTCAGGAATGGCTGAAGTGAAACAGGGACCCACATGAGCTCCCTGTGGTAAATTTGTTTTCTAGTACAACAGAAAGGACTCCATTGTCTGGTTCAGTTCTGCACTAATGATCAGAGATAGTAGTTACCAATAAAATGCATTAACTCTTACCCTTTAGAAATTGTCATGTGTTTCTTCCCAAGAAGCATTGCCCCAGGCACTCCCCCATGCCCTCTGTTACTTACAGAGGTCCACTTGTGCTGCTGAGCCATCCAAGCTTGTGCCAGGAAAAATGTGTGGTCTTGCAATGACCACACCCAGCAGAGGGTGAGTCTTGTCATCTTCCTGTTGTCCTGATTATGAATCCAAACACGTACAAAGACTCTGATTTTCAGTGCCATTCCCTTATATTTCTCATGAGTTTGTACAAGTGTGTGTTCATACCATGTGCACACCTACCTCCACAGAGTCAGGCCAAGGTAAAGGAATATTAGTGCTAAAGGAAATCAGTGCGTGCTCAAAAGTTGCAGGAACATTTTCTCCAAGGCTTTTATTATAATAGCAAGTGTGTTTGTAACAGTGATTAAAAGGGGCTTCATCTTCAAGAATAGAGTTCACAGTTCAAGCTTTTAAAGTCACAAGGGAACAACTCTGCTGAGCCAAAGCAGCTAATTTTTAAACATTCATTCTGTCTTCCCACAAAGTATCTGATGGTTCAGTTTGCTGCTTAATGCACAGTGGAGAGGGGAACAGTTTCCACATATCAGTCCCCATGTTTGTTTCTTCAAAATCTGAGTCTTGAAACAAAGCTTCTTTTAATTCACCAGAAAGTCAGGAGGCAGCGTGAGGTTTGGAAGATGAAGCAGATGGGTTTGGCATGAGGGACATCTTGGATGGGATCTAGCAGGAAAGGGTGGAGACTCAGGTAGAAGAGATATGGAAGGGAAGGAGTCAGATACAGCCAGTTCTACAATCCTGTTATTTTCCTCCTGATCCTTATGTTGCCATCCATCTAAATCTGATGTTTCATTCACATCTGAGCAAGTGCTGGCTTACAAATAAGAAGTTATTTATAGTGCTAAGACTTTATTTATCTATAATAATGTAGATGAACATGAATATTTAGAATCTTCAGTTTGTTTTTTTTTTATAAAACTACTTTTTAAGCATGTCAAATACATGTTTTTAATACCTAAACATCATGAGGTCTTTTTCCTTTAAGTGCTTGGTTGGATTAACACATACATTCATTGAATAAATATTTTAAACTTATATCTATTTTAAACAAGGCAGTGTAGAAAAATGCTGAAGACAGAAAAAATAATGAATTAATATTTGCTGATAGTTTGGTTTTTTCTTTTATTTTATGGAGGAAAAATAGAGACTCCATCGGAAAATCAGAGGGGGTAAGCAAGTTGATAATTGTTAAACCTTAACATTTTTTTTGGTGATGTTGCTCTTTACTATGCAAGTGTGAAAGTTTGGATGTGGCTGCTCAGAGCTTGTAAAATGATGCGTAGGATTGATACAGTAGCTGTACTTAGTGATATAATACCTGTGCTTGTCTTTATGTGCCACCAGTATCAAAGAAACAATTTGGAAGATGTCTCTGAATGAACAAACAAGTGGGGGAAAGAAAGGCAGTTATGCCAATAAGTGGTGGATATAGGAGTTGAAAGTAAAAGATTTGCAAAGCCAGTCATAAGAATTCTCTTTCTTGTTTGCTTTATAAATTTCTGAAATGTATTACAAATTTATTACAGAAGTGCATGGTTTGACCTAGGTGGTCATCCTCCCACAGAGCCAGAGTATGTTGCCTGGCACACCTTATGTCAGACTCCTGGCTACAGCTGTATGAATATTACTTATTTCTTTAGAGAAAATGCAAATATCTATTTTGCCAGAATCAATAAATATATAAATAAAAAGTTTGCTGCAGTTTAAAGTAGAGTTTAAATTAATCTTTAAAAAGTAAAATGTTCTCTGTTATTGTAGGTAACAACTTGTCTGAACTGTCCAGAATGACTAATGAATAAGATAACAGAACTGTCTATCTATCCTTCATTGTGCACAGCATAAAAGTTTTTTTCTCCCTGAAGCCTCACAACAGCACCATATTTGATTAGAATATTAATGTTTCACTCTGAAATTATTAATTTAAAGAGAAATTTTCATCATTTGATATTGTAAGAGATTTCACATAGAAAAATGATAGACTATGAAACATAATGAGCAGCACCAGCCTAATAACATATGTAGTAAGACATCAGAAAAAGTAAATACATTTACTCTTAATTTCATTTTCATTTCACATTTACCCATGTGAGAATGAAAGCAGCTATGTTACATACTGGCCTTATTTATCTATAAGTTTTAAAATCAAAGATAAGCTACCTCATACTTAAGCCTCATCTGGATGTAACAGAAAATTCTGCCCATATATCTGTTATATCTTATTTATATTTGGGCACCAATCATGCAGAAGGAATAATATGGAGATCTAGTGGTTTAACAAAGATTGTAGGACACCATGAAATGCAAACAGATGACAAACTGGTAAAAAGAATGCTGAGTAGTTGATAGCCATGAGTTTTAAGAGTGATTTTGACAATCTGGAGGTGAGTTACTTAAATGGTAATGTAATGTTACTTCCACACACTTATTTGTACTTTATTTTTGTGACCTCATAGGAGATGTATTAATCATGTTTCAAATGTGCTCATTTTTTAATGGTATTTTCTGCTTTCAAATCTGTATCACAAAAACTTTCTATCCCCCTTTTTACACGTCACACTTCAGATTTTCTTAAGACACAAAAAAAACCCAACTAGACATGTTTTGTGATTTGGTTTGCAATGAAACAATCTGTTTCATTTTAGAATATTCTTATGAAGGAACACTTTAGATCATCTCTAAACCAAAATTGCAAAAAGTCAGTTATACAGAAGCCATCAGGAGTTTGGAGGTGTTAGCAGAAAAAAAAAATAGAAAAAACTCTGACTTTGTTCCTTCTGCCTTCATCAAGATAATCGATATATGATGATTTATTAAAAATTTAAAATTTTCCTAAGGATTCATGTTGGGAAGACATGTTGAGATTTGTCAAATGTTACATTTGTGTGTGCAAAACATACTGTTTATAGGGTGGCTGATGACTGGAAGATTAATGTAAGATAAGCTGAGTGTAAAATGTTTCCTTTAAAATGGTGATTCACATGGTAATTTTTTTCATTTAAAAATTGATTCTGCATCTAAGATAAATGACAACAGTAATTTCTCGATCCTGCTATCCCTCTTAACCTTATTGCTGAGTTTGAAGGATAACAGTAAGTGCCTATCGACCAAAACTGATTAGTCAGTACAAGTCTAGATGTAGTGTGGACTGCACATGAAAAATCAGTCTTTGGTTATTACGAGACAAGGAAGTTCATATCCTATTTGTGTAAAGACATTATATCCATGTTTTCATTCCATTGTATAGATTTAAGTGCTTAGATTTAGGATTCTAAATCTGAATGGATGCAGGGCTAAGGTTCTGCTCTCTAGGATTCCTCTTGAGAATGGAGAGCTTGTGAACATTTTTGTCTCATCATGAGATGCTGCTCCAGTAATATTTCTAGGTTCAAAAAATTCCAAATATTTCATTTGTCATTGACCATGTGAATTGATTACAAGTAAAAATCAGTTCAAAAAAGCAGGTACATTAATTATATGTAGAAATGTGAGGTCTAGTCATATTTTATTACCTGTAGAAGTACAATCTGCTGATTTTTTTTAAAAGTTGACAGTAAATTATATTTTATATTAGCTATAATTATATTTCATATTAGCTAGAGCAAACCAAATCAAAGAGAATTCAGAGTTGCTCTTGTCCTCTCATGGGCACTGGCAAAGGGGCTAGAGCACTATTTCTCACTGTAATCTCTATTTCTGCCTCATTCCCTTTAGGGAAAAAGCAGTCAGGGGTCTTCTCTTTTTTTTTTTTTTTTTCCCTACTAGAAAATTCCCTAACTGAACAGTCCAGGCAGTTTTAAGTCCCTTTCTAGTCCACCATTTTTAAAAAGTCTGTGTGTTGAGACACAAAATCATAGAATCATCAAGGTTGGCAGAGACCTTCAAGGTGATCCAGTCCAACTGTCCACCCAGCACTGTCCCTGTAACCCCTGAACCACTAAACCACATCACCCATGCCAGATTCAGACACCTCTTGAACACGAAGTGCTGCCCAACACAGTCACGTTTAAATGCCATGTCTAAAACTCCTCAGAGGATGGGGCGCATGCACATGAGGCTTCTTTCTCTCTGGCATAATTGAATTCTTTTCTTTTGACAGTGAATATAATTTTTTATTGTTGGAAATTTCTGGCTTTATGAGTTAGTGTACAATTATAATCCACGCATAATATGTATTTACTAAAATGAACAACTGACTGGTTTCCTGGGATTTTTACCTACTTTGGAGTTTGAGCATCAATGAGTATAAAAATCAAACAAACCCATAGTTAATAATAATTTCCATAAGACTCCTCAAGTAAGCCGTGAATTAACATGCTGAAAAATGGTTTAGGACAGAGTATAAATGCCTCTGTTTTAACTCTTTTACAAAGAGTACTTTGTAAAATGAACAAATTTATCTAAGTTGATGGATAATATTTCATAAAATCAGCAATTCTCCTTGCCAGAAGATATAGGCCAAATCTTTTTACCTAAAATATTGTGCAATAATAAAACTGTAGAAATAAATTAGTGCTATGCTATTATATGATGGATAAGGGTAAAAGAGAGGAAACTTTTAGGGGCATACTAGGAATAAAAATCATACAGAATGAAAAAACAGCCAGAGATCTCTTGCATGATGTAATATTTTTCATTCTAGGCCAGCTGAAATGAGTAATTCAGTTGAAGTACATGCTGCACATTCAAATTATAGTAACTACCAAGCTCAGATTCTTATTTATTAATATTAACTTACTTAAAAATATAGTTTAACTAAAGTTAACACCACTAAGGAGGATATAGGGGTAAAATCTATCTACTGCAATTTGCCAAAACATTCTGCAGTATGGTTGGTACTTTAGGTAACTCAGGTTTGAAATAAATTGTAATTTGGCCTTAATTTATAGTTTTCTTTCACTTTGTCGACATTCTGAATTTTTTAAGGCCTCTTAATAAGGTGTTTCATTCTAAGATATTATTGCTGAGTATGGTAAAGATATGGATCATTTTCTTTCAATATTTTAGTGGTTTTCCTAACATGGAGAAGGCAAATGTTGCCTTGATGTGTTAAATAGTAGAAATGACATTTGTTTGAACCCAAGAGGGAGGATTATCTACTGAGGCATCTGTGAGGTTGGCTATTGTCTCAGTTTGATGAGACTAAAGTGTTTTGCTAAGGAGGATGAGTTATGAGGAAGACCAAACTCCTCCCTCTAAGCAATTGTAAATCTGAAATTAAGAGGCTCCAACTGAGGAAGTATGGAGAAAGAAAAAAAATAACAGCTATTTATTAAAGGATATATGTGTATTGGTAGAACAACAAAAGAACACAAAACCAAGTAAACAATAATCCTGTATCCAAAAATCCCCTTCAAAAGGAAACAGTTCACAACTTTCTGCCTTTTGGCGCAATTCTAATCACGATCAGCAGGGGTTGCTCTTGGATCACTGGAGGTCACCACATGGGGCCCCAGTTCATGGGAGAACCCGGAAAGGGAGATCTCCCCTCCCACCTACAAGGGGAAGAGGAACAAGGGGCTCTTCCCAAAAAACTCACGCTGGCTGTGGCTGTGGCTGGCTGTGGCTGGCTGTGGCTGGCTGTGGCTGGCTGTGGCTGGCTGTGGCTGGGAATTGCCCCCTTTCGTAGATGGACAGGTGCTGCTGCCAGCACGGGAAGCGGAGGAGGGAGAGGGCAACCTCCTCTCCAAAAAGTTCCTCTGCAGGTGGGTCAAACCTCTCCGATGAAGTCCAAGCAGGTCTGGGCTTGGGGCAGAACAGGGTGCAGGAAAGCAGAGGCAAACCAGGGCCATAAACAGCCATGTGACCAGGCTGAAAAACAAACTGAACCTCGGACTCCTCCAACACACACCTGCCCAAGTTAAGGCAAAAGTGAAGTGCCTCCTGTTTCAGAGGAGAGAAAAAAAAAACCCTCCTCACCCCTCCCCACAGTCTTTGGAGGGCCATAGGTTTGGAATGTGGATCTCCTGGTTAGTTCTTTTGTGTAGATCAATCACCTAAGGCAAACCACTCTCCCCCACTCAACATCTTTCTTTTACAAGGATACAGGGGAAAGAAAAAAAGAAAGGATTCTCACATTTTTTTTTTAGAACAAGCAAACCTATGACAGCTGTTTTGATAGAAGGATTTTAATAATATATTTAAGTAGTCAGTGTGACCTAACAGGATTTCAACAAAATTTTTATCAGGCATCCTGATTTTGGAAATGAGAAAATAAATGAGAAATAATTGGTACTGGTCCATAACAAGGTATCATAAATTTCACCATGTATATGTTCACGAAATGTAAATTAGACAATTTCTTTTATGAATTGCATATTTTATGACTCTTCCTTTGGTGTTTTCCATCTGTTGCCTTTCTTACTCTGAAGAAACTAAGAGATAGCAAAACCTTAATGAGTTTCTAATTTCTAAAATTACAGTTATTTGAATGAGAAAAAGTATCTTCCTTCTAAATGAAAGCTTTGATTTTTCAGTAAAACTGTTATGTGATTGGTCAAGGCAAAAGTGAGATTATATAATTTTAATCTAATAACAAAGGCAAGGATTTAAAACTCACCATCTGTCACAATCTTTTTTTCTTTCCCTCTTTATTTCCTCCTTTTTCTTTTAGGGATACTCAGTTACTTATACTGTGTTCTCAGTTTTCATGCAATTAATAATAAAAGTAGTTTAATTACTACAGTAATTTCTTGCTCCAATATCTTTCACAAGTTTTCTGGATACATTGAATCTTAAACTACTGTTTAGAGATTAAAGTATATCTTTAATTTGTGTTGTTTTGTGTTACACATTGATAGCAACTTGACCAGATTGCTTTACTCTTTCTTACATTTATTTCTCTTAATAAACTTGCTAGACAGTCACCTCAATTTTTTCCCCTCTTTCCTTGTTTCTTCCTGAAAATTCCTAATTATAATTCCAATGCTGTGGTTTTATCGGGTAGTTTTATTCTAGGATGGATCAGTGTTTGTCTTCTTCTGGAAAAAAGGACTTTTGATGTGTCTCACATTGCATGCTTGAGAAAGTTAACGCTGGAAATATAAGAATGTGCACAATTACTATTGTCTTGTTTATGGAGAATCTTACTGAAACACCTTTTGGGAAAACCTCTCTAAATGAAATCTTGACCCAGACTTAATAAGTTCTGAGTTCCTGAAGTACAGAATTTTTGGAGGAAATCTCCAGTAGTTCTATGCCTTGTTGACATTAGAGTGGAGTTATTCTTCACCGTTTAACCACAAACCCAGGTGTTAGAAACCACTCTTTCTAGTAGGATGGAGGGCTACACAATGAAGACAATGGCTCTGTAAAAGCTATATACACTTGCATAAAAAATGTAAATAGATGAAAAAAAATTAAACTCCCAACTGAGCAATCTAGAAGAACCTTCTTTTACTAAGTTTTATATTATTCCTTTCATCTTCCAAGCCATTTGGATTTTTTTAAGTACTTATTCTTGGTACAACACTAACTTTTAAAAATCAAAATTATTTGTGTGCCAGAGCAACAAGCTTTCCAATGATTTCTGAATCAAGTCCAAGAGTTAATCCTAACTTTAATATTTCTAATTAATTAGTCTCAGCTACAGCCACAGCAGCCTGCAAAGGATGAGATTACTGTGGAGTTCAGCTGCATGCAAACAAATCCGTTTCTATGCCAGGAGTATCCTTAAAACTGGTTTCTGAAAGTTACTAATGCTTTAAATTGTGTCTAAGTAGAAATCATTCTAAAAGAACTATTTAATTCTCCAAGTAAACACAAACCCCAAACCATGCTTAGGAGGAAGAAATACCTCAGAACACTCACCGTTTTACAAAAGCTGGTTTTCAGTCATTTTCCGACAGTTATTTTAATAGAACTTTGAGTCAAAATGGACTGTGTACTGGATGCAAAATGCGATGGAGCTCTACTTACTCAAAAAGCTCCTGTTTACCTTTCTGTGCTACAGCAGAGAATGATGATGGGGATGAACTGGCAAGGTTAATCCATAGAAAGACTGGTTGCTTTCTAATGCAACACAACCAAGGACTTGCTGGTGCTTCCTCTCACAGCTTTAAAAGCTTGCAGACTCCCTAGCTCTTGTTGGTTTTCTGTAGGCACGTCACAAGGACACCTGGAAGAACATCAGGCCATCCTGCAGACAGTGGAAAAGTCTTTTTACCAAACTCCTGGAAGTCGTAGTCTTTGGACACACAGAGTCTGGGGTACAGCAGTAAATTTGGAGGGTAGACATAATTTTATCAAGTGACTCTCCCCATGCAATGCAGTTTGACCAAGCTCACCTAAATTCAACTGAATGAGTCAAAATTTATTTCAACTTCTTATAGTGTGAATACCACTACTTCAGTAAATAACATCAGTTTTAAATTAACATTTTACTATAAGTTTCTGAATACATTTTCAGTCAAATTTTTAAAATGCATAGGTTCCTTTTACAGAGTATGCCTTATGTATTATTATTTTGAAGAGAAGCCAAACCAAATCTTAAAATGTCAAAGGCTGTTAATGATGGAATTTGCAGAATTTCATCATATGCATGTAGGACTAGAAAAGAGATGCAGGCATTCTTCACAACACTGAAAAAATGAAAATATTTGCGAAAATAAAATTTTTGTCAAGAGCATTAATGGATACTATGAAACCAGTTAAAAATGTTAAAATGTTAAATGTTAAAATGTTAAAAATATTAGAGGTTAAAATGACTTGTTTATTTAAAAAAATAAATAAAATGGAAGCGATCTTTATGAACTACATCTGAACAGTGGAGGATTTGTATTATAAAGATATTCTAAACACAACTTACAGTGCAATGCAATCATTTGCATCTGTGTATTGACTTTAGTGGATATTTGATAGTTTTTTTCTCAATGAAGCAGCAGAAATTTGTCATGACAGCTAAGAGCCAAAATAGAAAATCATTATAATAAAACCATTTAAAAGAAAAAAAAAGTCATTGCTGATTTATTCAGATTCTCTATGAGTAACTAAAATTTTATTCAGTGACTATCTGATAAATGTATAAAACCATTAAGCTAATAAAATTCCTACATAATAAATGCAGAATAATAATTACAGCCAGATACATTAAATTAATTTATTAAATTGATTAAATCTCTTCTAAATCAATTTATGTTATAATGACTATGGTCATGTGATTAGCGCCTCTTAAAACAATATTTTATCGAACTATCTGCAGTAGAGCCAGACAAGTGTTTAATCTTTAATTTTATTCTGAAAACTTATGACAAAGAGGAATTCTTCACATGGCTCATTTGTTTCTTGTGCTTTTGAGTCTGAACTTCAGTACCTTTTTTACTGCCACACTTTCCCAAGCCCCTGCTGTCCTGGTGTGCCTGAACACAGAGGCAGTGGAAATGAGCAATATACTGGATAATGCTGGGTCGTACCACCATGGGCTTTCAGCATGACAGATCTTTTAAAGGGCATCCTGGCCTGAAAGAAGGTACTGGCAAATTCCTCCTGAATTCCGACAGGGCCAAAAACCAGCTTAGCAATTTTTTCTGCCAGATAGGAGTCTTTCACATCACCCATGACTGATGGCAAAGGAACTCCATTTTGACTGAGAGTCTGGCCCCATATTTATATTAATGCAGTAACGCTTTTATATTAATACAGTAACATTTTTCACTTTTCGCTTTTAGGAAATAAATTGTTATATTAGTTAATATTTTCTTTAATCTTTTGCAATGAAGGAATTGTAGGAGGAGTAACTAAAGAAGTGTACAGGAGAGGAATTCTTTAAAAGTATGATATTGGCAAACTTTCTTTGTCTGGGATTTTTTCATTCAACAATTTTTATTTGAAATTTTTCTTCTCAAGTCTTCAAGAGCCTTGATTTTTCTCTTATGACTGTTGAGAAATGTTTGTTTCTCTCAAGAATGAATGCTTAGATACATTGTAGAGGGTACTCATGCAGCTGTATAAATGAATATGTCAGGATGTGAATTAAAAAATCTCCCTTTAGCCAAGGTGAAGAAGGCATGTGAGGAGATCAACGTCATATAGAAGCATGTAATCTAAGCTGATGTTTCATGATCAGCTTATATCCTTAGCCAATGTGTAAGGCAACACAGAAGTACTGACCGTTTACTGCAGCAAACATCTCCTTTTTCTCTTGTTTAGAGAAATGCAGGATGCTCTGAATCATGTATTCCCATCCACTGCAAGTCCTTCCTGTATTCTTTCCTTCTTATTTCGTGTGTCCCTATATACGCGTGTAAAATGTCTTGTTTTGCTTATGGGCAATTGCCAAATTTGATTACAGACTAATCTGGGCTCCTGATGTGCACAGACCAACAGAAATGTTTCCTTGCCTCCCCTCTGAGTGTGTCCTTACTGTCAGAGTTGGCATCCCTGCGTGTTACATTTGTGCTGCTAGCTCCACATAGTCTCTTTTGTGGTAATAACCAGTTACAGTATATTTCATGAAGGTGGGACTTAATCAAGATATTTGATTAATATTTGCTCTGGTACCCACTTTTATTCTTGCATCTGTTGGGAGATGTTCAGCAATGTCAAAAGTGAGTTTTCAGTCTTGTGTTAAATGTATTGAGCCCTCTTCATTCATGGTATCTTCAGGGATTCGTAAAGCTGTAAAATCAAGGCAAATTTCTAAGCAAGGGTTTTTCCAAAATCGTCTATATGTATGTCAATATGTACTTAGACTATATTGGCTGGAAGAATTGCACTCAGTGGTCTTTTTGCAGACTCCCAGAAGAAAGGGAGTTTTATTTAGCAAAAGCTCTAAAAATGCTTAACTGAGCCCTGCTTGCCAAGTTGTTTTATCCACTCAAGTAGAGCAATTGAGCACGAATAGAAATTCCAAGGCTCTTACAAGAGAAAGGACAGCAGAGGCAGTAAGAGATCATTTGTGGAGAGCTGAAGAGGTATTCTTTAATATACATAAGAACCATGCATGACTATTCTGAGAGACCTTTCTGTAAATCTCTGTTTGCTTGTCATGAAGGGAAAAGAAATGCTAGATAACATCCACAGCAGGTAGAGGCAAATCTGATAGTGAGAAATGCCAATATAAAAATTGCATGGCTTCTGTTGAATTTCTACTGTGTATGATATTAAAAGTAATTTACTCACATTTTTCATTACATAATGATAATGATTTTATTTGTAGACCATAATTAATACATGATGAGAAGGTTCCTGTGGTTAAAATGCATTATAAGCTATTAGAGAGAGAAACAAACACAGCATGAGTTTCATTTTCTGGGCTTTTTTTCGTTGTTTTTTCTATGTCCAAGTAGAGATTCTGCTATTTAGCTACATTTTTCAGTGTTTCAAAATTGCCATAGCTGGTAATACTGCAGTGAGAAGTAGCATTTTTCATAAGCACAAAGCATATGACTTGTATGAGAGTGTAAACTTTTTTTAGAGTCCTTTGAAACAAGCTACTGTAAACAGAAGAATACTCATGCAGAAGCAGAAGGATACTTTATTTTTCTTACTTTATAAAAGCATAATTAGAATAAAATGCCATTCTTCTTGTACTAAAAGATATGTTGTATTAAGTAAGTGTTATCTTTTACTGTCATTTTGTGAGGAAGCTGCATGCACACTAAAAGTACTGGTTCCTAAGGTAATTTTTATTTGCTACTAGCATTTGATTTATTTGACATATTTGAGCATGTCATTCTTTGATAGTAATATTTTAATTTACTATCCTTTACTTATCATTTGGTAAAAGTACCTTGGCTGGCTGTTTCTTTATAAGCGAGTCATGCAGGTTACCTTTTGCTCCTCTTCATGTCTTAGTGCTGCACATGGATTTCTGTCAGTATGTTTGCTTCTCACTTTACTGACTGTCAGAAATAATCAGCTCACTGTCTCCCATTTATTCAGGTGCAAATACAAGCTGCACTTTGCCATGTGAATACCAAGGGATGAATCTAAGAGTCTTAGACCTTTCAAGTAAAGTAGCATAAACAGAGCAAGATGCATACAAATGCATAAGCAACTGTTGTGTTCAATCAAAACCTGTTTCGCTAATTCACAACCTTGGCAGACATTCCTGTAAGTATTCAGAAGAAAATCCCATAGACACAATTGGCTTTGTTATCAAGTGAGTGAAAACAATACAAACACATAAACCAGTATTAAACTTTTAGTAACATATATATGGTGGTATAACATTTCTCTAAAGAGGTATAAAAAACTGGTCCTCACTTTCACATATTGTTTTGAATAAGGGATGTACACTGCATGGCTTCTCAAGAGTCTGTAGATTTCTTTAGCATTGCTTAACATCAGAGGCAAACTTCTCACTGCTCATGTCAATACATTTATTAGTCCTGAGACACTTATAAGTCTTGAGATGGTTTCATTCTGAGAATGTTGCAGAGCCTGACAGAATTAGCATCCCTGTTCTACTGACAAGGGTATGTAGAGATTAAGGCTTCAGACCTGCCCCTTTGGGAGGTACTGCCATCAGGCAGAAAGTTTCTTGGTTGAGCATCAAAAATCTAATTTTAGAGGATCTATGTAGGAGTAGCTCGAGTAAATCATTTTGCTTATGTACCTTTTCAAGATCATTCTTATGTTGTTAATGTGAAAATATAGAGGAGCCCTACTACTTTCATTAGTGTTAGTAACAAACAAAAATACAACAGTATTACTAAGGATAAATGGCCATAAATAATACTGATCTACTAAGAATTAACCAATGCAATTGCCAAATCGAATTTAGAATTTTAATTGAGTCAGTATTTTAATGAACGAATTAATGATTCTTTTGAATTCAATCTTAGTTCTCCTTCTAGGTCTCCTTCTAGATAGCTTCCTATCTATTAGGACTCTATGTGCACATGCCCCTTGTGTTGTACTCTTCTGTTCAAGAAACTAGATAATCTTTCTTGTGTTTCTTTGAAAAAGAATCACTCTGCAACCCTGGTTTTGAATTTCTTGCATAAGTGACGCAAAAGGTATGTGGATAGGTATGAGTATGGCTTAGGTATGAGCACGCAGTCTAAGTCTAAATATATTCAATAAAATGTTGTGATGGTTCTGTCAGTAAACAAAAATATTTCAGCTGCTTTGATAGTAAATGACTTTTTGGAAATCTCCTATATCTCTGAGCTACTTGAAAAAAAACCCAGAAATGTAACTGGACAATGAGTTTACTCAAATATATAGAACTTAAAATGTATCACAAAGTTCTGCATCTGTCTTCTTGCTCTCTCTCTTCTCCTATAGTCTGTCACTTTCCTGCCTAATACTGCTGAGCTCTTTTGCCAAGAATTCCTTTCCTACGACCTAAGAGGTTTTTTTGACCTCTCCTTTTTTTGCTGACAGAAGATTTTAAGTGTTTTAGATACAGCCTCCAGGGCAGGAAAGGTGAAAAGAAGGTAACTGGTGCTAGAATTGTGCACCTTTCTGACTGAAATGTTGTGATTTATAATGAATACATAAGGAAAACTTCCTTTTCTTTAACATAGTCCTGAAGACTGTACAAAGAAATTATTCTTGCTTAATATTCTTTCACAAGCTTGAGTCTATCATTTAAAAAATTAAAAATTGATTCACCCCTTCTCTCTCTATGTGAAGACCAAAAGTGCAGTTGTTTTGACATGGTTTGAGACTATTCATTATCCTCATCATCAGAGTATAGTGAGACATGGATTTTAAGAGGTATAAAAGTTCTTTGAGTATCATCTTCTTGGATGCCTTTCTTTAAGGCATTTTGTCTGTAGCTTTCTATCAAAGTGACTATTGAAGCATTAGCCAAAATAGACCACTTTCTAATGATATCTTCCTCCTCTCTGGGTAATGAAGCCTCTTGGTATACTCTAGACTTAGCACAATACAGTATATTTAGATCAGTATAGCCAGCATTTCCTCTGGATGCTTTAGCACATGCCAGAGCTGTTGGGTTCATTCCCTCAATGGTCAAATTTTTGTGCTTAGCTGATCTACTTGCCGTGTTTAAATGCCATACAATAATTTTTTGCTTCATTATACATTTTTGTAATAATGGCATATTACTGAGGTACCAGACAAATTTAAATAATTTATTTTTTACTGAATTGGACTCTCATATATTTCAGAAAAGCTTTGAGAGGAATTAAAATCTGCCAAATGAAATAAACTCACTGCAGTATCAGAACAGTGCTTTCTTTTTTTGTTTTAAAGCTCCATGAATTTATACATATGACTAAGAAGTGGCTTCTCTCTTGACTTGCCAGTGATGCAAAAAAATACATATCTGAGTCTGGAACTCAACAACAGATTAGTTTCCCAGGTCAGTTTGCCTGAGAATCCCACTGACATCTTTCAAAACATCAGTTATGGTAGCTGGAGAGAAAGCACTGTGAGGCTGCACAGCAGGTAAGGAAAGATTAAGAGCTCAGATAGATTGGCCCTGGGATTTTGATGTCTCCATTGTCCCCAGCGCCATTAACCTCCAGTGCAGAAGTCTAATAAAATAGATTATCTATAATAATAGATTATCTATCCTTGTTTGCATTATAAATTTTGCAACTACTATCTTCTAATATGTTAAATTTACCATGCTACCTCTTTTACAGTGATTTCCTTTTTTTTCCTCATAAAAAATCCAAGACAATCAAAATGTTACCATCAATATTGACTTTTTACCAGGCTACTTAAAATCTCAAGGCAGGTGTTTAACAAAACTTTGTTCACCCCTATGATATACTATCATTTTGAATATTTATTTATCACATGAGATGCTTTTGGAACAGAATGACTTACAAGAAACAGACTGTTACATTCACTATTAGCCTTGGAATAATAGTGGGATAGGTGCAGAAGAAAACATTTCAAAGACTGTTTTGCAGTTCCAGAAGTACAGTTTCAAAACAAAGTCAAGTAATTTATTACTTTTTTTTTGTTTGTTTTCATTTCCCCCGAAGAGTTTCTATAGTATTTTTACCAAAATAATTTTCCACAGGATAAATTGGCATTTCTCAGTTTGACCATGATCTTATTCAAAGTCTCCCAATTATCATCTGGTAGAAAAGGGCTATTGTAAATGTGAGAATAGCCACACGGAGCTGTAAAGAGACAGATTCAGAACAATGAACTGGCTCTGTGAATCATTGCTAATTATCACTTGTTTCACTGCTAAGTGCATTAAATAATAGATTTGGGGAAGATAAAGGTATTTTTTTCTGGTTTAAGATAAAAATAAAAAAAGCATTCCCCCACTAAAAAAAACAGAACACATTGAAAATGTGGTTATCATTACATCGGCTATGATTTAGGCAAGTTTGGAGGATTATCTACATGAAAACCAGTGTCATAATATATATGATACCTGCTCATTTGCATAGATATTAAACTCTTTTATCTTTAGTTTTTGTTATCCTTTGAATTGTGTGTTCAGTTGACAGGATAAAAACTCTCACTTGAATCACCTAAACCTTTCTGTTCTGAAGGTGTAGCCTGTATGAGTCCATTACTCACACTTTGCCCCACAGCAGGATAATTGGGACCTCATTAATGATCCTTAGGAAACCGACTTCTAAATTGGAACCATTCCAAAACCCAGGATACTTAATTAATAGCTGTCAGCAATAGCTGTCTTGTGTGAATGCCACAAGCCAGGTTCTAAGACTGAAGTAAAGTACCCTACTATTCCTTTTTCTATCCTAAACCCATAGAGACATTTGTGGAACAGATCACATAAGCATAATAAATTTTGGCCCTAAATGAAAAGGTCTTAAAGTCTTTTCTTATAACTTTCATGTAAAGATGTTTGATCATACAATTTTAGATTTATGCTATTATACAATTTACATTAAATATTCATAGTAATAACACAGTTTAGTAGTGTTTTAACTTTGAAGCATTTATTTAAACAGAATAGAATGATAACTTTTTCCTGTATATCATTGTTTATACTTTAGGCTGGTTAGGACAAAGCTTTCTTCATATGTTCATGTACAGTCTTGGCTATTGACTAGAGTAACATCCTGGAGGCACAATTAGTATGTAAATAATAAACAATATTGAAAGGAAACATGGCCACAACTGCTGTATATGGAAAAAACTCATTTTTGAATCATTGGCAGCATGATGGTAATATAAAATATATTATGATGAGTGATTTAACAAGAAAAATCAAAGTTAATAGCATGCATAATAACTAAGAACATAATTTAGAAGAGTTGATGAGTTTCAGAGGGTCACAAACAACTACATTTTATTTATTTATTCAAGAGTTATTGCTACATGCAACAAAAATTAATAATCACTTGAAGTAATAGGATTAAAACTTGACAAAAATTAGACCAAGTGAGTTTTAAGCCATATTAGTAGTGGCATTTCCCTCTCAGATTTCTGACTAATGAGGTAGAAGGGTAGCATGGATTCGTAATCTTTTGTATGCATATGCAATTATATCTGAACTCTTGGAGAGAGTGAGTAGACACTGTACAACAACTCATTCTGAAAAAGGGGAAAGATGAAAAAAGCATGGTGCAGTGGATATTAGCAGTGGATATTAGCTTGCCAAGTGTTGACCTTGGGTTTAAGTGTTACTACTGACTTCTTTGAGAGTGAGAGAAACTATCATTAAACCATGATCCATGGAATCTCTTAGGCATATGTATAAGTTTAATGAACAATACCTTAAATACTTTAGACATATGTGTCCAATTTAAACATCTGTTTAGCTCAATCCAATTGTCTGCAATCTGTTTCACTGAAATTGGAAATTATAGTGAAAAAAGAAGTCAAATGCAACAAAAACACTTGAGTTTTTTTAATAGGTAAAGGATAAAGGCAATGTATATGTTTGAAGGAATTGTGTTGAAGAACATGAAAGTGAAAGTAATTGTTTATTGGTATTAACTTATTTTCAGCTGTCTGAAAGTGAAAATAAAAAAAATGGAGGAAAAAATTAGAGGGGAATTTTATTAAAATGGCTCTTGAAATAGGTCAGTAAACCTAGAAAGAAAAAGAGAAAACAATTTCCCACCTACATCCATCTATGTATAATTGCATAGGAAATCTTAGCTTTCAAATATTTTAGTTTTAATCATTCTGGGAAAGATTTCAAGATGCCTTTTTTCTTTTTCTGTAATACTAGCTTTTAATAGAATTAGAACAAACAAGACTGAAAAATAGCCAAACTGATAGAGCTAGAAGTAGTGAATGTGTTTCTAGCAATTGTGTATTTCTGTCAGGTTTTCATGTGAATCTGACTGAAGTTGGTGGCCAGTGCTTTGTCATGATGATGAAGCAGAGAAGCAGCACCACAAAAATGGGTCTCGAATAGAAAACTGGCCAGTGGATCAAAATCTCGTCCTTTTACACACGACCTCTTCTCAGGCACAGCTTCTTCTACGTGCACCAAGAGGGCCTTACCAGGAATTGTTTTCCTGAGTTCAGCTCTGTCTGGTCTAATCTCCCTCTTTAATAATCTAGATTCTCTTTCTCAACTTGGTTTGAACTTTCAATTCAGTTATTTATTGTTACTTTTCAATTCAGTTATGTATTGTATTTATGGTCCCTTAGAGGTTTTGCAAAATATATTTTCAACACAGAAATTAAAACCAAAACTTGTGTCTAGGAAGAATGAAATTATTCAGAAAAAGGAAGGAAAATTGATTCAGACATGTGGTGTCTAGCCCCCAAATTTGAAATTTTTACATTTAGGTCAAAATCACAATGAATAGTTAAAGTAAATTTAGGAAGGGAGGGGAGGGGGAAAGGGGGGGTAAGGCTGTAGAAGAAAAAAAATTAAAATATTTTCCTCATTCACCAAACAAAATTTTTGGCCAAGTTCTGCAATTACCTTTGTACATGTCTGATTTTGATTGCTACCTTTTAGAGTAGAAACTGTTAGATTCAACTGATGTTTAGGACAGAGAGTTACTTTTAAAAGAGTGCTCAGAGCCAACACACAAGGGAAAACTTGGAATGGAAAAACATACATCTGGTTGCTCTAGATGGAGAAATGACTAAAGACAATTTCCAGCAGAAGCACTGAGCAAATTTATGTGGTCTAGTTCATGAGGAATATGTTCAAAAAAAGATGGAAATTACATATACTTAGTCAAAGAGTATCGGAATCACTATTCGAAAAGCAATTGCTATGAAATCTGTGATCATATTTGGAGAATAAAACATTAGGACATCTTAAATGTGCCTTCCTATAACTACTCATAGTAGTCTGCTTTTTACTGTCACTTATTTTGACATTTTATCCTGAATATTTCATTAAAAAAGCATTTATCTTCTTTACAGCAAAATAAAAATGCATTACAAGTTCCTATGGGGCTTTTGTTATCATTTTCCTCCTAATTTTTGTGACATGTTATCTTTCCACTGTAACATTGTTTTTAAAGTCAAGATTTAGCATATAGGTTTTATGATAACAAAAGTTTATGACTCTCCCTGTGGACTCAAATGTACATAGGACAAAATAGTGGGGCCCTGTATAGTGCCATGAAATACAATTTGTGTAAAGTTGTCAGGGTTATAAACAAATGCTGATGACTTTTATTTTTATTCCATGCCTATACATATAGTTTTTAGTACTTCTAGTAAAAGTGTTTGAGAACTTGAATCTAGAGACATGTAAGTCTTCCTTTTGTTTAATATTCACAAATTTCTCCTCTGTTAGATAAGGCAGACACTTCTCTACTTTTTTCCTAGTTGAGAAAATAGCAGTAACTCATCTTCACTAAAATATTAGAGAGAAATGTGACTCATTGTCTTAATTTATGTGAATATTTTGCATTGCTTTAGGAGATATGACTAGGATTCATCAAAAGGAACTAGGAGAGAATATGTTCAATATAGGGAACTAATTCTTCACATAATGAGCAATTAAGCTGTAGAAGTTTTTCTTAGAATGCTCTGAGCATTGAGTTAATATAGGTTTGAAACAAGCCTAACAACTTCATGAAGGGAAAAACCCAGTTAAGGGTCATTAAAAATCAGTGTCTCAGGGATGTCCCTTGAACTGTGACTTTTCAGGGGATAGGAGAATATTTTGTGGTTGTATTGCCCTTGTCTTTTCCTCATATTCTTCCCTAGGTAGCCATGAGTAACAGAAGTCAATGAGAACACACAAACTACATTCACTTTGGACCAGACAAAGTGCTTTTCCTCTTAGTTTCTTAGGAATAGTAGATTTTTAGCTCATAATAGGATTAAAATAGTATCTCTGCTGAAATTAAAATAGGGCAATGTTCTTTGCTTGTAAATAAGCTAAAAGTTGCATTCATGCTTTAGAGGAAAGCAGTCATTTGTTGATGAATTAAAAAATACACCAAAATAGAGCAATGTTCTTCAGAATCCATTCTAGATTAAATTTAGTCTACTAGGCTTTTTTATTTTCTAGATTAAAAACTATGTAGCATTTAAAATTCAGTCTGTTCTGTGTTGCTCAGTTAGATTGATAATGTAAGTCAGTGGTATCTTTTTTTCAAATTCCCTCCTGGATCGATGCCAACAAGGATATCAGTAGCAAATAGTCAGGGGAATTTAAAATTTCATTTCTCAGAAATGGAACTTTTGAAATTCAGTTGCTATGAAAATTAATGTTAATGAACATTTTTGATAATGCAAAACAGCCTATTTAAGAATGGGTCTTTTCCATTTAGCAATTAATGCAGCAATTAATGAGAGTAGAAAGTTCCTACAAGGATACTGGAAACCATAAAACAGTTATTCTACTAAATTAATCTGACCTGTTAAATTGAAGAATATGTTGGAAATCCATTTTAAACCAGTACTAACACTTCTTATGACTATTTGATAATATGCCATGGGGCTATCATTACTTGGTAAGTCTTTCAAAGTGTAAGTTACATTTTCTTTCATTTTTGTAAGAAGAAAATTTATAGGAAAAGTCCTTCATTAAAGATGACATAATTTTGTTCTTTGAGGTAAAGGCATGCTTCAGTCCTCTCTCTGGAGACACCGTGACTTACGAGCCCCCCAAAAATACTAAAATCTTTTCTTTTTTTTCTTTCTGCCCCTGTGAATATGAAGTCTCTAGATGGTTATCCCTAAATTTGAATTCAGCCCTAGATGATCAACATCACTAAGTGAAGCAGGAGAATTAAATGGTCAGAGTCTGCAAGCTTACTTTCCACTTTAGACATGAGCACACACTCCTGTCTCATCAGGGTAGCTCTATTCAAGTTTCCAAGGACCTTTAGGTTTCTTGATGATGCATGATTTATTTAGTTATTGTATGTAATAGAAATATCCTTAACTTTCTATGCTTGCCTTCTTCTTACCAGGGGAATTTTTTTTCCTTACTTCATAACCTATACATGCCTGGCAATACTTCTGAGCAGATAAACCAAACTAAACCCAAGAATGAGGAGCCAGGGACCTGCCAAACAGACACGTACTTCTGGAGATGCCCTTGAGATAATGGCAGTTTGCTGCAACTCCCTCCCACCCACCCTGGAGAAGGGCTGATGCTGTCACCCTTGAGGTCAGGGGGGCACCTGGGAGTGAGTATGACACCAGGCAAAAGTGCTATGTCATGAGCAGGTTTTCCCATATCATGGTTTAATTTAGATTATTAATGAGGCTTTTCTTTCCAATTAACACTATTAGTTGTTCTAAGCAAGAATTAGACAAGCAATGAATTCTTGGCTCCATACATTTGGTGTGTCCTCTTCTGCACACGACAGAATATTACACGTTGGAAGTCCAACACTAGGTACCCAATATTGATCATCTTTCAGAGATGGGAAAACAGCAAAATTATGTCCAAAGTCACACAAGAAGTTTGTGCTAAATCTAGAGTTAAAGATTACTACACCCTTACTTCAGTCTACCTCATTTCTTTATAGGTTATATTTAAATGTAAAGTCATAAGACATAGGAAGATGTAAAAGTAATACTTTTAAATAATAAAAATAAACATATTTTCCTTGATGTCTTTGTTTTTTTAAGAAAAAATTCAAGTAATCAATATTTTTGCTGGAAGGGTAGAATGATAGGAATTGTATAACAGAAATCAAACTTAATGATTCTTCATCACAGCATTCAGTGCTGTTAATCATAAAGATATATGAGAGGCCTGAATGGAGAACAAAATTAATAGCTGAACAAAATAAAAACAGTCCTGCACGATTGTTAAAAACATGGTATGCTACTTTTATCAGGAAGTTTTTTCTTATAGCAAAGCACTAAAGATGAGTTTAACAGTATGCAGAATACCTGTTTTCTCAAAATACTGTTTTTCCTGTTTAATGCAAACAGACCAACACATACCAAGATGTCTCCATACACAGAAGAGGGAGCAAACAGAAATTACATCCAATTTCACAGCATAAAACCCTCTCACGTTCTGAAGGGGCACAAAAGGCAAGTCTGGTTCTGTCACTCAAATCACAGGGCTGGAAAGCAGGGCTGTCCCCACACCGACCTTCACTGGAATATCAATGTACAGAGCAGATGGCCACTATCAGCATGTGCTGTACAGTTCTGACACTTCACAATAAGTGCAGGTGCCAAGTGCCAACCCTCTGTACTAGTTTTAGGTAGATTTGGCCTCTGGGAATGATCCCGATTTTCTCCAGTCAGAAGAGTCAGCACCAGTAGTTTCAGCTGAGTTATCACCAGAGACTTGGTGTGAAACCAACCTTCTTCTTTGTTCATTAGGGGAATTTCAGCTGAGCATTAAAATGTCATCATTCTCCACAAGTGAGCTGAGTTCTTTACTCTCTGAAACTTCAGAGCTCTGAAACACCAAAAGGTTTAGTTGCATTTTACCTGAAATCAAATATTACTATTTTCCACAAATGTTCTAGCAGAACCGATGATGATTTGATGGATTAATTTGGTATTTTAACTTTGCAGAACATTTAGTATTATCACAAGCTGCTTCTTCAACCCACGTTGACTAATTTTTTTTTCACAACGTGCAAGATAATCATGTCAGAACTATGAATGAAATTATCATCAGTGATAGTCTCAGCACTATAAAAAGAGATTTCATTTTCAAAAAGAAAATACAGCTTTTTGGTTTTGTACCTTTTTATTTTATCATAGTGGTCTTTTTTCTCCCCAGTATCAATTTTTTATTATCTTGAAAACCTTGTACATTATAATAGTTTTGGTAACATGAATTGCACCCTCTACAACTTCTAAACCACAAAAACTTAGTGATAGTTGTATTCCTGCTGAAATATGGTAATTAACTCTACTTTCTATATGCTGAATCACACATGTAGTTACTATCAGGAAAAGTAAAACTCACTAACTGCTTTGATAGAGGTTTTCATAATAGTTTTGGATAAAATATTATGAAAAATCCTGTTTTTCTCTTTGAAATAGAAGCTTTCAAAAAGGTATGTTTCCCAGTACTCTCTTCATCTGAAAGTGTATTTCAAATACATTCAAATATTTCAGCCAATTCTAGTCTCAATCCAATTGTTTGTACTACTTACATTCATAAATGTTTTTTGAATTAGGACATTATCATGAATTATGCATTAAAAATGTATTTATTTTCTATTTTTATCCCAGAAAAAAATATATATCTATAGTTTGAATATATACAGAAAAGGAACAGTAACAGTTTGACACAGCCCCTGAAATAAATCAGTAGTACACGCAATTTAAACTGTAGACAAATGGGTTCATTGCACATGTTCCTACCATTTCTCCTACTTCCCAGGAACGCCTATTCAGAAACCTGTTCTCTCACTAATTAAAAGGCAATGAAGTCTGAACCCCCTGATTGTGTGCTGATTACTGAACCCTTACTCCTGGAGAGTCTTCAAATATCTGTTCTGCCCAGTGTTATAAAGTGAAGCTTTGGTATCTTTTGGCATAGGCAAAAGTATTTAGCAATTCTAAAGTGACTTAAAAGAAATTTCTGCGAATAGACTTCCATAACTGTTACTTAGTTCTTAAATCATTTTTGAAGAATCATGTGGGATGCAACTTCCATGGAAGATTTATAAAGACTATGATATAGCAACTGACCTGTTAGTAAGTAATAATTAATATTTCTTGTTCGTGTGAATTAATTAAAATCACAGCTTACCAAGAAAAAAAGTGTATCCTGACCTTCTTGTAGCTATCTTGTTACTATCTCCTTTTTCTCAACTGTGTATTTCTCCTTTATACTGTCGCTTAATCTTGCCTCATAAACTTCCCATACAGGTACCACCAAGAGCAGTAGTTACAGCACTACTGAAGTGCATAAAGTAATTTGCATGATTCTCATCCTTTCTTTTATGGACTCTAATGCTGTAAGCAAAATCAGGACACAGTTACTAAATCCTTTGACCGGTGTTATCACAGCAAAACTAATAATAACTGTAGTTTTCCAATATCTGAAAATAAAACTAAGTTCCAAGTTTTTGTGACTCTTGGATTAACAGTATTCCTTTATTTTAGGAAAGTGGAATATAAAGGATAGGTAGCTGGATAAAAAATCAGCCATATCTCACATTGGGTTTTCTCTAAACCAGCATACGGTTACCCTGTATTTTGTCCTTTGCATTTCAGGAAAATTCAGAAGCTTGTTTTTCCCCAAATATCCTTTTGAGCTGAAAATACTATCCAGAAATCTGGCCCAAGAGGAGAAGGGCAAATTGCACCAATAGACAAATCTATGCAATGTTGTCCCTTCAAGGAATGTTCTGCCGAGTCTGAAATGGATGCCCTATCGAATCCCTCCCACCTTCTCTAGCATCTGTACTGCCCATTGGTGTGGATCACAGAGACCGTAAGCTAGGGTTTTGCAGAGGATAACAGGAAGCAGCAGATGAAAGGAATTTGATTTTTGCTCTTATTTAAGGAGGAAAATCTGTACTTAGAGGAAGGTGTCTGTTAGTGGATTGAGAGTATATAATCTGGGTTCACATGGCTTCATCTATTTTTGAATTGTATGATTACATGAGGTTGGACTCAATGATCTTGGATGTCTTTTCCAACCTTTATGATTCTGTGATTCTATATTTAACTGTGTATTTTAACAGAACTAAGAACAGGTCTTAGTTCTTCTCTACTAAAACAGTATGTGTGTCCACAATCTTATTAAATATCTTAGAAGAAGAATTAACAATTTTTTTTACCAGCATCAAAATGGTCATGTCCACTGGGATATGTTCTTCTCAAGCATGTTAGAAGTCTCTGCCAGATGCTTTATTCCTTTAATATTTGCAAAGTTTTTGTTTCTGTTCTCATGAGTCCTGCTGTTATGTTTAATGCTGGAAAGGGTAAATGTTGATGCAACCTCATTTCCATCAAAAATATCAAGCTGATTGCAAAGCAATCTAAGAACAAATACAACAGACTCTAGAACACATATTTAGTCATATTCTGTTCTGGTGTATATCAAATGACAACCCAAACTGTACTCTCATGTCTAAGGCCATACACTACTAGTTAAGGGCTTACACAGTTTTATTAAGCTTGGGGATTTTAGTTTTTTTCAATTAACTGCTGGCTGAATTGGAAGGAAATTTACTTCTAACTCTCTTCTTATGGTTTTGTGTAATTGAAAGTAAAGTGAACATAAAACAAGACTTCTGTTGCAAATAATTTAAGCATAATGTGATAATAGAGTCTGTATCAAGTAGCTTTCCTAGATGATACAAAATGCTACACCTGGTTCAGTAAAACTAGTAAGCTTGAAACAGAAATGATGCTTGATTATGAAAGAGTACAACTAGTTTAGGGACAAGGAGAGCAAAGAGATATGACATGAAGAGCAATCTGATAGAGATACCTAGAAATATGTAAAGCAGGAGAGAGAGGTAGCAGATAGCTCTGTGGGCACTCTTGGTCCCATCTCCACAATGTGCCTGTTCTGACAGAGCATAAAGTAACTTGCTGAGGAATAAGATGGGTTGTTTCTGTCACCAGAAAAACTGTCTTCTGCTGAGGCCAAGTATTGCACTGTAAGGACATAAATGAATACCTGGAGAGTTCCTCTTTATTTTTCTTCCCAAATACAGCTGCAGAACAGCCCTTCCTTCCTCTTCCTTGATTGTTATGTTCAAAAGCTGGAGTTGTATGGAGAGTTTCAATGGGGACTGTAACCTGCACAGGGCTCAGGACTATTGTGTTTTCTGTGTTTGGGGAATCCAGAAGATTTGAACTTCTTAAAGAAGAGGAAGGACTTGCTCCAGAGTAGCTTTAAAGGAAGTAGAAGGACACACAGTTGAAAAGACAAAACATTGTATTTGTTTGCTTAGGATCAGATTTTTGAAGGCACTATTACACCTGGAATTCAAACAAAATGCCAAGGAAGGGAATCAGGTGCTTATTACCACTCATTTCAATGGGTGTTAAGTGCTTTTCAAAACTAAATTTTATTAAATGCTTGTTTGCATTACCTTAATATAAAAAGGAAAAAAAAAAAAAAAAGGAAAATCAGAATAAGACATCATGTCAAATCCAAAAAGTTATCTCCTTGCAGTTATTTTTGTGGGGCATCCTCTTACCAAGACTGGGCTGGCAGTGATTCAGCCCAGCTTGCTGGAGCTGATTACCAAGAACAAGAATCAGCTGTCCCCACTCTTTTAAGGTCTCCCTGGCTTAGATAGTGCCCCTCAGCTGCCCCAGGGACTTGCTTGCTACCCTGCTGGTGGCCCCAATGACTCTCCCTGTCTCTACAATGTCATGACATCTGCTGAGCCCCAGCCAAACTCCAGACTCAAAAACTCTGTGTAGCAAGTACCTCATGACATACATGAGGCTTGCTACTGGCAAAGGTAAGGGTAATCCTCATTACTGAGCTTCTTGGGAAAGGAAGGAGGATGCTTTAATCTGTCAGGATAAGCTGCCCTTCATCTAATTGTAGGGTACGTATTGGTGAGTGGATATGATGTTTTCTTACTTAACATGTAAGAGGATTTTTTAATAATATTTTAATTTTTTACTCTAAATTATTGCAAAGAATTTTCTTCTGCACACATTCCTTTATTAAAATTCTTTTTTATTAAATAACTACAACAGACTTACAAGGACTTTATTGCTTTTCCCTTTTTTAAATCATTTTATCTGTAAACCCACTGTGTTTAACTTTTTTTTAAAGTTCATTTAATAAACTCATTTTGGAGATTTTGGCCTCTCTAATTAGTTTATGCAGTTACCTGGATTATAAAACAGTTAAAATAATCAGTAAACTGTGTGCAATGATGCAACATTTGTTGTTTATATACCTGACATTTTATGATATTCAAAGCTGATTTTTAGTCTTATTTTTCTAAAGATAGCTATGGAGATGAAGCAGAAAAATGTGACAAGATATTCTAAAGTGATGGGCACTCTAAGTGCTGAATGAATTTCAGTATAGGTAAAACCAAAGGTTTGTAGTTTAGGGTACTCTGCATGGGCTTAGGTGACTCATTTCCCAATTTAGGCAACTGTCAGCATCTTGGCCAGAGGTTATATTTCAACAAATGAATTAAAATAAGTTTTTTTGAATGCTTTGATTCATTTATTAAGACAAATGTGTCAGGTCTCTGGTATTAATGTCTTCCTGAAAGTGTTGTATCATTGTAAGTCCTTATGTTATTACTAGGCCTACAAAATGGCATGGCTAGAATTGCTGATGAAGTGAAATTGTGGTGAAACAAGGTCAACAGTCTTCTTTTGAAAGGTGTGGTACTGGATCAGAGTTCATCTATTGAATACTTTACTCCAAACGGTCAACTGGCTCAGGATTTCAACATCATTCTTTGTCATCAGAAAGCAGCATCAGACTTGACCTATAAATATTTTGCAAAATGTTTCATTTTTATGGCTTGTTTCTGAAACTTTTAATGGAGGCATCTTTTTCGTTACTTACGTTTTCCATTTTTAAAGACTGAGAAATGAGCTTTTCTAATGTGCTTCTAAATTAAAATTTAAATTACTACATTGTCCCATAGATGTTGTTCACTAAAACTTTTGGGGTAACAATATGTTTGTGTTCTGCTACTTGAACCTCTGATGCTGAAATCTCTCCTACTGAGTATCCATTATTACAGTGGATTTCTCTAAGAATCTGTTGATTGACTCAATTTGCTGGATTGAAGTCTTGGAAGTATATCTTTGTATTCTATACAAGTCCAGTTCACTGTAGATGCTTACAGTCTCAAGTTTTACCTCAGTAGTCATGATCATGTATGTTATTCTTTAGTTCATTTTACTGTTCATCTTGTTCTAGAAGTTACTAGCTTTTACTAGGCTTTTACAAAGGACTGTAAAGATTGATTAGTTTTATAGCTAGTAGTTTTTTTGTATGGATATTCACAAAATGTGACTTTTTCTGTCAAATCTATCACAAATTTTGCTTACCTGATTACTCACAAGAAATGAATAAAACAGTTTAGAGATCCCACAGAAGTGAATACGCCTTTATTCAAATGAGTAGTTATAAATACATTTTTGTTATATTTGCCATCTTGCAATTCTTAGAACTTATAAATGAACTTTATAATCCGCAATAGCTGTTATATGAGTGTGAACGATTAAAATGCTCAGATGTTTTGCAAACATGATATTAGCAAACACAACTAATCATTACTCAAAGTAAAACTTGATTTTCTGGAATGTTAGTTATTTGTCTGAACCCTAGCTGGAATTTACAGACTATAATTTTCCTCTCAAATGATTTGTTTGTGCTCGGTATTAACAGGTTATTAGGAGCCTCTGTCAGCTTCCATGATGAGTTAAAACACAAACCTGAACTCTGACAATGGTGTGCAGACTGATAACCTGCATGTTTGTGTTCACATTGCTAGATTTGAGTGCAGTGATATCTCCTTGTGGGCAAGGCTGTGATATTTTTTCCCTTCACAGAATTTATAGAAGAGATAAATCTATGCTTTGAGTCTTCTCTAGAGTTTGCACTGATTGCATGCTTGTATGTAAATCGTTGTTCAGTGGGAACTTGAGTGAATGCCAGATATTTGACTCAAAGGGTAGAAATAACTGAGTCCATATAATTGTCATCCTAATTTGGGGTATCTAGAGTCTTTTAGGTTAAGCTAAACCCTATGACATACATCTTGACTGTAACTATAATCTAAAGCTTGATTCGTCCTCTCCATTTCATCGCCCAAAGACATGACTACTATCTTGGTGTTTGTGTTTTGTCTGGCAAGGTCTCACTACTTATAGAGGAGCATAGATCACAAAATTCAGCTGTTCAGGGGGGCACCTGGCACCACTCCTTATGTGCAAGGTGAGGGAAAAGAGGCACCAGAAGATACATTAATGGAAGAATAGAAGATAGATTTTTGTGCTACCTGAGCTACTGAGTATCCTAATGATGCTTAAAATGTGGGTGTAACATTTGCTGGAATTCAAGATATTGTGCTTTAAAATGTTCTGGCAAGTCCTTTACTCTTTAAAGAGCAGTGACTATGTGGGGTGGACATGAAAAAGGTAATACTAGCTAAAGTGCTCCTGATCAGCATTTTTTAAAACTGAAGTTTCCTACTTGGTCGGTTAATAAAATACCAGTAACATCCTGAAATAATTAGGTGTTTTATTAGCCAAAGCTCAGCAGAATTTCCTCAGTGCTATTAAAAAGTATTTATAAAATTAATTTGAAGGGCATTGTGGCCTATTAATGTCCTCACTTCTGACACAGTATCAGTAAACCATACTACAATCTAATGTTACCTAGCAAAAAGTATCAGCTAGTGCCAGGACTAGAGAACTTCCTCTTAGCAGGATTTGAAAGTAGTTATTAATGTCAGTTGACATTGCAGAATAAGAAAAGGACAGCTTATTCTAGAAATGTATGCTTCTTTTTATTGTCTTTATGTACCAAAATTTTAAATAGGAAGAGAAAAAAATCTATTAAACTTAACAAGGAGGAGCATATAAAAGCATTGGTTTGATGACCAAGGACATTCTATAAAGTGTTAAATGGAAATTGATGCATATTTACTGAGCTTTACTTTCCAAAAATTTCATGGTATTATGCTCCCCATACTATATCAAATTTTTCACCTTGCAGATTTTCTACATAATTTCCACGTGTTGTATGTGACTATACCTCAGAAAAATAATACAGAGTGGGAAAATAGTGTTTTATGGGAAAGCAGATGCTGGACCAGAAAACTTTATTTTTCCCCTTCTTCTTAATTGTTTTATTTAGTTTTCCTCTTTATCTTGCAGCTTTCTGCCGCATCCTCATAATCTTCATCTCTGGCTCCACAGCGATGTCCTGTTCCAGAACACTAAATCAGCACAAAATGAGTCACTTCTTGTCATTACTGTGTTGGGCAACTTTCTACTGTGCATGGGCACCAAAGCAACCTGGGACGGGGCAGGAGATTTGCCTGATGTAGGAGAAGCTCACAGTGGTCAGGGGGAGGTTTCAGCATGGAGAGCTGTGTCCTCAGTCTGCAAAATGGGGGAATATCTGAACAGTTCTCTAGAGACTTCTTAATCAGGACTGAAATGTTACAGAGATTATGCTGGAGATAATTTACCTTCTGGAATGACTTTGGACTTCATTTTGCTGCAGCTATTGATGTAGAATTCTTTTCCCAGGAGGGAATATTTCACTTCAGCAGGATTATTGGTTTGAAGGAGTGTTGCTTCACACAAGTGGTCCTGTTTCAATAAAGTGTGTTTGACAGCAAAGGCTACAGCGTTCTCCTGCGCTTCCTGAGACTACACAAGGATAGATGTGCCTGGGCTATTTCCAGTTCTTCCTGTCAGATTAATTTCAAGGAGTCAGGAGCATTAACAACTCCTTTGCTTGAAGAGCACTAGCAATGATTTCTCTCTCTCTTCCATGCCTTTAATCACCGCCTAGGCCCTAGAAGAGGACTGTAGACCACTAATGCTGCACTGATATACCAAACCAATGGTGTTCCTGAAGTACCTGTTCAGCAGAGAGGAGGGGATAAGGCATACCGGGTAAGGAAGCCTTAGGCCATGATCCCACCTTCTGTACTACCTGGAGGGAAGTGATACTTTCACCCAGGCTAGGGACTTTGATGGAGGTGCATAGGGAGGACAAGGAAAGGAGGCAGCAAAGCTCTGAATCAGTCTTCATGCTCCCTCAGAGGGGCATGAAGCTCTTAAGCATAGGAATTAGTCAGCTTCTAAGACTAAATGCAAACAACAAAAAAAAATGTTGACTACCTATCAGTGTGCTTGCCTCTTCCCTTGGAGATCATAATTCTACCAGAAACTCAACAAAAAATACATAATTTCTTCCACTGTTTTGGACTCTCTCATGTTATGTACAGATGTGACCAGGAAAATCAACCTTAAACTGTATGTATTTTCCACAGGAACAGTTGTCATACTGTCCCCTGTACTGTGGAAGAGGCTTTATTTGAATTGGTTCCATACATGTGAACTAAAACTGGACAATTCCTTCTGTATATATTTAACAGTCAGCAAATCTCTTTTATGTCATGTTAATTACCAACTATTTTGAAAGCACTCTTGTTTCGTGCAAAGCTGTTTTGCTGACTCCCTCCTATCCAAAGTGTTCCTATGCTGACAGCATCTTGTTCTCTTAAATGAATTTCTTGTAAAAAGATTGTCAGCTTTTTTCTGTTTCAAAATTTTTTAGTGACTATAACTCTAAGCCGTTTATGTTCTCCATTACAAATTCAGTTATTTGATTTGCTATAATTTCTCTCTGTAATATTTGACTATTTTATACACTGCACAATGTCATTGTCAAGTTTTAACATAACTATAAAAAGACTAGCATGTTCTAAAGCTATTTATTTGGAGATATTGCTTTTAAAGGATTTAATATATCAATATAACCCTGAAAAACCTACTAGAATAATTTGCATATTTTCACACTTTATATTTAGCCCAGTTTCTCATTAACAGGCTCTGTTGATTTCTTAAAGTGCCAATGAATTATTTGTCCATAAGAATAATAGAATGAAAATATATACAACAAAAAGAAAAGATGGAAAGTTGAAGTAATAATGATAATCCACACAACTGTAGAAAGAGAGGTAGGGTGTAACTTTTTCTTTCCTTTCATGGTATGCTAATGTGGCTAAACTGGTACAAAAAATAAAAAGTGGGTGTTGGGGTTTTTTTTGGCCTTGAAAAATTCTGTTACTGGCCAGTCATCATATCCAATTTTCCCTGGCTGATGGAATCTGACAAGATCGCAACCTATGGGAATATGTCTGCAGGCCAGTAATTTTTTTTGTTCTTGTCAGGCATACTCAAAAGGGTAAGGCCATCTGCTTTCCAGCAATTAGATACTCCCCTTTCAATTGTAATATACTGTGAGTCTGATAATTTATTCATCCCAGGGTAAATGTATACACTAGCAGTATGGTGGAAATGAAGAGAACCAAGCCTGGCAGAGGAATAAATAGCTCTGCTGTCCCTCAGCCTCACAGGTCCTCAGCATCTCACCCACGCTGTCCCCCTGGATGAGCATGCCTTTCCATCCCCTTCCTCCTGCTTTGGCATGTGAAAGAAAGCTATCAGTGCCCTGTTACTGGAAGATCTCTGAAGGGCTGTGATTATTTGGTTTAAAGGTTTTCAGTGGTCCATGAAGACCTAGGTGGATTGTTGGATTTGTAGTGATAACACAACTGATAGTAGTGGAAAGAATACTGAGCAGAATCCAGCACAACTGGCGTGCAAGAGAGTAGAGTATCAAAAGAAACTAAAGCAGAAATGTGGACCAATAAAGGAGATTCTTGTAATGAACAGTGTCACTCAGCAAATAAAATTTCTTGCTAGCAAAAAGGCACAGACTTTGCATTAAACAAAGGCAGCGTCTTGAGATGCTGTGTGGCTGTGCCTCTCCTATAGGTGCTGGTGAGCTGCCCCTCAGGCAGGAGCAGCCTGGGGGGTGCCCAGGGGATGGAAAGGTGCTGGTGCTGGTTGCAGACCTACCCATGGCACTGTGAGAAGGAAACATAGAGATGAACCTATGCCAGCAATTTTGTCATGTAGGAAGGAAGGAAGGCTGATGGAAGGCTGATGACACCAACCTTGGGGCCAGGAGGGCATCTGGAAGGTGAGCTTGACACCAGCCATAAGTGATAGTTACTAGGTTTTCTCATATAATGATTTACATTATCATTAATGAGGCTTTTCTTTATCAATCAGGGTGTGAGGTGTTAATAGTATGAACTAATAATTAGTGCTTGCTGTATTTTGATTAGACTGCTAAAACATGAAGCAGGGAAACAGTAAGTTCTTGGTTCCATGTCTATGGTATGTTCCTTTTTTCCAGTAATGAGGTTTTGAGTGCAAGCAGCAGCAGAACTTCCTACTTTGCTGGCAATTAATTCCATTTGAGAATGAATGACCAGACTTTGAACAACCTAGTGAAGAAATAGCCACATTTAAAGATCCCAAGCTATCAGCAGACTAAGGAGAAAGTCTTGTGGGTATTAATGAAGCCTCTGGAAATCTAAATCTGTCCTCTTAACTGTATTTCTATATAAATGGTCATTATAAAATCATTAAAGAGTGAGAGGTCAATTAAATATTTCTCTGGAGAAAAGTCTGATTCCAAGCTCTTTTGGGATTTGGACAAATTCTGATACAAATCCTGATACCAATCAGATCCAATGGTATATTTTTAATACTAAAATAAAAGAAAATGTCAGACATTATCTAACAGTTAGACAGTATCTGACATATACTTTTTAACAGTAAAATAAAAAAAAAGTCTGATCTGCTTAGAATGTTAGAGACACTGAAAAAAGTTTATCCCGCTTAAATTAAAAATGTAAGTATTTTGTCTTGTATTTGAAAATTTGTCCAAAGTAATAGTGTGTAGCTTTCATGAACACACATTGATCAAATTTCATTTGTTGGAAGTGATTTTAGAAGATATGTATCCAAGTTATAGATGCAATTCTTCCTAGAAATCAGTCTTCAGTTATCCATCAGATGCACATGGTAGGAGATATTTAAGAAGCGAGTTCAGGAACTAAAAATATCACAAAGCATTGATCAGAATTAAGATCAGTTCCAACAGAGCAGGTCCTAGAAATTAGAGTGCTCTGGGGAGAAATCAACAATACTTGGTCATCACAGAAGTCAATATCCTAGACCCTGTTCTTGTGTAGATTAGCACTGAAATCAATAAAACTCTTAGTTTGTCACAGTGTTTGGTGGTGTTAAATTAAGGTAATATTTATGACAATGCTTTGTAGTGTTCTGCCTCTTGGAAATACAGATGGTCAGAAGGGGGTTGCACGAGGCAGAAATGCATCATGAAACACTGGGTGTGAAACAGAGGAGACTAACGGTGGAGATGACGCAGCTATAGCTGCACACACTTGATCTGGAAGTACTTCAGTAGCATATCGACCCATTAACAAACTCAACCTTTAAGCAAGGAGAGTGTATGGAGCCTTAATGCAGCATTTTCCATCTGCTAAGATGTTAGATGTTGACATTAATTCCATAGGCTCGTGATTTAGCACTCTCTCACACCTGATGTTTTGTACTCACCCTCTGGCAACCATCAATTGCAGTGGAGACTGGAATTTGTCTTGCTTTAGGTGGAACAAAGTGATATTTACAGAAATATTAAATAGTAGAACAGATTGCAAAACCCCAGGCTAGACATCGCGAGGAGCTTCAGAGACATCTTCAGGGCAATTTTTTTCTACTTCACTTCATAAGTAGGATAAGGTAAACACCTATTCTTTATGAGCAAACATTGCTTTATATAAACCCATTGGCAGGAGATATTTACTTACCTACAAAAGGAAGTTAAAACCTGATAGAAATGTGATGTATATTACCTCTACCTTAATGGAAATGTGAGGATTTTATTTCATTTTATAGAAGGAACTTGCTTTCCACAAATTCTTTGAAAATACACTTTTTTTTTCTTAAAAAAACCCTTCAGTCTTGCTGAATTGAGGTTACAACCCTAAAATGTTTCCTAACACTAATCTCACATATTACCAGGGTGATAATAACTTTCTTCAACTGAGAGTGGTGTAAAGCGAACAGTGAATAAGATTGCTGATCTTTCAGTTTTGTTCTTTTAGTCACCTTTTCTGAACATATATACCATTAAATCTTTAGCCTAGAAAGTAGAACGAGGATTTATTGACTCACTCCAGAATTTCCCAGAAACAAAAACTAAGGAAAAAAATAGGTTTCTGGTTTATCAAAAAGGGAGGAAACTCATAAGATCTACCTTGTCCGCTCCAGTAGCATTTCAATATGTGCATGTAGTATTTCAAAATATATGTATATATATCTTGAGATATATATATCCTTCTCCCTCAAGTCCTAATAAGAAACATTTTTTAAATTTCATGTGGTTATACATTTTTCAGTTTACATTTGTGTTTTGTAAATAACAAGCTGTTAAATGAGCCCCAAATTCAAGTAACTGTTGGCAAAGCCATTATTTGTTTATTATTTACTTTAATGTGTGATCATTTTTATAAAAAAAGTCATGATTTTGCTTAGTTCTTTATGCATCTCTTAAATGCAGTGGTTCAGATCATTTGCTGAGACTTAAGTTTAAAATCAATATTTGGCATTGTTTATAGTACTTTCTGTGTTTTTCAGAAAAGGTGAGAGCCAGAGACCTGCCCCACCATATGAAAACCAGTGTTCACAAAAGTGAAACTGCACACTTTTATTAACATACGGAAGGCTTCACGTTTGTGTAAATGTGAGAGTTAGGGCGTTACTCAAAGGAAATGCAAGCTATTGACAGCTTAACTTGAAGTGTCAGCTATCAATAATTAAATAGAGACAAAAAGAAAGTACCTCAAATGCTGCATAAAAAGATGTCATGTCAGTTGACTCTGTTTGCATTATATGTAATTCAATAATCAAAATATTTTTTTCTCTCTATGCATTTATTTTTCATGCTTGGAAAATCATAAGTCTATTCTGCATATTCCAATACTGGCTTTCAAAAAGTTATATGGGTACCATCATACAGATAACTGGTTGTATGTTTGTACCTTTATAATATTATATAGCTGTAGTAATTATTGTCACTCATAAATTAATTTTGTTAATTTTCTACAGTGACTGTCAAAAAACCCAAATTTTAAAATTGTATCATATTCAAAAAACAATTAAAACTACAAGTTTGAGATTAACATCTGAACCCACTTATTAATTTAAAATGTCTAAGCTACAGCATTTGTACCACACTTGCCAGAAACAAGAATTAAGTGTATGAAATGTCAAGATGTCCCAGTGCACATTGATTTACTTCATTGTTTCACACTAACTTAGTTTTCTTCCCAACCTTGTGTATGTTTTATGGCTTCTACTTCAGATTTGAGAAACATTTGTGCCAAAATTCAATCTTTTTCAGGTTCACCAATCACTTCAGTAAAAGATTTTGCCTCTTGCTACAGCCACAGTAATGACATCCTACTCTCCTGATTGCATAAGCAATATTGCTACAGTAAAGCATGCAGTCAAGTTATTCCAAATCACAAATTCAAACACCTTTCAGTTTTGAATGTTGTCATCAATGTTTGTGTCTATTCGAAACTCAAAAGTGTGTTCTGGTTTTTGCTATCTCCTGTTCTCGGGTGGCTTCATGGAATAACTTAAAGCAGGGTGCTACATAATGAGTCTGGGATTCGGTCCATTTTATACTATTAATTTCTCCTTATATTGTTTAAATCTTTAAATTATGATACTGTAATCAATTAAGGAAAGGTCAAACAGACTTAAAAAAGAAATATGTATAAGTCATTCAGTAACAATATTTATACACCTTTGATTGATACAATGATGTCGATACAGAAATATCTTATCAACAACCATATTTACAAATACAAAAACATCCTCTATGGGTGAGTCTGAAAAAAAAGTCATTCCAGACAAACAATGAATGTTCTTGAAATATCTGTAAGCAATTTATAGAAATATTTACCTTGCTCAGCTGTTGGAAGTGGATGTTAGTTAGTCTCATCTGAGACAGTAGTATCAAAGGCAGCACAGCCTCTTTGGAAGTATGAAGGAAATATCTACCCTTGATGCAAGGCAGAACAAGATTATAGATTCCTTGGTTAGTGAGAACTCTAGGTCAGGACTGTTTTGTTGTCTGTCTTCTCCTCCTTCCCTCTTTCTCTGGTGCATTGGTTACAAGGGAGCCTAAGAGGTAACGGTGATTTCTGTTCTAATTTCTATAATCTGAGTTAGTCAGGGATGTTTCTTTGCATTGTTCTTAAGAGTAGCATGTATTTGTTTCCAGTTATTCCTTTCATGGTTTCTTTAAACCTCTCCAGGGCTTCAAAGGACTCAAGGATAGGAGAAGGATTTCAATCCACCATTCAGGACATGGAGGATAGGGGAAACTTTACTGTTGATATCCTTTGTGGTGCAAAAGTTTTCTCCCTCGCAATAAGACAGAGAACTTGGAATTTTGGTAACATTGGTGAGAATTAATGGCTAGAAATTAATAGTCTTGATAGTTAAACTAACCGACAGTATGCTCCAAACCAAAATTCTAAACTATTGAGTGCAAAATATGATGAGTATTTGATATTTTTTTCCTTGCTATTACTGAGAAACTGTGTGGTTCCTGCACTATATCCCTCTATAATCAGGAGCACCTGGAGGGCACCTCTTATGTGTGACAAAGCAGCAATCCTTCTGTTCATTCATAGCACATTCCCTTGTCAGCAGGGTTGTTTTTAACAACATTACCATGAAAGAAAGAATAACAACACTGAGAGGTTTGTAAGATCTCTCTGGAAACCTGTGGCATTTTATTTGTTTAGGACCTTCTTAATTTTCTTGCGTTTTGCTCCAGACTCAGGATCATGAAGCCCCACGTCTGAGAAAATAATCAGTATCTTATCTAAATTAAAATCTAAATTAAATCTATGTGCCTTGTAATTCAACCTTTTCAGTGTCTGTTTTATTGTTGGGCTGAATTCACTCTTGTTTCAAAGACGGTGCAGAAATCTCCAAAAGAATCAGTAAGAACAAAGCTATCCTATTCAAAGGAAGAATGAGAAGAAACAGAGCAAGTTGGGGCATCACATTAGTTTGTTCTCATCATTTTCCTTCCTTTTTACTACAGACATGTCATGATAGGAATGCTGGATACTACTACTACAAGCACATTTTAAGATTACTGAGAAAAATAGGTAAATGATGCCTACATTTGCCAAGCTATTTAATGTAAATGTTTCTATATAATTGTAGGGATCACCTGGGAAACTAAACAGGACATTCCTCTTTAAATGGCATCTGCCTTTCAAAGTGGATATGTACAGCCTAAACATGAAGTATTTCTGGGAAAAAAAAAAAAGGGTGGTAAACACCATTTGTCTTCCAAACTATTGACTTAGTCTAACCAATGAAATGTAAAATAAAAATGTTGGTAGTATTTCTTGTGTCAAAAGAAAAGATATTGTGAGTATTGACAGGACTCTGACCAGGTCTGCAGATGAGTCAGACTGTTCCCGTCTGCACTAGGTAGAAATAGCTGTGAGTTTGTTCCCTCATGCTCATTGAGGACCCATGCTCCAGGAGATCCTATCCTATGGAACAGGCATAGAGGGGACCTTCAGGCAGCCACTGCCTTTGTAGGGGGCATATTGCTGCTTTTGGAATTTGAAGTTTGGCATTATTTACTTTTCTCTGTCCTTGCATAAAGGACCTTGTGTGTCTCCTTGGAAAAGTATTATGAAAAATCCATACTGTTTTAGTACCTAGCGGGGGACAGGTTTGTATTCAGTTTACAGTCAGGAATAGGTTGTGTCAAAGATTATTTAATACTACCAAAAGCAGAATGCTATAGTTTGCCCAATTAAAAACAAAGTGTACCAGCTCAGTTGGTTCAAAGGCAGAAAGTATTTTGATATTCTCTATGTATGTCACACTACATAATGCAAAAGTATAATGTTGCCTCTAACTTTGTTTTGATCTAATGTTCTCACTATTGGAAACAAATGTTCAGAAGCTCTGGGAAGTTTGGTAGTTTAATATTTTTCTTCTGGATTGGATGGCAAAAACCTAGTAATTGTTCTTTGGAGTGCAGCATAAAACCTATAGTCAACAATTGAGCATTGGCTTGTAAGTTTTTAAGAGCCTTTTTCCGTATTGTGTTGATGTATAAATACAATTCATATTTTTGAATATGTAGTGAGCTTGTAGGGAGGAAAAAAAAAAGCCAAAAAAAGCCTTTCATATTACATCTCAGACTACATCTACTTTATAGAATATAAAATAAGTGTAGTGTTTTCAGGGCAAACAAATACAGTAGGTCAGGTTTTTCAGATGCAGTGCTGTGTTGAGTTTATCAGGAATAAAAACTTTCTGCATAACAGCCAGTATGGTGTCATGTTTTAGATTTCATAGAATCACAGATTGGTTTGGGTTGGAAGAGACCTTAAAGATCATCCAGTTACAACCCTCCTGCCATGGGCAGGAACACTTTTCACCAGACCAGTTTGTTCATTTTTGTAAAACAGTGCCAATAACATGTGACTGTTTTGGCTACTGCTGAATAGTGCTTGCACCACATCACAGATTTCTTTCAGTCTTGCTCTGTACCTTCTAGCATGTAGTTGGGATTGGGATGGAACAGTGCCAGGACATCTTTCCCAAACTGGCCAAAGGAATTTTGCTTACCAGATCACATCATTATTAACAATAGGACAGTGTGAGGTTGTTGGTGCTTGGAAACTGCTAGGGCACCATCCTGCTTGTGGGAGGTGGTAAATGGTTGTTGCCTTTGCATCACTTTTCCATCTCCTTCACTTAACTAAACTGTCTTCTATCTTGACTTATGAGTTTGCTTGGTTTTTGTTCTTCCTATTTTGTCCCCTGTCCCACGGGGATGGTGGGCTGGGCAGAGGCCAGAAGTGGTATGGGTGCTCAGCTGCTGGACAGCACTGACCCACCACCACTGTCGAACTCTTTAGTTTGCTCTACAAAGGCAGGTGGAAAAGTCTTCATGAGAGATGTATATGTCACTTACCTGGAATATTTTTAGAGAGAAAGTCAGGAAATGTTTGAATAAATATGAATTATCACCTTTTAAAAAGAATGTGAAGGAACGCTGTTGCAAGACCTACTTATTTGCCTTTGATTAAGAATTTGTATATAAATCATGCACAGACAGAAGAATTTCAAAAGTGTTTACAAGTCACTGCAACAAGTTCACTACTAATACAGCTACTTACCTCTGTGTCAGAAATTGGTGAAAATACATCAGCAGTGTATTTTACTACTTCTTACTCTTTGATAGTGAAAGAAAGAAGATTCCATCAGATTACTATTAAATTCTTCTTTTCCCTGGTATAATGCTTCATAGTCCCTTAAGAAGAATTATGACTCCAAAAACTAATCGGAATCTTTCTGAGGCTTGTTTACTCACAATCATATGATAAATATATTTGTCTTACGATACACAGTTGGATTCACTAGTAAATTTGTTTATTTGCTGTTTGCATAAAATTGCATAGCGATTATACTTCAGATTTTCATGTAGTTTTGTTGAAAAACATTGCTTTGACTATTAGGTGTTTGGACTTTAAAAAAACCCAACAAAAAACCAAACAACCCATCACTAAAATGCAATAAAATAGTTTCAAAGACAAAATATATAAAAGTCTAGAAGTTTAATAATAAGAAATGAAAAGGAAGCAATTTCTATGTGATTCGTCCTGTCAAAAATCCAGTGAAAGTTTAACTAGAAAATGAGAAAAGGCACTCAATGAACAGCCAATTTAGTGTCATTAGCGGGTTTTCTTTCTTTTTCATGTTGTGTTATAAAACATCTAAAGGATAGTGGGAATGCAATGACCTTAGATACACAGAGACTGATTTTGTACTTTATCTCTTCTCCTATCACCCATTGACTATGGCCCATTGCTGGAGTACAGGCACTCACTAGTTGCTTGACTACTGCTTTGTGCACCCGGATGAGCATCATTTTGGCTCAAAGGGCATACAGGAGAAGATTTCAAAGAGATCTTCTGAGAGTCAAACCTGGAAATCTTATATATTGAACTTTGTCTTGAATTGATTTTGCAAAGCAGAGTTACCTCTTCCTGTGAAATTCAGTAATTATTGTTTCAGGCAAGACTTATGGAAGCAAATGATGACTTGATATAGACTACTCTTTCAAGTGTTAGAAAATCTAGATTTTGAAACAATTATTTTTCAAATTTTAATGTCAAATATTTTTCAAAGTAACATTTACACTGTCCAATAATGTCTCCTAACTCTTTAAGTATTGGGAGTTATTCCATCCCTAGCTTTTTTCCTCATTTCAAGAGGGAGCTGCTCAAAGAATTACATTTTATGAATGAAGAAAATGTTCCAGTTAATATCCTGAGACTTTGTCTGACTTGCCAAGTCTATTCACTGCCTCAAATAAGACTACAGTTATTTGAGCTGTATTTCACTGCAACTTTCTAAAATGATAAAACTTTACAGCCTGTAAGAACAAACAGTACATTTGGCAAACTGTACATTTGCCAGAGAAAGTTCAGAGTTCCCTCTTTGTGCCATAGTCAGAACTATGCGCTGTGGCTAAGAATTGCATCATATTTTCTTCCTATATGCCAATGAAAGTATTATTTGGGAGACCTTCTTGTTAAACAAACACAGCATCTCACAAATGCAGATTCGAACCTGCTGTAATACTAATGTGAAAAACATTAAAGACTAAAGCAGGAGAGTTTACTGAATGTATATTTTATTTTAACCTGCTGTCTTGCTCAGAAGAATTCCTCCTACAAATGCTATAAATTATAAAAAAAATCTATCTTTTATCTTTTTTTATATATATACTCGTATAAATTATAAAAATTGTTGTTCTCCCAGTCTTTCCTCAGGTAACACTTTCTTGTGGCTGAAAGAGTATCCTACTTGTGAACAGACCTTTATTTTCAGGGGTGGAACCCTACCTATTCTTTTTATAGCTATAGTCTCTAGTCTTTTCATTCCCGTTTTCTGAAAGAACAGACTTATGAACATTCTTTTCGTGTTTGGTTTGTTTACTGTGGTCAAAAATAATTTCAGTACACCTGAAGCAACCTATAATTTACTATTTCCACTTCCAATGTTACTGGCATATTAACATTAGAGCTGGTTAATAATATAGGTGACAGTACTGTTCCTTTAAGTGCATCACATAATGGGTACTTTTTTGCTAGGATGTGAGCAATCTGCTTTCTTCTTCAACACCATAGTCCTTTTCTGTTTGTTCCTTCAGCACCACAGTACATCAGTCTGTACTAACAGTTTTTCTTGTTTGTTTCTTAAGATATCTGGTGTCTGCTTTACTTTGTGAACTGTAAAGAATTTTACTGTCTCTTTTCTTGGCTAGACCTTTTAGTGGAACTATCAGAAATATTTTATGGTTAAAAAAACCCTTCAGGTATTTCTATTTCTCTGAGCAATGCCTAATGCAAAACCCCATTATGAAACTTAGTATACTCTTCGAGCTCCTTTGAGTTATACCAGTGGAATCAGCCAAGTGTCCACTGCCACAACCACTTCTATTATGCTCAATGATACCAGCTAAGAAACATGTACAGGGTCTTCTAGATAAGAATTAAGAATTAAGTGTTCTTACCTCATCTTCTAGCTTTGTAGCTTAACAAAGACAAGCCACAGATGAGTGTATGTGTTTATTAAACTCTCCAAAATGTGTGTAATAAGGGAAGGTTTAGGTGTTAGGAAAAATTTCTTCACAGAAGCTGTGGTCAAATATTACAACAGTCTGCCCAGGGAAGTGCTGGAACCACTGTCACTGAAAGTGTTAAAAAAACATGTAGATGTGGTGCTTAGGGATGTGGTTTAGTGGTGGGCCTGGCACTGCTAGGTTAGTGGTTGGACTTGGTGATCTTAGGGTTCTTTCTCAACCTAAATGATTCTATGTATAGTATACCAATGTCGAGTCAACATCAGAGACAAGATTTTATATATATATGCCTTATGGGATATATCTTAGAACGCTTTTGTGAATACCATGTTTTGTAGTGTTGGTTGGCAAACATTTTTGAGGCATGTGCAATTTGGCTGATTGACACAATAAACACATTCATAACTGATTGTGGATGCAATCATTACAGGACAAAATTGGGGATCCACTGGTTTATAGAGAGTGGTGCATTTTTTTTTGGAGGCAATCTCAACATTTCAATCAATGTTCTACCAGAGCTTACTCAAGAATACCAAAAGGTTGCTTAAAAAACTACAAAGTGTCACCAACAGCCTGGAAATTTGGACTATAAAGTACTGACTAGAACAAACTGTTTTCCCCCCCAGGTACGTGAGACTTGGTAATGGCAGACATGTTGCCATCTCTGGAGGTTGGTGAGCTGGAACTGAGACCATTGAAGAGCAGAATTCACTTGAAAAGCAGAAAGGGATCCTGTACATGCTTGGCAACCTGGTGTGCTCTGTTTTCTTGAGGGCAGAGCAAGGTTCCTCAAGCTTTTAAAATGAGGTGCCCTGGTGGTGAGAAGATCATTTTTCTCACATTTTCTGCTCACATTGGCAAGAAGTTACTCTTATGAGCTGAAATTAGTCAGACCAAGTGAGGGAATTAATTACAAGCTGGCACTGAGCATGCATATATTTTTCATACACTGTAAATCAAGTTTTCATTATTTCAATTTCTGTTGAGAGATGATGTATTCAGTAAAAAAAAGTAAATGAAATGTAAAGTTCTCCACTAACTGGTGCTGTGTAATGTAATGCACAACAATGCTGCACAACATCTGAAGGGCCCTATATTTATCAGAACACAATGCCTATGTAGGATGCTCAGCTGCATTTTGCAATGTTGCCTCTTTGAAGTGTCCTGCTTTTTCATTAACAGCTGCATCACACTCCTGAAGAGCTAATGATAAAAAGATTTCCTGGCAGCAGCTCCTTCTGTTAAATAGGGAATGTGATGTGTATGGCATGTATAACGTAGCTAATTTGTACAAGAAACATATCACTATCGGCTGTAGATTTGGTTATTGCATGATAAAGATAGCAATCCATTAATCAATGTATAGACATAAGCACATTCTTGAACAATAGTTCAAGAATAAAACCTTGAATTTAATTTTTAAATTAAAACAATGGTGTTTTGCAGTCATTTATTTGATTGCCCTACAGCTGTCTGACACATGGTGAGATTACTGAAGCATGGAGCCAAACAGCCAACACTACATTTAGTTTCATTTATTGAAATAATGAAAGGGTATTAATGATAAAGTACAAAAGTGTGTAATAGAAAGTAATGTACTGTGAAATAAAATTATGTTTGGAAGTCAAGAAGAATACAATACAAGTTAAAGGCTTAAATGTATTTGGAAACCACTTTGTATTGTTTTTATAGAAGAATGGTTGTGACATACAGGCTATGAAATTTAAAAGAATGTGTTATATGAGTAAGATGAAATAAAATCAATTTATTAAAAAGAAAATATTACCCTCAGGATTTTCTTAGAGTATTAGAACTGGAAGAAAGGGTTGGAAATGACCACGTGCAGCATACTTACTGACTCAGGTTTGCATTCTCATTTAATAAATTTCTGTATTCTGTATTTTAGGAAACCAGTGATAGTGATTGTTTTCAGGGGACACACAGAGAAATATTGATAATAGATATGATTTCAGTATGATAATACTCATGGATTACCATTTTTAAAAAGTTCTGAAATGCATGCACATATCATATGCTTCCACATTCTTCATGGACACTTATCAAAAGTCAACAAATCATCTCTTTCAAATGAGAGAAGTGGTTCTTAAATCTTATTTGCTTAAAACTAATGGAAATGTAACAATATTAAATTTGTGGCTGATAAGACTACTGGTGTTTGATTAATGACAGTATAATAAAAAGATGCTTTCTTTTTACCATGTTGTGTTTCAGCAGAATGGCAGATAAATTAAAACTGCACTACTGAATATGCCAGGTACTCTAATAAACTGTTGTCAAGTCTCTAATTATTAGCAGAGCCTATATTTCTTCCTTTTTGTACTACAGAGATTTCCTACTTGGGCTTGAGATCCTAAATCGTGCTTCAAACCACTTCCTCTTTCTGAGCATTTAGAGAAATGATGAGAACTTGTGTGTTACTAAAAACCTGAATGTTTATCTCTTTTGAAAATGAAATAAACACCTGCTAGTGAGCATAAAGTATTGTTCATTACTTTTTAGAAATTCACAGTAATATTTGCTTTTAAAGATATATGAGAAATTAAAGATCCATATTTTTAAAAGCATGTTTCTCTAGTATTAATCTCTTGATTTCATGCCCAAACCCAAGCAATTTAGACTATTTTAAACTTCATTTTTCAAAATAGTTTTCTCACATTCATCCCAGTGTTGAATATGATCTTAAGAGATAAAAGATTATATCTATTAAACTCTTCCCACCTTCAGAGAAATATCCCCCATTGAAATTACATTTGGCTCGATTTTCAGTGCAGCTGATGGCTGAAATTATAATATATTCATTGGAATATGACCGAGCTGTTAAAAAAAGCCCCAAAACTCCAAACATTCCATGTATGGCAGTTGCCTGGAGGCTGTGCAGACACATCATCATTGTATTTTCCATAGCTTATATTGTTCTTGTGTTGTTCTTCCCAAAAATGATTGCTCAGTTTTGAATTCAGCGTAGTTTATAAGTGAGGAAAATGTCACCCCATTTTTACAAAATGTCCTAACAAAGATTCAGTAAGCATGGGCATCATTTGCAGTCTTAACTTATGCAGCACTTATAACTTGTAAATATTTCAGATAAGAAAAACACCAAAGGTTGTGTATTCAGTCATCACGTTATCTTCAAAAAGAATATGGTTTTGGTATGGATTTTTGAAAAAGATTAACTGTAAAGTTATATTTCTTAGCTCTGAATCCAATTTTTTCCATTTCAAAAGACTTTAGTATTTTTTAACTGTGTTTCTTTTCTAAGCCACCTTCCAGTGGTGAGGAATGAACGAGACACTAAGTCATTGGCCTGGACTTAGGAGATCTCAGCACTACCCTATAAATGGTTGCTGTATAACTGGAAATATTACTTCTTTTCTTAGGCTTTTTTTCAGGTCTTTGCTATGATGTCAGCTTGTGTCATGACAATTATGTTCTCTAAAGTTGAAGTAGTGAGAAGAGATTTGAATTATCTGTTATCTAAAAAGGCCTGGCAACCTATGCTGTCATCAGACTGTCTTTGTTCATAGTGAGTCATGCACTAATTTCTATGACAATATCAATTTTTCTAATGAGGGAACAACAGTCAGGCCTTATGAAGACTACTTAAGGAGTAAACCGAATAAGGCTATAGTGGCATTAGAACATTATGAGTAAAACCAGAGGCAATACATTCCATGCACCAGTTATAGAAAGAATCATAGAATCATAGAATCAGTCATGTTGGAAAGGACCTCCGAGATCATCAAGTCCAACCCTTGATCCACTACTGCCATGATTACTAGACCATGGCACTGAGTGCCACATCCAGTCTCATCCTAAAAACCTCCAGGGATGGAAAATCCGCCACTTCCTTGGGCAGCCCATTCCAATGCCTCATTACCCTCTCTGTAAAGAATTTCTTCCTAGTATCTAACCTAAACCTCCCCCGACACAGCTGAAGACCATGCCCTCTTGTCTTACTGATAGTTGGCTGGGAGAAGAGACCAACCCCCACCTGGCTACAACCTCCTTTCAAGTAGTTGTAGAGAGTGAGGAGGTCTCCCCTGAGCCTCCTCTTCTCCAGGCTGAACAACCCCAGCTCCCTCAGCCTCTCCTCACAGCGCTTGTTCTCCAGTCTCATCACCAGCCTTGTTGCTCTTCTCTGGACTTGCTCCAGCACCTCCACATCCTTCCTGAACTAGGGGGTCCAGAACTGAACACACTACTGCAGGCGTGGCCTCACCAGTGCTGAGTCCAGGGCAAGAATCTCTTCCCTGCACCTGTTGACCACACTGTTCCTGATACAGACCAGGATGCCATTGGCCCTCTTGCGATAGCTGGAGCAAACAATATGAAATTAATAAAAAAAAATAAATAATGGGTTGTGCATACTTTGATCTTACTGAGGCATTTAACCATAAAAGATTTCTATGCACCAAAGAAAACTAAAGTTGTTACACCTGTGTCATCTCCTGAGGCTTTCTCCTCTAGAAAAGCATACTGGGAATAAGGTACACATCTCTCTGTGTGGCATCCATGAGAATAATAATCACAAATCTGTGTTGGAAGCAGGCACTTCTATATGGCACAGTGGGGAGCTATAGGCTGCTTTGGGGGGTAGGGGCTGTGTTTGCACCTGGAAAGTAACATGCTTCTGAGTCTGTCAGTACCAGAGATGGGTATTTATAAAACTGAGAATTTGTTTCAGAAGAAAGAAAAAGTAAGCACAAACTTTCACTCTTCACATTTATGTAACTTTTTCTATTGTTTCATTAGTTTTGTTAGAGTAAAAACATAGACAGTGATGTCTGTTCTCTAAAGAAATTTTAATCCTAAATAAACCAGAAGTTGCAAATAGCAATAACTAGCCAAAAAAAGGAAACAAAGAAAGTGTGTAGGCTTTGAGAAGGAAAACAGCTTATACTGCACATTCGATGAGCATTATTATGGTTTCTAATTACATTTAATGTAATTTCCCATAGTTTTATATCAGTGAAGAAGGCATATTGACAAAATTTTAAAGTCATAAACTTGAGATCTTCAGCTACTGCAGGATAATTCCTCAACAAATACTCAAAGAGAACAAAACAACTAGAAACACAAAGAAGAGAACTACAAACTCCAGTCTGAATGGTTCAGTGGAGCTCTTTGGGTATTTGATATCTGTTTTCTCGCAGGTTTAGATCTGTACCACACTAGTAATTGATTTCCAATCTCAAGGTTTCTCAATATTTGCAATAGTGTAGCTTCCCAAGCAACATCAAGCTTTTCCACCTAACCATGATGTTTAATAGCCCTTTTTCAGTAACAGTTACTAGTCAAGGCTACTGGAACTCCTTGACACTTAGTAACTTGTGCATTCCCATTCTCCATTCACTAACCAGATGGGGAATGAGGGAAAAAGCTGATGACATGAAACAGTGTTACTCTTAATTCTTATCTTCTGACTCACATGCTGTTCCTGTGCCAACTTAGGCTGTATAGCTTTGCTGATTTTTGACGTGAATTGTATGATCTCATTCAGGAATGGCATGACAGCTTTAAGTATAACATAACTGAATTAATGTTTTGCTTATGAAATACATACTGGTCAAATGGAAAACACTCTGTGGCTCTGAGCTATAGGCCCACTTGTCAGTGTCACAACTGATGGCCCTTGTAAGCAGGATAACAGTGAGGGAGTCTTTAGCAGCTTCTCGGGAAGTCTATTTTAATTAAAAGCTTATCTCTTAGTACAATGCCAAGCTTCTATACAACAAAGATGCATTTCCCACCACATGAGCTTTCAGGATATCTCACTGAGCAAAGTATTGACTTCTCTCTACAGCATAGTAAAGGAAACTACTGTTTTGCCTTTTGTTTTCTGTGCTGCTGCAAGAACGTGGGGCTTGAGAGGTTTGTTTTTTTCTTTCCTTTCCTACATGCTTTCCAAGAGAACCAGACCATGACAATCTGAGAAATAACTTGTGATGAGGCTTATTAAACTTGTATAAATCAGATTTTTATTGAGCCTACACTGTGACTTTCACTTATTGAAAGTAACAGTAAAAAACTAATGTGAACTTGCAAGAAGATTAACAGGTTCTTGCTGCGGAATGTTTCAGACTGTATGTCCAAGGAAGAGTCTGGCACTGTCCTAGTCAGAGCAGTCAGGACCAGTTCATCACTGTGTAGGTGTAACCCAAACTGTGTGTTCTACATCTTCTATGTCATTTCCCAGGGACTGTTAACAATAGACCATTTGCAGCAGCCGCCCCGAGCACACCTCAGGCAATAAGCTGGGTGTTAAGAAGCCTGTGAGATAGGAGGATGTTCCTATCCTCACACCAATGACTCAGATGTGATAACTCCCTTCCAGGGAGTCACTAGCACCTCCACACCCAGCCTGAGGGGTCATGTCTGCTAATGGACTACCAAGGATTCCAAAAACATCTCATGACTCACAAACAACCATTGTGGAACTCCCTACCCTGAGGGAGGTACAGGACATTCCCACTGGAACCTCAATGTATATAATCTTCGGGTCTTGGGACTTCTGGGCCCGACTCATTGGATCCAGAGGAGGACCAGAACCTCGACCAGACTGTGGCCACCACTCTTGACCAGACTGTGACCAGCACTCTCACTAATAGGTTTTCCTTTCCTTTTACTTTGGACTCAGAGGAACCATGTGGGGCTCAGCATGGGGGCCGATGAACAGCATTCTGTTCATGTCCCAGGGTGATGGATTATACATCTGAGATTTGTGGGTTAAACCAGTTGTTTGTCCGTATAATTGTATTTATTGGATTATTGTTATTATATTGTAGCTCTGATTTATAATCTCTTTTGAGTTAGGTTCATTTCTCCTGACGGTTTACCTTTAAACCAGCTCAGGTACTCAAATTGCTTAAGTACTTTGATTGTAGCTTTCATTTCAAGAAGTAGGAAAATAGCATGCAGAGCTCCTTGGAGATTCAAAATGTGTCTAATTATTTATTAGAAGAGTAATTAATTTTTTCGGAGGAGGTCAGCAAAAGGAAAACCCAGACACTACTACTGTCTATTTCCAACAGATTGTAATGATAACCATCCATATGACTTGGGAACTGCCTAAAAGCAAGGAATCCTTTCAGACTGCAGTTTGACAATAGGAATTTTAAAAATTGGATGGGAAAATTAATTTACTTCTCTGTATTTATAGCTTCTGCATTTAGATAGATCTGTTTTCCACAGAGGTCATGAACATACATCATGGTACATTTTACCTCTTTTGTTCATTGGATCAAATTCACTTCATATTATGAACAAAGCTTTGAGTAACTGCTATATCAAAGGAACAAAAAATCAACCTGTAAAAAGATAAAACACTTACAAAAGACCTTTTTCCATCTATATCTATCAGTCCCGTAGTGTTATATCCTACTACATCTGATAGGAAAAGTGCCTAAACCCTTGGTGAATATTGCACAAAACCAAAGTCTACCAAGTGTCAAGAGCTTTTTCATATAACTGCCAGGCTTTCTAGGGCACAACCTGTGTAACTAGAATATGAATTCAGTATGAAATTTCAGGAGAGAGAACTAATACAATTCTGCTGGTGTCTAGACTGTAAAAAATATTTCAAAAAATATTTTTTGAAATATTTTGGAAAACATATATGGTCCTTTCTTATAAAAGGGTACTTTTACATTTAGCAATCATGTTCACATTATGTACATGCACTACTGAGGTAAAAATGTCTTCAAAAATATTGTATGTAATGAGCCACAGTGGTGGTTACTTCATGTTGCAGAACTAAGGAGAGTAGAGAGAAAAGGGTATGTAGGTCTTTCCTGATTTCCCCACGAACCTACTTGCTCATAAACATGGAAGTCATAACAGTGACTGTAGCATCCAAATTGCCAAATGTGCTAGAGAAAGGTAAGGTATTCCATATTTTCTGTAGCTTCTTGAGAGATTTTACTCCTCCTGTCCTTGAATAAAACATTATTTTTATTATCATGAAACATGCAGTTAACAAAGGACCCACAAAAAAAGCCTTTCCCTTGAAACTCCATTTGACAGCTTTGAAAAAACACTACCCTACTTACAGGAGAAAATACCAATGGTAAGAATCTTGGATTGACTTTTTTTAAAAGGATACTATAACAAAGTATTTGGTCTTTAAAATTATTAAGATAAGCATTTCTCAGAGCTGTCAAAGACTTGTTAAACATTACTTGTATATTTTCAAAGGAAAGGCTGACCCAACTTTTCCTGTGAATTATTAACCTGTTCTCATAAGAGATGAGATGCGAACGAGAGATGACCGAGGTGGCTGTCAGGTCAAAATTCCAGTTGAGCAAATGAGTTGAAAATATACCATGGTATATAGCAAGCATGAGGCACCAAGTATCATCTCAGTCTAGTCCATTAATTTACATCAAGAATTGACTTTGCAGTTTGAGGATTTCCTTTAGAAACCCTCTGTTATCATTCCTTTTTATAGGGGAAAGTCAGTCCCCCGAAACAGGGGATGAATGAACCAGTTGACCCCTGTGGAGGTACCACATTCTCCTCAACAGAAGTGGAGGGAAAATTTCAGCATGGTTGTATCGCCTTTTATGAAGGAATGCCTTTCAGAAACACCCTGCATAGGAGTGACTTTCTGGAGTAGAGGGGATATGCTTGTTACCTGGAGTCTGTAGGAGAAAACAGCCTCCTGCCCATCCTGGCACCTCCCTTTGGGATGCACCTGCCAGGTCTGGGTATGTAGTGAAGAAAAATGTCATCTATGTTTTGTAACGTGGACTCTCAGTTTCTTGAGCAAAGGGTAGATTTTCAGTGTTCTCTAAAGCTCAGAACATGGAAAACAATCGAATAAGGAATATTCCTCAGGGGATGGCTCTGCAGAGACATATGTTGTTCTCTTTCTGTGATATGTGTGTAATTTTGAATTTCATCTTCTGATACTGTTGTTATCATTTTTTCCCCAAGAATTACTCAGTGTAGGAGCAAACCTACTCTACAGAGAATTTCTTCAATTTAAGGGCTTCTCAGTGTGAGTGTCCATCCAGTCTGCAGAAGGCTTCTTGTGGTCAGATTTTATTGTAATGTGATCTGGTTTTGAGTTTGTCAGATCTTTCAAAGAAGTGAGTCACCCTTACTAAATTTCCCTAAATGATTCTTTTTTGTTTTAGTTTCTGCTTCCATGTTCTAATGCTTTTTTTCATTTGGATTATCTCTGACAAATCCGCTGAATCAGTATTGGGGTATATCCATGTGCACACATACAGGTACACACAAACATGACCTGTACAGGAAGACCTTAGGTAGGGTGTTTAAATTGTCTTTCATCTCTCACTTTTTACCTTCTATATTTATAATATTGTCTTACTAGATAATGCGTTGCTCAATTTCACTTTCACTTCATTCCCTGTTGATGAGTTCCCTGAATCACAACCTGTAAGAGACCAAGGCTATGAGCAGCTCTGTAGACCTTTCCTGCATACATATGGCATACCCTCTTGCCATCAAGAGCGAGGGAATGTTACTGCATGAGACAGAATAAGCCATAGAGAGCCATTTAACATCACACCTCACCTGAATAACAGAAATTCGCTCTTCTGGCAGCCTTTGGTGCAGCAGAGCTGGAGTTCCGGGCTGGAGAGTGTCCAGTAGCTCTGGATTCTCCAAGTCTCTTTGGATAAATGAATAGCAGTGCACTTGGGTAGTACTCATCAGACCATTTCCATTGCAGGAGAGGAAATTGTCCCTGTTTGAAGTCTCAGGAGATCTCTGGACATTGAGCTCACTCAACAAGGGCTGGAGAAGAATCTTGAATTATTAATAGTAATAATTACGGTAAATAATAAAATTTCTCTGAGATTCTTCCCCATGGGTTTTGTGTATTGCTTAATTCTGGAAGTGGTTAATTATATTCAGCAAATTTGTTCACTGTCAGAATTTTACATTCAGCATTATTTTGGTAAGTATTTCAATAGAAATACAGATGAACAGTGTTCTATTTTATTAACAAACAAAATAATGGCAAAATCTAGTTCATTAGTGTGCTTATTCCTTGCATCTTACAGGTAAGTGGAACTCCTGTTGTGGCCTGAGGATGAAATGACTTTCTAATCTTACAGCTTGTTTCATATTCATGGAGGTGATTCACAAGAAATGAGGGAAGAATCTGCATAGAGTTTTAGGAACAGCTCAGATGCAAACTGAAGTTTCTGTGTAGTAAGAAACATTCATGATATCCTGACATTGATCTTGAAACCTACAAATGCTGCTGTGTTTGGAACCTGGGATTTAATTCAGGCTATTCCAGAGAAAGGAGCCAGACATTAAAAGGTAATCAAGTCAGAGGTTGTTTTTCCATACTCTTGGCCCCAAGCCTATGTTGACCTTATTTCTGTACCATCTCTACTAAATATTCTGAGGACGATGAGCAGATTTTTCTTGGCAAAGGAGAAGCAGTCTTATTATTATGAAAATATTTGTGACAGCTCAAATACCTGGCACTTTTTATTACTTACAGCTTAAATTTCTTATGATGCAGGAAGCTGTGGAGAACCTAACTAGTGAGAAGCAGCTTCTCAGAGGCGTTGTGTGTTCAGACTCAGGTGGAAAGGAGTTCTAGCAAGCATGGTAGAACAGAAGCACTCATGAGTAATATCTAAAGGAGTAGCATAACTTCTCCTTATGTAAAAGACATTTAACTTTACAATCCAAGTAAGATATTGCTGGCTATAAAATCATCACCTTCTGCTTATTATTTCCTATGGCTCCCAAATACTTTATCACTACTTTCCAAAATAGTCATCCACCTAGTATGTGTATTGCTGACACTTTTTGTTAAACTAAATTAGTGTCTCCAAAGGCTGACTGGTTTGTGTCTCTACCTACCTTTTCAGTGCTTACCAGTCCATCAAGCCTTATGTAGTCTATAAATCTTCTTTAGTAACATTTTAATGTTGTCTTTGAAGTAATCAGTAAATATTTAGGAAAATTTCATCTCTGTAGCGGACACTATTGGTGTCACAGGGGTTTGCCTGCCTGTATATGGGTGTCTGGCACCACTGTAGATAATATAGTATGTGAGAGAAACCTATGTGGCTACTGGTAGCTACAATACAGGACCTGGTGGAGATCTGCATCCTTGGCTAGGGCCAAGTGTTTGAATCTTTCCCAAAGCAACTTGAAAGGAGATCCAATGCAGGTCAGAGATCCTGCTGGTGCATTGTGAGACCTATTTGTCCTCATACACTACTTAATTCTGCTTCCTACGTCAATCCCCTCAGTTCCTTGGTGACTTTGATAAAGCCAAGTGATCCAGATCCATGATAGCAAGTTTTCATAGGCAGTTCATCTTCCACTGTTACTATATGACATGGAAATAGTTTCTTGTCCTTTTTTTGTATGTGTCCTAGTTCTGGCCAAGACAGAGTTAATTTTTGTTTACAGTAGCTGGGTGTGGTAGTGCATATCTCTATTCCCAGTTGCTGGAGAGGCTGAGCCCACCGGATCGGTTGAGTGCAGGAGTTCTGGGCTGCAGTGTGCTGTGCTGAGTGGGTGTGGCCAAGACCCTAAGGTTATTCGAAAGCATCTTATGTCATTGCCGGGGGCAGGGGGAAGGGACTGTTTTCTCTCACTTCTGGGAAGAAAGGCATCCCTTTCCAGTCAGGAAGATGTGGTTGCGGTTAGGTCAGGCTCTGTAGTGAGCATTTTTGCATGTGAATCATTCTCTCTTTTTGTATAATTCTCTTATTAGTATTGTTGCTGTTACTGTACCTTTTCTGATCTTGTTGCTGTTTCTGGTAAATTATTTGTCTCTAAACCACTAATTTTCATTTTTTATGCCTCCAATTCTCAACTCCATCCCCGGAGAGCAAAGAGGGTAAGGGGAGTGAGTGGCATCTGGTTTGGGTCTCGGTAGGGGGGTTAGAGCATGACACTGTACTTTTATGACAACTTTAAATATAATAATTTGTTATGCATACTATTATATTTAAATATATTTGATAAATGAAGATAGTCTGGTTTTGAGGGTTTTTTTAAGTGGGTTTCATAATTTTTTTCCAATTTTTTATCTATTGTCGAACTCTTCTTGCTTACCTCTTATTTCTAAATGACATTCATAATTCTAAACATGGAAAGCTTTGTACACTGTATGACACTGCTGAATATAATGATATGATCCAGGTGCAAACTGAGGCTCAAAATGAAGCATAGTACTCTCAGCATGTTTAGGTAGCTGTATGCCATTATTCAGCCTGGTTACACAGTCAGAAGTTTCTAAAAGATACTATAGGTAATAAAAAGAAAATACATTTAATGGATTAAAGGGGGTCTACAAGAGAGTTGGAGATGGGCCTTTTAAAAGGGCATGGAATGATAGGATAAGGGGTAACGGCTTCAGACTGAAAGTGGGCAGTTTTAGACTAGATATTAGGAAGAAATTTTTTATCTTGAGTGTGGTGAGGCACTGAAACAGGTTGTGCAGAGAAGCTGTGGATGGTCTGTCTCTGGAATCATTCAAGGCCTGATTAGATGGAACTCTGAGCAACTTGGTCTAGTGAAAGGTGTCCCTGCCCATGGCAGAAGGGGTTGGAACTAGATGTCCTGTGAGGTCCCTTCCAAACCAAATCATTCTGTGATACTGTGATTGCCAAAAACAAACAAACAAACCAACCAGAAAAAAAAAACAACCAAAAAAAAAAGCCAGAATAAAAGAAGACATCATTGTATAACTAAGAGTGTGTTCACACATGTCATGTCATGGCTAGGCTTCGCAAACAAAGATTTAGGAAGATTTGTTACAATCACACATGTATCTCTTTGTCTTTATCTGCATACATGCACCCAATGACTGTATACTATTACCGGAGTTTATTGCTTATGAAAGCAAAGCCAGATAAAAACGTATTTTCCACAACACATTACTTATTTCCATCTCTGTGTTATTTGTATGTTGTAGCTGATTTTACTTGCTTGCACCTTCACAGTAGTGTTTACACCCTCCTGTGCTGGTATGATGTACTTGGTTTCTAACGTTGCTGAGTACAGCTTATGTGTATTGTCAGGAATAGATTGTGGTTATTGAGGTCAAAAGGAAAATCACAGAAATGCTGACATTTATAATCATTCTCATTGTCCCAGTTTAAGGAGACTGAAGTGTTTTACTAAGGAGGATGAGTTATGAGGCAGAGCAAACTCCTCTGTCTCAGCAATTGTAAATCCAACTCCAATTGAGGACGTATTGAGAAAGGAAGAAATAACAACCCTTTATTAAATGATATATGTATATTGGCAAAAACAGCAAAAGAACATAAAAACAACTAAACGATAATTCTGTCCCCTTCAAAAAGGAAACAGTCTGATACTTCTCTGTCCTCTAGCATGATTCTAACCACGGTCAGCAAGGGGCACTGTTGTATCACCGGAGGAGCAGAGCCTGCAGTGCTCAGTGTTGGTCAGCAGGGGCCACTGTTGGGCTCTGGCGGTCGCAGCGTGAGGCCTCGGTGCGCTGGAGAAGCTGAAATGGAGATCTTCCCCCCACCGAGGAGGAGAAGGGGAAAACAGGGAAAGGAGGGCAGTTTCTTTCCCACTAAACTCCTGATGTCTGCAGCTGGCTGGGGCCAGGAATCCCCCCTTTCCTCGCTGAGCACAAACTCTGCGATGAAATCTGAGCAGGTCCGGCTGGTGACAGAGCAGGCCATAGGCAAGCCGAGGCCAGAGAACAACCAGATGACCAGGTCGAGAGCAAAAATGGCCTCAGAGCTTTTCCAGCAAACACCTTGCCCCTATTAAGGCAAAAAGTGAAGTGCCGCTTTCCAAGGAGAGAAGGGGAGAAAAACTCCTCACACCTCCCCTCCTCACCCCCCAGCCTTAGAGAGGGCTATCATCCTGGAATGTAGTTCTGCCAGCCAGCTCCTTTGTGTAGGTCAATTACCCAATGCAGACAACTGTCCTCCCCAGTCAGCATCTCTCCCCCACATTGCAGCAGGGGAAAGAAAATTCCTGTTTGGTTTTTTAGAACAAGTAAACCCGTGACACTCATGATTTTGCATTGCCATTTGTAATTAAACCTTTAATTTTTCTCTTTGCTAATTTCTCTTTCTGAGATTCTTAATAAAATACATTAAAAGAGATCCTTACTCAGAACATGTCACAATATATTTTGTTCCAAATTTAGGTATAACATTATTCCCTTCTGTGAGAAATAGTAAAACTTAGAAAAGACTGCTTACTACCTAAATTTGTGAGAAAGTAATGTGCAAAAAGAAATAATAATACTAGTAACTAAACCAATTTTTTTTTGTCTTGTGGAAAAATCATGAACCTTTGCTACATTTACTTATTAAACTACTTGACAGAATAGGAAAGTATGTGGGTAGGAGTATAATAATTCAGTCTGTAATACAAATAATGTGATTTATTCTACTAGTAAGCTAAATACACATTGGTGTACTATAGCTATATGAATGCACTGTTGTAAGAGGAATTTTAAAAGGTTTTGCTGTGACTAGGAAAATAGTCTCTCATCATTCTATTCAGGAGTGGAAATAAAATGCTATTTCAGCTTTTTAAAATATTACATTTACTGTAATAAAAAAAAAGATTAAAAAAATTGACACAATTGATTATGAAAACCTGGAGAAAGAAAGGGAAGATTCTAGGAAGCCCTTAAATTTCCAGTGTCTTTTTTTCTCTCCTCCCACATGGATGCAGATCATAAAAATCTGTGACCAGGAAGTTCAATGTGTTTAAATAGTATTCAAATCCGTATCCAGGCCTACAGAAAATCTGTTCTGCCAAAATTATCTGTACTCTGTGGTACAAAATAATGGTTTTGGGTTGCTTTTAGGCAGACTACTTGACACGCACCCAAAGACATATAGATATATTAAAAAAATGTTTTACTTCTTATATTGCATAAAGAGGGTTAACGAGAAAAGATTACACGTTGACTTTCTTTGCTCTTATGTGAAAAAGCATGTAGTCGTGTTCACAAGGGCAACAGCTAACACAACCTAAAAATGAATTTTCTTTCTCATCTCCAGTTTTTATTGACTTTCATCTTCTTCTTTGCTGCCATGGGCTATTATTCTCCACACCTGCACTCAGCCAGAAATATAATGAAAAAGAATCAATCTCTGAAAAGAAAGTCATCACCAGCCAATAACGTTGGGCCACTTTCATGGGTCCTGCAGTGTTTCATCCCATTGCCAGAATGCCTGACCATTATAAACTGGAGACAGTCTCTCAGCTGCTCTTCCTGGTAAGTACAAAATCACAGTGTGCTACACAGGCGATCTAGAATCTGATATTAATATACTGGAATTCATTAGGGTAAAATGAAAGCAGTGCTAATTTTTGTATCCAGAATAGATTGTCTAAACAGTGATGGACAGGAATGCCTGAAAAGCCTTATTACTGATAAGATGGGTGAGTGCTTCTGTATTCTGTGTGGATTGTCTTTTTTGTGTTCAAAGCTGCTCATGCTTTGTTCATGATTTTCTGAGTTTAAAATTCAAGTATTGCATTCAATTTATTGATTAGTAGCAAACTTGCAAGGCATTAACTGAGAATATTTGTGTTCTAGGCTTTTTAACTGTATGTAGAAGTATTCTTTTCATGAATGGATGAACATTGCTTTTGGAATTGGTTTCCCAGTGTTGACATTCGTAACTATCTATTTTGAATGATCGTTCTGCAACTTTCCACATTAAATTCATTTATTTCAGCAAATATATCTGCTACTAAACTAATTTGCTTGAATACAAATATATAGATATATGGCTGTTTTCAAAGTAAATATAATCTGCGTTTTGACTGCCTCTTGTGAAAAAGAAATATGCAAAATACAGCATCACTACTAGAAGTGTATTATTTTCAGGTTCACCTCACAGTAGATCTGGAAATAACTCTGCTGAGTCATCAATTCATCAGTTGCCATTGACATGTGTTGGATACACCATAATGATTTACTCGATCTCTACTTTAAATCAAAATAGAATATTAATTTAGGATATGTCACAGCCCTTGCACAGAGCTCTTGTCAGAAGGGCAGAACTGATTGTTTCTCTGCAGAAGGACTTCATAATCACAAATATTCTAATGAATTTCTTTTTTCACCCTTAAATACTCCAACTGAAAAACATTTCAGAATTGATTGTAAAATGATTTTGAAATCTTTTCTTTGTTGAAGGCACTTCTGTCAGAACCCAACGACAAACAATTAAGACCTGTTATCTTCGGTAGAGCTTATTTCCACGGAGTCCAAGCAAGTTTGTCAGCATGAGAACAAAACATCACCCCCAAAATTCTTCCAGTTTAACTTTAGCCAAATCAGCTCCACACACCTTTAGACAATGTCAGCTTTCATGGGAGCAATAGTCGAAGAATCTGCATGTACTGGAGAGAAGCTCAGAGGAAATGTGTCCTGTAAGAAATGTACATTTTACTTTCATTTAAGGGTGTCTGAGCTTTCACAAAGGAGGGACTTAGCAGAGTTATCAGGGCTTATTTGGACAGACAGTAATCTACAAGCACAGACAAAGATTTAGACAGCTGGCAAGTCAGACGTAAAGAGGTTCTGCAGATGACCAAGACATTTAGAAAGGACTTATCACGTGTTTAAATAAGAATTGGACTCCACAGATTGACACGCACGATCTCAGCTGAGATAATGACATGTTGCATTTCTGGGCTAAGAAGTAGTTTATTTCTCCTCAATATAGTTATTCCACCTGTGTTTGCTCCTGTGACAGTTTGGCTGATCCGACTCTTTATAAATCCAGTGTGACTGGCTGTTTCTGAAGTATTCCAGATGTTAAGGAATTAAAAGGGGTGAAGAGTGAAGGGAGGGAAATGAAAAGTCAGTTCATGGATACATTAAAAGACTTTGATTCATTCCATAGTAGGACTGAAGAGACACTGTTTTCATGAGGCTTGGGTTATAGTTTGGTTCTAGGCAAAGGCAAGACCACCTACCTTTGCCTTGTTCTGTTTCTAAGGCTATGGACATGCACAGATTTGATATGTGAAAAAGGGCTGACATGCTATCTTCATGACACACACTGAAGCCTAAAATACCTAGGGAGCCTTTTCTCTCTAATCCCTGGGTGAGACACTAGCTCATGTGGGTTAGAGAGCTTGGCTAAAGCCTCTGGGCTTTGCTATCCACACCCTGAACTACAGTACAGCTGCGATCACATTTGCATCTCTCTATAGAGTCATCTTCCTGCAAACCTTCCAACAGTCTTCCTGCAAATCCTACTTTGATTCTGCCTGGTAAAGTTGAAGAGATCCTGCTCCTTAGGTTATCTTCTTTGCTGATTTGTTTAGACTGAGATTGTTCTAACTGGAAAAATTATATCTGATCTTCATGAAGACATTTTTAAAGACAATCTTTAATGATAAGACCATACTTAATCAGAGTGGTTTCTTTTAAAAGTGTTGTGGTTAGTTAACATCTTATTGAAAACACACTGATTATAAAGCCATTTATATGAGAGCCAAAAGCACAGAGTTTCTTCTGGGTGCACTGGCAATAAGTCACATTGAAACCAAACTAACTTTTTAACTTCATTCGTAATCTATAAACAGGCTGTCAAGAATGAATCCCTATGCTGCCTTCTTTCCTAGCACTCTCCACTGTGGCCTCCACTTCAGGCTTTCACAGAGCTCTGCTATCCCAGCAATTCCACTCTACTCTCTTCAGCTCAGTCCAGAGAAACCAGTTCTCACTAAAATGATACCCCCTATTTATAACCTAATGTTGGAAATGTCAGGTGGTGTTTCCCCATTGCCATGGTATGCTGCAGGTCTTTTCAGAACACAGTTAGGCCAAGAGCTGATTTAAATTATGGCTGTAGTGCCATCAAATATGATTTTGCTTGTACAAATCTAAAAGCAGGCCATGTGCCAAATGATTCCTATAAAGCAGTTCATTTATACACTCCTTATGTAGCTGAAGTGCAGCTTTATCTAGAAGAGAGAAATTTCCTCAGACACACACAATAAAACTGTTTTCAAAACCATAAATCTGCTTAATGTTGACTACTTGTTCACTCAATAAAATAAATTGATGTTATAGTATATTTTTTGGCACACTATTAGCATATAAACAGACTTTTTTTCTATTGTTTAAGAAAAGGAAAGAACAGCAGTGAGCATTTATTCCTCACTCCTCTATGCCTGTGTTCCCTAACTTCCTGGGATTCCTCATCTGGGCTCATATTAGGGCTGCACTTGGGGGGGGGTTAAAAAAAATTGTGTCATTCTCACTGAATAATTAATCAGGAAGTGAAGCTAATCAGATATCCCTAAAGGAATATATTAATATGGCAGCTTTAGGTATTGCACCTGAAATCACTTCTCTTTTGGTCGTAGTACGTTTAAATGCTTCCCTAGGCATGCTGATTATCGACAGCTCAGTTTTTGCATGTAGATCATTGTTCCTGAAGCAAGTTTAGTTAGGCAGTCTGCTTTTTGGTTGTAGGAAAAAAATCTTACCTTGTCAATTTTGCAAGCCATTGCTAGTCAGAGAATGAGCAGTAGGTAAGAAAACAGCATCCTAAGCTTTCCTGAACCTGACAACCTTTCCTTTCCTCTAAACCTGACAACCTTGTCCAAGATAGAGCAAATGGAACAACTGCAGAAGTACCACTCTCCATTTAAGTAAGGCAGCAGCTACTGTCTTGTTCATGTACTTCTCTCTGAGCTTGTTTTCTTTTCTGAGGCTACTTAGTAATTTCTTCAGCTTAATGAGCTACCATTTGGCAATCATGGAGCAGCTTTGATTTAGTGATGTGACAGCCTTAAAAATATGCAGCAAATGTGCTTAGAGCTGGCTGCTGGCTCTCTGGCATGCTAGCAGGTACAGATTTCAACTTAAAACATGTATTTTGTTACTGACAGAAACTCTGCGTTGTTTCTGTGTTAGTCGTACTGTATGTCAACCTCTGTCAATGTGGGACTGCTTGCTGTTGTCACATGAAATTAGCCTAACACGTAAACTTATTCACTTGTGGATATTGACAACAAAGGGAGATTTTTAATTCAGAAAGATTTTCCAAGCAGAAGGAAAATACATATAAGAGGTTCACTTGCTGTCTCCAGTCTAATTGAATTTTCTAATATTTTAAAATTACAACCATATTCCTTGATGTTTGTAGTTCAAGCTTCCCTTGAAGCTAAAAAAAATCAGAATGCTTATCCTTGGGAACAAAAACTACGTTGGCTTCTAAATTAAGAATTGATAGTACAGAAGACTATTATCTAACAGACCCAAAAGAAGTATTAGTACTCTTTTCCAGAAAGTGACACTTCTCAACATTATTTAGTGATTTCCTCTGATACAAATGTAATCCCATTGTCCCTTTGATAAGCCTCATTCAGAAGTCAGTGGAGGCAAAGGATGTAAAAGAGAAATAGAATGGAAACAACTGAAAAAGCTGAAAGGAACGAATGGGAACCTGTCCCATTATTCATTACCATTTTTTTCCTCAAAAATCTGGGGGGAGTCTACACATGTTCCTTAGGATTAGAGAACAGATCTTGCTGCATTGGAAAATTTGTATTTAAGGAACAAAACCTCAGGCATATCTTTGTCATGTAGACCCAAATGTTTACACCATCTCATTGATATCCATCTTTGTGATTGTTTTTAGACTTAATTTGAAGAAAATTCTGAAGTGTGGCTATTAAACCAGTCAGATAATAATGGAGAAATAATACTCCATTAGCACAGTACAGTTCACTCTGTTATCTAACAAGAGAGTAGAGTTTCATGTACCTGTATCCAAAAGTCTATGTGGTTTTGGTTAATTAATTTGGTTAATTTGGTTTTGTGTTCATTACAGAAATTTTTCTTTGGACTCCATCATTGCAATTATCAGCAACAGGTCTACATGATGATATTATCTCTGTATTGAGTTCAAGGAACCCTAAAAGCTCTTTCTTTACTTACGGAACTATATTATATGTCATTCAGAACTTTGATGCCTAGTAACTAAAATACATTTTAAGCATGCTATAATTGGGACTTATTTTTTACTCGTTTTGATCATGGTAAAAAAAGGATTTAAGAAAAAAAATTAGTTGTAGTATTGTTATAGTATAACTTTGCTTGGGTTTTGGTTAAAGATAGAATTTCTTTTAAAAGAATAAATTAATAATGTAGTGTTGTGGTTTAAGAATGGTATTCGCCAATTTAGTACTCCCACTAAAACCATGCTCCTCTCCCCCTCCCCCATCCAACTGGAGGCACAAAAAGCAAAGATCATGGGTTGAGTTAAGAACAAGTTACTGGAACAACAATGAAATAAGAAAACAAACAATAACAACAACAATATTAATAAAAAAAGGTATAAGAAAATAAGTGATTCACACGGGAAACAAACCCCCCAATAATAGACAACACTGAATGGCCCCCTCTGCCACGCATTCTCGACTGGAAGGAACCCCTTCTCTTGGAAGAGGGTCCCTTTTCCAATCCCTGGCAATGACATGAGGTGATATTGAATAAACTCTGTGTCCTGGCTGTGCCCCCTCCTGACTACTGCAAAAATTAACCCTGTCCTAGCTGGAACCAAGATACATAAGCTTAGCCAAGGAGCACTTAATCTCCATGAAATTAATTGGAATAGCACTAGAAAGATAAATAAATGGTTTTTTTTAATCATTATCAGAGAATAAATTCCTACACAAGTTACAATGCCAGACAAGAGCAAAACAATTGGATAAAATAGGTGTGTTCTGTTCTCTTGCTCAGAGATCTCTCCAGTGAAGTTGATTAAGGTGTCCAATGTTTCCAGCCATGCACATAAATTTTGCATCTTGCTTTCCCCAGATTAAATATTAAACCCATATTTTTCCTAGCAGTAAACCCTATTTATAACAGAAGATCAGAAACTGATTTTTTTATGCATTTATCTGTGTAAGTACCTATATATTTTTGCTAGCTGGAATAACAATAGACTGATAGTAAGATATTGATGGCATTTACTAGCATTTTCTGTAATGAAGGTGGTCAGACGTTTTCTGGATGACATTTTGTTTTATACCTAGGAAGAAACGGGTTTCTCTGGCTCCCCAGACACACTCTTATCAGCAAGTAAGATATCGCTAAAGAATGTGTTATGGTTATTCACCTTTGTGGGAGTGTGAATAACATTCATACTAGATTTCTCATGCAAAGAGATGCCAGGAAATTCTTTGTATTCCTGGTGATTTCAATAGTCTGCCAAGATAAGGACCATTGATTTGATTTGTTATCTCTTGTGTACTTTTAAAACAATCATGATTCCTAGTTTTTAATATTATTTTTTTCACACAGAATATGGATAGGGCATGGCAACAAATATAAAAAATATAAACAGATATATATATATATATGTTTATTTTAAAACTTTAATGAGTTTTTCTTAAACTATTAGTATTTTAAAGATTTTATCTACAACCAAAATAAGGCATATAATCATGGCATTTTCAGAGGGCTGTGGACTGCCTTCTCTGCTTCTTTATGCCAATTAGGTGTGCTTTTTTTTCCAGTGAAGTAAGATTTAATTGCTGCAAATTAATAATAACCATTTAATTTGGAAAATATGACTAGGAGTCATATTACTTCATTAAGAATAAAGAAAGTATTGATTTGGTCTGTTGAGAAGTGATAACTTCTCAGTCATCTGCTTATATAGTAGTAGCCCTTTCACAATATCACTTATATCTCTTGTATAAAAGGAGACGTTTGTTTACTCCTGTCTTTTCAAATCCATTTCACTCAATTTGAAATCTCTTTGCTAATTCACGTTGCTATAAAGGCCCTTGACAATATTCAGTGTCTCTTCTTTCCAGACTGGCAACAACTTAAAAGACTAAACATCGAGAGCCAGTTGGATAATTGCAGGTAAGGTGAGGTTGAGTGAATTTTAGCTTTTCAGTCAACACTTTTGCAAAATCTCATTCCATCATCTCCAGACTATTTGCAAATATAGCCAGAATATACCAAATACTATTCTCAGATTGGAGGAGGGGTCTAGAGGAGACAGAACAAGAGGTAAAAGAAAGGCAAAGGAGCAGGGAAATAAATGTTTTGCAGGAATAGCAGTTGCCTTCCCCTTCCAGAGTGTGTTGTGTCAGATGCTCAACAACCCATGTCTGGCTGTGCTGGTACGTGTATGCAGGTACAGAGGACTTCCCATACAACCAGCACATCCCCAGGATGGCCCCAAGGGGACCCAGGGGTTCAGCAGAGCCTGTACCTCCTCTGCTGCCTGTGAGGCACAGCTGCTTACTATGTACGAAGAAGAAAAACAACAAGAAAAAAAAGTGAACATATTGCAGATACCTACAAGAATGTACATAAAATGCACTTGGGAGATGTAAGTACATCGCCTTATGCCTTATCATACTGCATGGTGCCCCCACTGCAGTGATATAATGTTACTGTGCATCTTGGCACATGAAATCTCTCCCCTTTGTTGTTCTATCCCGATGATTAGATTGTTGGTTTGATAGCAACATTTTGTGTTTGGTTTCTTAGAGTATTTCTCTTTTGTTTTGCTTTAACATTACATTTATTGTGTCTTTCATAACAAGTACATTGTGGTTCTGAAAACCTCATTACTGCTCCTAACATGGTACAATGTAATTACCCTGGTTTGTTTTGAGAGTTTTGTTTCTTTTGTTGTTTTTTCACCTCTGCTCATTTTTCTTGCTCTCCTGCCCCTGCCTAACAAAGATTCACTGAAATAGAAAGCAGGCTGGGTAGTAACTGCCTGTTATGTTTTTGCTTAATGTACTGTGCAAAATATGACAAGGGTGAATGTTAGTAGAGGTAACAGAATGTTACATCAGAATGTTTCTTTATTCCAGCTGTTGGATCCTCTGTATGCAATAGGTAGAAAAGATGTTTAACAAACTGGGAGAGTAAGTTGTAAATCTAAAGGTCAGAAAATTCAACTCTTCATTTTCTTTCTATTTTCTTTCCCTAAATAGGAAAAACAAGGTGATGAGATAGTGTAGTGTCTAAGTCTAATGTTTTTACTTTTTTCAGTCATTACTGTCTTAACTTTCTTGAATATTCATAATATAAGTAATTTTTTCAATACACACTGCAGAGAAATCTCTTTGTGGCATATTGCAACTGATCATGATTGCTAGCCCCTTCAGCTAGATGCTATTCAACTAAGAAACCTTCGTGTTAATTTAATTCAATTTAAAACACTCTCAGCATCCTACTAACAAACTGTATTAATAAACCATTCCAGTCTGACACACATTTTGCAAATTACAGTCACTGTGAAAACATGATTTAATTTATCTAATTAATGAACATTTACTTTAAATGCTAATCTGTCACAACACCACATGTATTTCTTACATTTTCTGAAAGAATACGCTCTATTTTCAGTCTCCATATACAAGACATGAAACAGTTGCTGTCACTCATACTCTTTCTTACTCTAACTTTGATTCTTATCCTTGTGAGGTATCTGCATGCCAATTTTTGTTGCATTGCTAATCTGAATATATTCATCCTGCATACACTCATTACCCTGGGCTATCTCTGGTATTCCAAGAAAAGATGCAGCATGATGTATATTCATTGTTTCAATTCTATACTTCTATTTGTTTATTTGTAAATCAATCTATTCCAAGCCTCAAATCGAGGCTTGCAATGTCAGATGGAATCAAGAATCAAGCAATTGCCTGGCTTCTGTTTTGACAGAAAATCCAGGTTTTCCTGCAGACCTTTTCATAAGATCTACTCTGGAAAGAAAATATATCTCTGTAGGTGAGAAACATACAACTATATTAGCAAAAGCCGCCAAGTAGGCTGACTTAAAAGTCAGCGTCAAGTGTAAATTTAATATACAGGAGGTGACACACTTGTTATATTTAAATTAGACTGTGGGAACCTGCTTCAAGAAGTATCGAGAGCTCAGGGCACTACAATTATCATGATCAGATGCATCTAGAGTAATGGATAAATATGCTTATTTTGTAAAGGAACAAATGTGTGTAATTGCATAATTGCTTCAACAATAAATGTCCTGCAGGGTATCTGCATATGGAAGCTTAATTATGATACATGTTTTTTTGGAAAGAATCAGGAAAAAATTAAGTCCAGAGTTGTGTGTAATCATGTGTGCTTTTTTAGGTTTTGGAAAATAAGCTCTCACTTTAACTGAAAGAAAGCACAAGAGTGTTTAAAATTCCAGTTTAGAAATGGATGTATACTTCTGGATTCCCTTTGTCCCCCATCCCCTATTAAAAGACATAGAGGAGTCAGTCACAGTCCTCATTCCAAATGACACTTTTCAGCATTTCTTTTGGCTGTGGTATTGGCATATGGAGTTTATAGATGATTATTTGCATTGCTTTGCACGAATCTCCACTTCCTGCCCATCTCTGACACATCTACCCTGAAAGCCCAGGTCACTAATCCAAGTAAAAGCTGGTTGCTGTAGAAAACAGGACCTTACATGGAGAAAACTTTTGGGTACTCACAGACTAAAGATTTTAGTATAGCCCTTGCTAGTAGCCAAAAGTTTCCTTTGCTCCATGTGCCAGTGGAAATGGGCTAAACACATCAGCTGATAGCATTCATCCTTGCTGTTTTCTGCGTTCTGTATATCCAGTATATCCAGTATACATATTCACATGTTCCCAATGCAATCACCAAACAGGCAACCCCATGCAAACTTTATGGAGTTCTATAATACTTTGTATTTCAGAACTATAGAAGAAGAATATGTTTCACAGTTAGCATTCTTCACACAGTTACCTTTTGGAATCTTTAAAGTCCTTCTGTGCAGGCAGAAGAAACTTTATTTTTCTATCAGGACAATAAAATAACCTACCCAAGTGGAATATTTTAGGTTATACTGCAATACTTCTGTTTGCTGCTGAATTCTAAAATTTCTTTTAAAGATTTTCTCCTGAGATGCATCAATGCATCTCTTCAAGAATCTGAAAAGTTAAGATATAAAATGTATTACCTCATAGGAAATGTTTCTGTGAATTATTTTACAGGACACCTGACTCTGAGCCTCTAGTCTTGCGGTCATAACAGTCCTATTTAAAAGCTGCAGATCTATCTCTTTCTTTCTCTTCAATTTCCACACTTCCTTTTAGACAATCATAATTAACAGCAAATATCAGATTTGATTTGATTTCTTCCTAATCCTTGACAGAAGCTGTATGGGAGATGCTCACTTCACAATCCTGCTGATCAGAGCTGGGTAAATGAGTACTTCTATCAGGAGGGCTCATGCCTTTGAAAAGGTTTAAAAAAGTCTTTTATTTGAGAACAAAAAACAGGCAGATAGACGTCAGCCTGGGAACTTCAAAAAAGACAAGCCTATCTGTCCCTCTCTAATTCATTATGCTGGAAATGTTGAAATGTTTTCCCCTAAACCTTACCCAGCAGAGTTAGTATTTACAGGGCATTACATGAAATAACCTGTTATGCCATGGGGAAAACATGATGGAAGGGGAAAAAGAAGATAACTGTATAATATGAATTTTAGGGAAAACACTTTCTATTTTCCTCATGGGCAGAGAGTAGGTGGAGTGTAGATCAAACCTTCCAAAAAGGATCAGACTGGTCTCAAGGTTCAAGTATACATTTCTAGCTGAAGCATGCACCCAGGCAAAAAATATCTTGACCGATAGCTGTTTTGTGAATCTGAAAATACTACAAAGCTGAACCTGACTTGCTCTTTGCCCTATCACTCCTCCTCTCAGCGCACATGGCTCTCCTTACTTTCATTATACATGCTTCTGTCTTCCCTGTGGCACCTATTAGCGACTTCCTTTGAAGATACCAATCAAAAATTTGAAATGCTAAATTTTTCAGTACTGGTTGAAAAGGAAGGCTTTTATGGAAGCTGAAGGATGAGGGAGCTCACCAGTTGCTAAGTGGCCATGTACTTCAGTAAGCAGGGGAGTACTTGGGAACCAAATTTCTGGACTCCAGTATCTAAATCCTTCTTTGTCTTGGCCTTCAGGGTGCATAAATACTTCAGATGATAAGAGGTCTTTCCTGGCTTGTGAGAACTTCGTGGGGGTAAGTACATTTAGAAAGAGCACACACTGTCATGGACCCATGATACAAGAGGCCAGATGTCTGTGGGGACATGTTTTGGCTGTTACAAGATTTGCATCTGGCTAAGTAAACTTCCTCTCCAGGTAACAGCCAGCATGAGGAGCATTCTGACCTATTAATAACCAGCTTTGAAATGATCCAGAAAACAATCTATAACTTGCACATAATTAAATAAGATTTTCAATTTGAAGAGTTTCCATCATCCCTTCTCCTTAAACTTTGAAATAGTTTACAAGGTGAAACCGTGGTTTAAGCAGACGTTTTTAGTATGTATCAACAGCTATGTTGAGGAAAGAGAAGATGCAGGAAATTTAGGTAGTTTTAAAGCACTGTTTTTTGCTGCTGATGTTCGATTCTATTTGTTTTATAACAAAACAAACTTGCACAGTAGGAAAACAAAAGAAAAAAAAAAGAAAAGAAAATGCAGCTTCTGTCTGTCAGCTTGTTTGTCTGGAATTTCCTTTCCCTGCAGCCTTGCTGCTGGGGTGCTACAGGCACAGTGCAATGGCTCATCAACCACTGTGAAACTCAGCAAACTTTTAGCAGCTTTATATTGTTTAAAGCATTGCTTTTGGGTTGCAGTCTTCTGGCAATGTTGCAAAAAGGTGGGTGTATCTTTGCTGGCTGGACTCAATGTATATTAGGCAGAAGTCAGGAAAAGAAGCTCAGGAAAGAGGAAAAATCAGGAGAAAAACAACATACCGGGGAAACAATAAGAGCTGGAATCCAAGAGTCTTGCCAGTATTGTCAGAATTAGCTGGAGCTGGTGGAGGTGAAGACGCTGCTTAATTTCTCCTCTGCATTGAGTCTACTGGGATATATTTCTCAATTAGACTAATAAAGGCATTGGGGTAAAAATAATTTCTCCCACTTCCTATAGTTGTCGATATGCCACGTCCAAAAGACAGTGACAGACCCTTTCCAAAATATTAGCCTCGGAAGAGTGCCTGTTAGTGATTTCAGTATTCAATATACCATTCCCTTTTTCAGAGCTAGATGTAGTCTTGCTGATCAACAGCCTGGTCAGGAACACTGGGATGAGTTTAGATCAAACTTATGCAGACTGAATTAGTTTTTCTAACTGTTTTTTCAGTGTATGATTACTTTTGAGAGAAAATCTAGAATAAAGGCTGAAATGGACCTTGACAGAACAAGGGCTGTAGGGTGGTTATCATTGTGTGACTAAATCAAACTTAATCTTTTGACATGGTTCAGTCTCCTCTCAACCTTTAATTATATCTGTTATTCTCCCTTCAATCTGCAGCAATATGTTAATATCTTTTAGTAGCTGAGCCATTATATCTAATTAAGGGATTGCAAATAAATAGGAGTGGACAGTTCCAAACATACAATAGCTGCAAATAAATAGAGAGGGACACCTCTCAACATATGGCAATGAATGCAGCCATAAGGCTTAAAATATGTATTTTAACTGCCAAATTTTATGAGCAGCTTCCAACTGGCTTTCATTTGGCTTCATCTGTATGTCTGACAATCATTGTAAATGCAGGTTTTGTGCCATATCATTTTTGTGCTCAATGGCTAGAATTTATGCATGCAGCATTCATTTGCACTATAGACTGAGACTGTTCAGAGAAGAAATATTTTATGTTTGAACTCAATATACTGGATGTAACTATTACTGCAAAGTACTAATTCATGTTACTATTACTTTCTGGACTAATACAAGGGTAGTCATTATTAATATCTGTTACCAAGTCTCAGTGCTCTCTCTTCATCTTTATAAGGATTCTTTGCTAATATTCTAGAAATATTATTTGACTGTCTAGTCTTTATCAAATTGCTATCCAATGTTTATCAAAGAAACCTTAATAATTTTCACTTTGATGTAAAATAGTCATTGTGGTATTTCAACAGAAAAGAGCCACCTTGAGAACTGAATACACAAAGCCTTGCTAATAATTTAATTCCTTTTTCAATTCTTACATAAATGAAAAGCAAGAATTACTTCTCCAAGGGTAATTTGCAATAAAGGAAAATAGCAAAATAGTGGTGAGCAAGCACCTTGTAGGCCTGTGTCTAGCAGTTGGGGTTATCTGGACACAGCACCTTCCTGGAAAGGCAGTGTGACATTTGGGGTTATTACTGCTCTGACTGTTGCTAGGGAAGGAAGACTGACAAAGCCAAGGGCTTCAGCTGATGCTGCCAGTTTGGGAAGGATGTCCAAGCCCTCTCTCCAGGCATGAGCATCCTCCCAAAGGAAGCAGTAGATGCTAAAGACCCTACAATGAAATAAAAAAGATCTCTTAGAGAATATGCTGTTCCTCCACCCAGTTGCCATCTCCTTTTTACAGCCCACGTAGTAACCCACCTTTTCCATTCTCCTACTCAAAATAAGGACCAACTTTTCTTATGCCTTAGACCTGATGGGTACTGTCTCTGAGTTCTTCTACTGCTAGTTAACTTTCAAGTGTTCATCAATTTCAGATAAAAAAAAGAGATGGGTAGTAGTATTTTTTAACATTAAACATGTAATTTTCAGAGTAACATTAATGCATAACTGCACAAAGCAATTACATCACTTTACTTGAAAGGTCAGGGACTTTTTGAAAACCGATTTTGCACTTTAAAACCCTTTCTGACCAAATACAAAATGAGTAAAACACGTTCTTAAGGCTCTTCAAGCAGGGTATACTACCCTGATGTCACCCGATTGAACCTCCTCTGCTACATAGACTGAGTGTCATCAGAACCATTCAAAAGAAAATTTAACAAAATGGTTCCTAATAAAAATAGGTTTTAGCTACAAGATTTTTTGTGACCAAGATTAGGAGACCAAAGCCTTTAGGGAAAAATGGGGGGGGAAAGGCACTATGGCTAGGACACTGTGCAAAGTGTTTTTTCAAACTTACTTTTAAGGAAAACATGAAAAAAATTCTTTTTATGTGGGGGATAATTTTAGCAGCATTTTAAACGCTGGAAGTATGATACCTGTACACTGTGAAATGCACCCATTGCATGAAATATTCTATATAACTGGCAACATGTAAGGTAAATTAGTGTAATAAAAGTAAATGCAATTTCTGCAATTATACTATTGCAAATCTTAAATTCATTCAGATAAAGAGTGAATATGATTTGCATCTGTGAAATTAAGTTGAGTATTTCTCATGAGGAGAATCTGAACCTCTAATGCAATCCTGTTAATTGGAAAAAGAGGTTATTTTGGATATTGTACAACAATGTGTTATCCCCTCCTTTTGAAGTGACAGAACAATCTGGACCCTTCCTCTTTCTTGCTAATACAAATTATTTGCTTATGTCCTTTATAATTACCATTTCCAATTTCCACCTGTCAGCTCTAAAATGTAATCTAAATTCAGGTGCCTAAAAATAATTTCTCTCTCAGCTGTTCGTTTCTGTTCCTTCCATCCTTCCTGATCCTGCCTGAAGCAGAGGAAGGTACGATTGCAAGGAAGGCCCGCAGGATGATGAGACTTCACCCAGAAATTGAAGGTCTGACCTTACACCTCTGCAGTCAGCTGGTGGTTTTGCCATCTGTGTTAGTTGTGGCATCTTATGGTAATTCACAGTATAATACTTTTCTGGGGAGAAACACTTTACAACTCATTGATTACATTTGTCTTCAAAACAAGGATGGTTTGGGCCTTACAAATTGATAACTTGCATGAGAACTACTCAGTATGTTGAATTAGAATGAAATCCCCCCCCAAAGTAAATTCTAAATCTCAAGTTTCACTCTGCTTTTGTAATTGGAAAAAAACCTGGTTATAGACACATAGTAGTTGTCACCAACAGTGGTAACTTACCCTGTCATCTCTATAGATTTTACTTTTTTTGTTTTATTATAATCCATAAGCATTATTAGATGCTAATCATTGCTTGGATAAGAGTTTTCATGAACATACTCTTGGTGATTCATGGTTTTTTCCATTTTCATTTGAGGAGATGTCACATATTTTCAGTGTCTGGGTAGTTCAGTCTCATGTTTTTTTGGTTTTTGCTAGCTGTTTTAACTACTGTTGTAAGAAATAAAGAAATATGAATAAATGATGGCTGGAGAAATCTATGGAAAAGGGTGGAATAAAATCTTTGTGAAGAAACACACAAAAAATAGCTTTATAACTTGCTTAAAAATTAAATTATGTATAAAGTAATTTACAAAATTATTAAAAAAAAATCCTGATTAAGAAAGGAAGTAGACTGGATTTATTGGTTGCCAAGACAATTTGTGGTCATTTTGTCTTGCTATGTGTACACTTGTTATGTTTCTGCATGATGTTATGGGCCTGGAAATGACAACAAGATAAAGACAAAATACTAAATTTGAATAAATTTTAATACTCTTATCAATTTCTCCTTAAGTTGCACTGTTAAATTATTTGTTTATGGAGGTTATTGCCAATGTGATGACTTGGAAACATCATCTTTTATACAGAGAATCAGAGGTAGAAAGAGACATTTTTGAGATATAATTTTAATGCTTTTTATCTTGAACAGCATCAGAAACTATTCGCATAACTGTAACAACAATGGTTCTCATTTCCTTTAAGGTGTCCTTTTTTGTTTAAATCAACATTAAAATCCTCTTAAGTGTGGGAATTTTGAAATAAATTCACTAGAAAAATAAAGATACTATCTTTTGGTCAATTCTATAGAGGACAACTCTGAAACTCATTCTGAAACAGGTGTTTTGATCACCAAACACTATGTTTGTGTGCAAATGGCACCTTGGAAAATTATTATATTGGCACCTTATTATATACAAATAGTTAATGCTTTTGGAAGATCAAATTAAATTTATAAATTATTGAAATACTTTATGATTAATGTGAATCCTTATAACTATTTTTCCTTTCTGACACTATTTTATACATATTTTCGTGACACTGTCTCTGTATATTTGAGATATACTTGTGTTCAGTTTAAGGCCTTAATTAAGAACAGCTGACAGCTCCCCTTAGCACCTCTGGTAGATGGATCTAAGAAAATATAGGCTTTGCCACACACATTTAGAAAATTATAGCACTGCTACTCTTCAAAAGGTTATGGATATTTTCTCATACAATATTTATTACAGTCACATCCTGAAGCTATAATCCATGGTGCCAAGTTGACCCCTACACATAATTGTACTGCCTGTTCCACCCCACATCAGTCACACAGAATAGTGGCAGCAGGCCTAAATGTTCAAAGGCTGTTATTTTTAACCAGATTCTGGATTTTGTTATTTTATGTTATCATTAACAATTCATGAAGCACTTATTGGAACTAATAAACTGATTGCAAGCTAGAGAAATGAATTGATTAATATGAAATGTAACACAGAATAGTGATGAGCTTATTTCTATTGTAATTAATGGAAAATAAATCCAATAAGTGTCTGCTCTTTGGACTGCAAATGAAAGAACTCACTTCCAAAGCAGTCCCTGATCGTTGGCCTTAACTGACTTGGAGAGGTTGACTTAAACCAAAGCTAACCAAGAAGTCATGTTTTGAGTGTAACCTGTGGCGCCTTGTGCACCAGCCAACCACCTCCTACAGATTTGTAGTGGGTGTGTTTCATTGTGCCTCTGCTTTCAGTGTATATTACCCTGTCTGGCTCAATTTAATTCACAATTTTACATCATTTTACATCCTAATTTCCCTTTATGCGAGACCTGAGGAAAAGTAAGTTGTAGCAGAAGGTCCTTTTTTCCCCTCATAATGATGCAGGTGAACAGGACTTCTGCTGACCTTTGCTGACAGTCTCTTCCATGGGAAAGCAGGTAATTTTATGCATCTTTTCTGTATCAAAATAATGCAAATGACAAAATAGGAATATTAATAGATCCTATCTCTACTCAGTGACAACAGAGAACATTAAGGGCAGAAGAGACATATTTAGGCAGAGCTAGAAAGTCCCAGAAGACAGTTAACAGGAAAATAATTTCTGATTAGTGAAAATTTTGGGATGCAGACTCACAGTGCTACATATTTTGAGTGTCGGTGTAACAAGAGACAAGGGAACAAAATAATTTTGGTTTATTAGCTCTTATTCTGGAAGATAAGTGCTGAAAGTTCCTGCATAACACCAGCCCCAGCAGTGTTGAAAATTAACTTTTGCATGAGTGCTTGCTGTGTAGAACTGTCTGTACGAAATCATTCCTGTTGCATTAATATTCTGTTTGATGAACTTTTTTTCTAGAAAATATTCTAAATATTTAGCCTATATATCAAGTTGTATTTGGTAGGATATTTGGGCAGAAGTTTGAGGTTATTTTTCTTGCTTCATTCTAAGTTGATTCTACATATTTCATGTTAGGAACCTTTTCTCATATTCATTTAACATATTTTATTTGTTGAACAGTTAAGTCTCGGCTAATGACAGTTGCCATCTTCAGTCACATTTAATTAAAAAAGCCCTAAAAACCAAAAAAATACCCCTCCTCCCTCCCAAAACTAAAAGCTGTAATTAAAATGTTTAAATATTCAAACAATTAAGTAAAATTCAATCAGGGTTGAATCATAACCTGGCTATCCACAAGACACTTAGATTTCTGTGTCTTGATTACTTATGTCATATTCAAAACAGTTCTGAACCAGTTGTTACTTCATATTTTCTTAGTCCTACATAGATTTAATCGACATTAATTACACTATAAGTCTGGTAGTACTGACCTATTTAAATAAGGTTGTGTTTTCAAGGCACCAGGCCAAAATTACAAGCCATCATAAGTTCCTCTTGACTAATCTGTAAGATATATGTACTTCCACTGAAGTACTCCTCATGTGAGGTCTCCAGTGAATTGATATCTCACTATATGCACACCTCAACTGATTGGTATATACCATAAACAAAGTAATGACACAGCAGATATCACATATTTTGCTGTTAAAAAACATTAAATATTTCAATTCTTTTGCTTTATTCAAAAGCATGGCCACTGAAAGATGACATGGGCCACTCACTGAATGGGCTATATTTTCCAAAATTTAAGATGAAATCTGAATTCTATAGCAAATTTAATTAACAGGCTTTTTTTTAACTAATAGAAGTTTTTCTTTGGCAGTTTACTTACTGGATTCTAGTTCTTCTGATGACTCATAGAAATAATTGTGGCAGTGGGGATCACCAAACAGACACAGAGTACAGTGTTTACCAAATGCTGTCCTTAAAGCAAAAAGAATTCCATATGTAACTACAAAAATGGGGCATTTCTCAAATGATAAGAGAACTACTTTGCTCCAAGGCAGCTTCATGGGGCACCATCTGGCTTCACAAATCTTCAGAAGTGAGATTTTCCTTGAATAAAATTTATCCAATCAGCCTCTGTGAAAACTGTGTAATGTAAAAAAATCCCTCATTATCACATTCATTTGGTGTTCCTTGGTATCCTAGATGAGACTCAGTGCAAAACTGAGATTCTTTTTATACTAAAAAGATGTGGATCTTGTTTTCAGTGTTTTATTAGGCAGATGTTTTACAACTTTACTATCCATTTCTTTCAAGTAATTTCAAATGGCAAACAACTTTTTTTAAAAAAAATTTACTTTTATTGAAGAATTTCTTTTGACTTCCTATGCCCTTTTGGCTAGAATGTAAGTTTAAGAATTCAGATTTCTGCAACTCAACTGCAAGTATTTTAAATATTCTATTTCAGGCAGTCTAAGATGTAATGCATCTCTCTTTAAGATGGTTAATTGATATGAAATAGGCTGACAAAGAGAGTAGTTTGTGTTCTCAGGACTTCTCTGCAAGTCTTGATATGGAGAGATAGCCAAAATTAATATTATATAGGAAAGATTTTAAATATGAGACATCCAAAATATGCAAGATAAGCTGCCATATGCTAAGAAGTTTAGCATCACCTCAGGAATTACAAAGAGAAGAAAAAAAAATGGCTTAATTCTAAAACAGGATTGTGTTGCAGGTTATGGTAGGAAAATGTCTTTGATTTATGTTCTAAATATTTTCCTTAACGTTAGGCATTAAAATAAAGCAATGTGAGCTAGATCAGGCCCTGTTTAAAAGAGATATAGTAAAATGCAGCACATTTTGCATTTTCAATAAATTGTAAAAGAATGCAAAGTATTACTGCTGAAACTGGTCTAATGTTATTTCTATATTATATGGTTTCTTGGTTGTTTTTGGTTTTGGTTTTGTTTGTTTGTTTGTTTATGGTTGCTGTTTCTGTTTTTTTTTTCTAACTAGGATTTAAACTTCTGAGGCAAACACAAATTGCAGAGGAAGAAAGAAAACTGTTGCTGTATGTTCACGTTGCCTATACCCTCCAGTTCCGGAGAGGGTCTGTCACTTCTTCGAGGCCGTTGGTTGTTTCTATGATAGTTTGTCCTGATGTGCAGAGAGGAAGGGACCAGCACTGCTCTGGCAGTGATAAGGATCCTCTGTGCTTCTGTCAGTGCTGTCTCTCCCCAATAATGTAACGCACAGACAGTAACCATTACAGCATTGGCACACTATTATGCAGTTGACATCAGTGCTTAAGTGAGGTTGTGGTAGACTCATTCCTTGGCAATTATAAGAGGCTCCTTCTGTACTGAGGAGCCCACAGCCTAAACAAATGAAGCCAAGAGAGATGAAGGAACACTCATATCCTAACTTCGTAGGTGGAAAACAAGAAAAGAACTTGTCATTTGTTCAAGATAACTCGTGAAGCTCATGGAAGTGGCAGTAACCCAGGTCTCCTCAGTCTTTGACCAGCACTGTACTTTTAAGATCTTTCTTCCTTATTGACAAAATCATTTCATAGTTTCCTTCATTAACTTTCAGACTCAAAAATTCCCAGTGATGTTCCCATGGAGAAAAAAGGCTGACTTTTTCAGATTTTTATGTTTGATGTTTCAAAATATTAGGCACTCCCTAGCCCATATTCACACCCTGCTCACGATAATAATACCAGGACAGACCAAATGCAGTTCAACAAGTTAAACCACTGTAAAATGTATGAGAGTTGTAGATCTGTCACTAGTGGTGTCCCCAAGGTTCAATACTAGGCCCAATATTGTTTAACTTATACATCAATGACTTGGATGAAGGGGCAGAACCTCCTCAGCAAGTTTGCTGATATCACAAAGCTGGGAGAGTGGCCAATATCCCACAGTACTGTGCTGCCCTTCAGAAGGACCTTGATAGGTTTGAGAGATGGGCAGAGAAGAACAGTCTGAAGTTCAACAAAGGCAAATACAGGGCCTGCACCTGAAGAAGAATAACCCTGGGCACCAGTGCAGGCTGGGGCCAACCTGCTGGAAAGCAACTCTACAGAGAAGGGCATGGGGATCCTGGTGGACAACAGGCTGTCCATGAGCCAGCGGTGTGCCCGTGTGGCCAAGAAGGCCAATGGGATCCTGGGGTGTACAGGAAGAACATTGGCAGCAGATCCAGTGAGGTGATTTTGCCCCTCTACTCAGCCCTAGTGAGGCCTCACCTGGAGTCTGTTCAGTTCTGGGCTGCTCAGCACAAGAGAGACATGAAGCTCCTGAAGTAGGTCCATCAGGCATTTATGAAGATGATTAAGGGACTGAAGCACCTCTACTACAAGGAAAAGCTGAGAGAGTTGGGCCTGTTCAGCCTCAAGAACAGACAACTGAGAAGGGACTTATCAATGTCTACGAGTATCTGGAGGGAGGGTGTCAAGAGGATGAAGCCAGGCTCTTGATGATGCCAAGCAATGGGACAAGAGACAGTAGGCAGAAACTGGTACACAGGAAGTTCCACCTGAATATGAAGAAGAACTTTACTGTGGGGGTGACTATGCACTGGAACAGATTGCCTGGAGAGGTTGTGGAGCCTCCCTCACTGGAGATATTCAAGGACAGGATGCAATCCTGTGCCATGTTCGCTGGGATGACCCTACTTGAGCAAGGAGATTGGACCAGATGACCCACTGTGGTCCCTTCCAACCTTACTCATTCTGTGTGATTCTGTGATTCTGTGAGAGTTTGTCTTTTGCTACTAGGCCAGAATAACCTAACAAGTTATCTTAGCACCAATACACAGTTTTAATTTTATTTCATCCACCAATGCTAATAAAAGAACACTCCAAGGCGAGAATTTAAAATGATTAATTACAATACTTTAAAAGATGAAAAAGAATCTGTGTGTGTCAGTCATCCTCACAGGGCAAAGAATACTGAAAATGCAATGCACAGAGGAATGAGTTTTCTATTGTCAATGATAAAAGTGATAATCGCCCCAAGTCAAAGCAAAATGACAGATGAAAGAAACCTATAGAACATTGCCTAGGGGAGCTCCCGAGGCCAGCACTCAGTACCACATATACACATGCTAGACTGATATTTAATGAAGCTCTGGTTGACTCTATAATGAATGTTGAAGGCTCTCTGGAGCATCAAACATCATTTAAGACTGCTAGAAGCAAATGCTTTATTTTTGTTTGGTGGTGGTAGGGTGTGGGGGGAAGGGCAAGTTTTAATACAGTTTTTCAGCTCTTTTAACAAATAAATTGAATTTGGAGGAAGAGAAAAATCCCTTTATCATGCAAAGAGAATTACTGTTTTATTGTATTTGCAACATTTTATTACACATAAAATAGAAGAGGAAATGCAGCAGGGATAGCCTAATGGGTTAATGAGAAAAATTAGACTGGTTTTGAAGTCTCTATTATTTATTCCAGCAAGGGACCAGTCTGACCCTTGTGATATAAGGAGTAGCCAATAGATTTCTAAATCATGTCTGTATGGTCTGTGCTCAAGCAGCTGAAGGTGAAAAAGGAATTGAATAGATCCTCATCCATGATTTAATACGGATGTGGTGACTGTACTGTATAAATGTCTCTTCTAAAGACCTTTGGGACAGTACAACAGTAAATAATGGTTCAAGTTATATATTGGTAGTACTGCTGAAGCCCAATAGCACTGACAGGCAACATTTCTTATCTGTTTTGATCTTAATCAAGTAATCTATGTGCCTTTTGTGTCTCTCCAGAGACATTTTTTGAAGTTAACATCACCACATCAGCTTTTGTTCAATTGTTGGCCGAAATTATGCCAGATTTTCTTCTCCACTCTCCCATTTTTTCCCAGCATACTAATTTCATTGTTGCTAGAATCATTTTAAGCAGAATATGATTTAATCCTGCCTCAACCAGCAATTGGCATTATTTGCATTCGTAAGGCTCAAAATGTGTCGACCCCCTGGAGATGTAATACTAAATTCTTATCTCAGTTTTTTTGCTACCTTGCCAAGGCATGCAGTGTGTTAAAGACACAAATAAAAATGATTCTGGAAAAAAATGTCTTATTGACCACTGGCAAGTAGCAGCCCACATTTATTGTAATGGGAAAAGTTTAGTCTTCTTTGAGTGGATGCCAGCTCTTGAGAGGCTGAAATTTGGGCTTCCACCTACTTCAGCTAATAAAATCCATAGAATCATGGAATCAACCAGGTTGGAAAAGACCTCCGAGTTCATCAAGTCCAACCCTTGATTCAACACTGCTGTGGTTACTAGACCATGGTGCTAAGTGCCACATCCAGTCTCATCTTAAAAACCTCCAGGGATGGTGAATCCACCACCTCCCTGGGCAACCCATTCCAATGTCTGACTACTCTATATTATTCTACAATAACTTTTTTTTTAGTACTTCAGTAGAAACTATTTTTACCATTCTTCTAAAAGAGGCAAAAAGAGGCATAATTGCCTTCAGTGATACCAGCAGGCCCACATTGTTGGGTCTCAAAATTCTTTACACGCAGGACATCTTAAGTATTATACACCATCCTGAAAACTCACTAGCATTTCTAGGCATTGAACCTGCTTGAAAAATGATGTAAAGCATGTAGAAAAAATTCAGAGTAGTTGCCACAACATGGATGGGTATGGTTGGCATTACAGCAAATTTAACCCCTCTGTCTACCAGACAGTAGAATTTCTATTTTAAACATAAAAAGTGTGGGACCCTTTCATTCCCATTGTAAGACTCGATAGTTCACCAAATAATAGTCTTTACCACAGCAATAGCTGGGAACCACATCACTCTGGAAACATTAATGAATTTAATTGTGGGTAAATTAGGGTAGAGCAACAAATCATCAAGGATGGTTTTCAGGTGTTGGAGAAATGCTTTTCCCTTTTACCCCTGATGGGCTAACAAAGCTCCTTTTCCTTCCATCAGGAATTTTAAGTCCTACTTCAGAGAGATTATGGGATACTTGAACTAAACAGTGCCAAGCCTTCCCTTATTACATATTTTTATGGACCAGGACTAGAGAAGAACACGTCTTCCTTAAACATTTTAGCTATCACCAAAGGAATTTCAATCTGTTTCTGAACAAGTTTGAATACGCTAAACATAAGTGCATCAATCCAGGATGGAAACTGAATTTAAAACTAGAGGTCAGAAAAAAGTTAGTAAAGTTTTGCCAGTATTTTAACTCAATGATCCCAGGAACAGGCAGTCTGTGATATGAGATATATGTTTGGAGGCTTTTCACGTCTCATATAGGCAAACGGCTTCCTTGTGCCTGGAAGTGGTCTATAACAAAAATTTTGTATGAATGTGCTGGTAAATTGGTAAATTTATTCCATTCATTTCTTGTGGTATGCAAACATTTCCTCAGATTTTATTTTTTTTCTCTGTTTTCCTGGTATTCTTCTAATCTTGTGTAACTTATGCTGGAGGCAGTGACTAAACTCACAAGTGGAAAGCATGCTTCCCAAGAGGAGATGGTATGCAAAACAAATATATAATATTTGGAGTACTACTGGGAGGGGTTACAGTGTATCATAATGTGTAATTTATCAACTAGAATGAAGCAGTACAGTCTGCTCTAAATTTTTCATCTGAAATATGTATATGTAATACTCTGAAATTTTCATTTTTATAAAATCAGAATTCATTTTAAGAAATAAAATAGATATCTAAAGTGTAAAGACCTCAGACCCTCTGTTAGAGCAGGGTCAAATAATAAGCTTTAGGAAAGTGGATTTCTGCATGTATGTGTGAAATAAGGAAGCAAGAAAAACATTTGCAACACTAGCAAAGCAATATGAGATTTCAAATTATAGTGATACTCAGAATACAATGCTGTGATGTGTTTCAGTGATTGCTTTGCAGGGAATGTCTGCATAAATTTACTCAATTTGTAAATAATCATTAGCTTTCTTGTCTTCTTTAGCAGCTTTTCATTCAGGCTGGGGTCATACTTTTTACACAAGATTTTTTAAGAGAATATTCAGCGACTTTCAGTCTCACCTGAGCATCCTCTGCCATCACATAAAACTGACAGGTCAGCTACACGGTCTTCATCAAGGTGGAGCTGATAGACCCTAAACCCTCTATTTTATTGAGAAGATGCCACATAATAAAGCTGTTGGATGCTGTGAGGGTAATGGGGTGGCCCTGAGGTATGTCGGCACCTTGGAGTTCATAAGCTGAACTGCATTCTCATTTCGCAGTCCGTAAGGAACTGCAGAAAGCCCTGCTCTCTGAGAGGACAATTTGGAATTTGTTTTCTAATATTCTTAATTTGGTTACATATTTAGAGAACTGAAGCTCTCATATCTTAAATCAAAATAAAACATTTATTTGATGTTGCTTTTTAATTGTATTTGAATTGCAAAATGCTCCATGATACACTTTGTTAAGAATACTGTGCTTTAGTATGAATATTGTTGTTGGCAACAATAAGGATCAAAGCTTGTTTCTCAAAATAATGTTGATTACCACGTTATTCAAACGTGAACATAAAATTGCACATGTATATACATGCTCAGACTGCAGTGCATGATATTACTTGCCCCTGACATTTCCAAAAAGACACAAATAAAATCTGAATGATAGTTGTGAAACCCTTAGAACTTTATGATGCATTGGAAAAGAGTGGAAATAGAAATGCATTCACAAAAGTTTACATTTCAGAATAAATTGAAATAAAGTAATTTACAGTCCTCCTCATCGCCTTTGCAATGTGGGAAAAGATCATGCTCATACACATACATATATTTATAAGCCCTTCTAGCAAGATGTAGAACAAGAAAAACCTCATAAGGATCAATATTCTATGTGAGCAAATTGATGCATATGAACAGAGAAGTTGTTAATTTTTAGGTCTCCTAAGGGAACAAGTTTTAGATAATTATATGACAAAAAGGCCATTTACAGTCTATGAAAACACACTCCAAAATGTCAAATGCATAGCAGCCATGCTTCACCTGTAATGGTAAAAGCAATACATTCTGTAACCCTTCCCAAAACAGATTTACTAAACACAGTAGTTGAGTTTTACAGCACTGTAAATATCTCTTGTACTGTACTGTTAGAGAGTTGTGCCGAACAAATACTGGTGTCCTGTTGCATGTCAGGATGTTGTGGGATGCTTTGGGATTTTCTATGGAAAGAAAATGTAGGCAGGTCGTATTTGGAGGATGCCAGATGGGACAGCCAAATCAGAGAAAATTATAAAGGTAGGATGATCAGAATTTCTTAATTGGGGTGTTCTTGCAACTCTCTACTTCGGAAACAGACAGTCTACCAACCCACCGCCCCCCAAAAAAGCCCAGCAGCACATTGTGGCTTTCATCACCATAGCATCAGCTGTCTCTGAATTAGATACCTACAGCTCCCACACAATATCCTGAAGTAGGTAGGTATCCTAGGATAGCATTATCAGAATTTAGCATGTCAGAATTGGAACTGCAAAAGAGGAGCGAATTTCTTATCCCATTTGCTCCTCTGTAACTCTTTTTTATGAAGTGAGATGATTTGGGGGTGGAAGAAAGTATGCCACTGCTTTCACCCAAACCAGCCCTTGCTCTGGGGGTAGGAGAAATCTGCATTTTTGCCTCTCCCCCAGCAGCAGAAGGAGCTGAGAGTGGCATCCAGCTCATCCTAGTCTCTGCATTGAAGGACACCAGCTACCACAATGGGTTTCTCTGTGGAGGTGCTTCCTTAGCCCTTGATTTGGGGCTCTCGGGTGCGAAAAGGCAGAGCCTGGTTTTCAGGCTCTTAGGCAAAGCAGCAGGCACAGCTCAGGCACAGCAGAAGCAGAAACTCACAGACTCCTGTTCAATGTTCTTGTCAGATAATGTCTCTCAATTTAGCGATATGGTATTTTCCAACTTTGACTGGTAGAACTGGGCAGCAGTTTGTTAGAAGGCTTAAAAGCAGCAGGTTTTGGCTTAGATCACTACATGATCGATCAAGTTAAGCACCCCCTAATGAAGAAAGATTAAAGCTTTAAAAAAAATAGATCATCACCTATGATACAAAACAAGGTTTCATATACTCAGTGTGCACAACAAAACACACTATGCAGAGAATATACTCAAAACCAGATAAAATTAATTGATTTGTTTTTTCATAAAGTGGAAGAGGAGTTACAATGCATAATAAATCTGGAAACCATATTTTGGTATGTACTTGCTGATCTCATGTATTTGCAGTACATCTATTACTTGTAGAAGGTGTCCTTTTCAGAGAAGCCTTTAGCATCAACCTCCTAAAGAAATTCATGATGCTGTCAAAACAAAATTTTTACTTCAGCTGAAGAATATGAAGATGCCGTATATTAAATATGCAATGAAATGCCTCTGTGACACCAATAGCAGGGTTTTGACTTATATCACTAACTTTCCTTTTAGACACCTCTGAACAACTGACAGAGTATATCGACATATATGCAGAGGGAAGTGAAACATGGTGATGTCTGACCACAGGTATAGCTATGGAAAATCCCAAGCCTTATCCCTACAGCATGAGAACACAAGTAAAGATATTCAGTAGGAGCTCCAGCATCCCAGAGCTTTGCTAATGATGTTGTGAAACTCTTGTGCCCATCACCATGGCCTGATTACAGGAGTGAGCAGAATCAAATGTTTACATTGTGTATGATGGATTTGAATTTCTGTGTGTAGGAAGTGTAGAAATGTAGGCTACATTGCAGAATGGTTAGCAGAAAGTCAGAAAACACTGCTTCATCATCATCCTGGGGCTCTCCTGGCCAGAATTCCCACCTGCCCCAGTTCCCATTAGAAACTTCATATATATAAATTATATTTTAATATAATATGGAATGACAAATGTTATTTTTTCTGTAGCAGCTTCTGTTTCCTGCCTCAGTGTTTGTACAAATCAGAGGACGAATGAATTTAACATTCCTTTAGCTTTATTATTGTAGGTTTCAGATTTCAAGATCTCCCATATCATTAAGCCTGTCCATCTTGTTTTGACCTATTTCAGCCAAATTTTGTTATAGTTGACAAGGCTGACACAGCTAGGAAGAAAGACAACTTCAAAATGTGTTGTGTCTTGCTGGGATGAGAGCCAGATTATTAACAGGATGACTTGTTTTATGAGACTAAGTGAAAAATTCAATACCACCTATGCTTTCTGTCCCCTCTCTCTGTTCAGATGCCTGGAGTCTTTGAACTGATGTTTGATTATTTACGAATGTATAATAATCAAATAGTGGCACTAAATTGAGAGACATTATCTTCACAGTTGACATAGAGGCTCTGCCACTGCCCAATTCTCCATTTTTTTTAAATATACTTGAATGACAAGCTGCTGATAAAAATAAATACTTTGTGACAGGGGAAGAAATATGACTTGAGGGTGCCAGTGTTGGAATGAGTATTGCAGAGGTCTTCCATCACAGTTGTTAAATGTGGAATGTCATCTAAAACTGCACAGCTCAACAAATGGCCATTATACCGCCCACATCTGTAATTAGGGCACCCTGTCTCTAGTCATAGAGCTGTGTGCATATATGAGGCCAAAATATTCCTAATATCTGAAATTTACTGCACCTAAGCCTTGGCTTTCAGACAGCAAGGGATTACTTTCCAAAAGGATGTCTTCCTAAATCCACTTTCTTCTTATCTTTGTTGAATTCTTTCCACAGTGTGTACCTAGCACTCTATTAGCAAACCATACTTTCTGATTTTTTGGTTATGAATTAGTTTAAAGTAGGAAATGAGAGTTTAAAAAAATTTTCATTCTGCAGTATTCTGTATGTGGTGTGTGTGTGACAGTATGGGAGCATGCAAGACACCACGATTCAAAAATAATGCAAGGTGACAGAATCTGCCTTCTATTCACGATTTAGCTTTCCTTTCATAAAACAGTACCTAATTATGTTATTTCCTTTGTATAAGTAGCCAGGAATTAATTTAGTTTCTTCAGTGGAAAACAATGAATTCCTAGTGATGTGTAACATTTTCTGTTCTGCTTTTCATTCATATAATTTCTTCCGTTTTGACAGCTCCTTGTCCCCAAATTCTGAATTTTCTCAACAGTTTGTGTTTGTTTTGAAAATGCTTCCCCTTTGATCTGATGAAATACTTTTTTCTAAGTGCAACAGCTTTTTATTCCTCCACTCTTTTGCTTTGATTCTCTTGTTTTAATTTTTAATGGAGATTTATTAATAGTTTTAGGGGTTTTTGGAAATTGCATTTAATCTTTCACAGAATTTGAAGAGACTTATATGGGATTTGCATTATTAATGCTGTTATTATCATTACCATTACTATTAATTGTACCTGTTTACTTTTACTGATATACATTTTTTTTTTGAATCATCATCTTATAAAACATTAAAACCCCTTTGCAATGCATGAGTGGCAAGAAAGCAAGCCTATCTTCACTTATAGTCAGTATATCTTTAGGCATTTTCTTTTCAAAGTTGCATATGGAAAGAAATATCACCAATATTTAATCATCTTTAGACAAAACCCTAATATTCCAGATGTGGAATTAAAGCTAAAGTTTCAGAGCATCAAGGCTGTAAGTTGTGGAAACCAAAGGAAAGCCTGTGGAGTGATAAAAAATACCTTCAGTGGTGACTCATTAGAAATGAAAACAGAAATATACACAGAAATCTTGCTGACCAGTTATTTTCTTTTCACTTTCTTCCTTCTCTTGAAGTCTGGTATTGCAAAAACATGCAAAGTATAACGCTGTGCTTTATATTTGGTCCCACAAGCACAGTGCAACATCAAGCCTTAAAAGTACAGTGTTGTTTATAGTACAGATTTCTCTACTTTCTATTTTACATCCTATGTCCTGGAGCACAGGGCTTGATGATTGATGAATATAAACAATATAGTTTAACTGCAGAACACGTTCTTATTCATATAAACGATAATAATTCCCTCCTGTACCCACTCGTAATTCCCTTAACTATGTCAACAGTATCCTGTAGCAGGAAGCTAACAAGTTCATTATAAACTATACTTGATCTTGGCAAACAATTATTACTTTAAATTTTAAAATTAAAAGGAAAGAGTAACTAAAAAAACTCCAAACAAATGCAAACCAAAACTGGATCAATCTAACACTTTGCTTATTTCTGAGTAGCCAGTTCTCCAGGGGTTGCTCTGGTCCATTTCATGGTCATTTCAGACTCCCTGCATTAAAAACTTGTTGATGCTTAAGCAGTGTTTTGGTGCTCACTGGGGAAATACACTGCACAAATGTATGACCCAAATATTATTAATAATTTGTTGTGGTGTTTGGCAACATATGTTTGGCAAAGAGCAGGAGCAATAAGCTTTGAAGTGTCTACATGTTTTGAGAGAGGATTTTTCACAGGTGCTGAAGCTTCGTGGGTCTCAGATGTTCTTAAGGGTCTAAGACAACAGAATATCTCTCCAAACCATTAAAGTTTGAAAAGCAAGTGAACAGATGTTCAGCCCTTTAATTTAATATTTCAGGCAGCTGTGTAACTTTACCCTGTTGGGGATTCTTAGAATTTTTTCCACTTTTTTTTACCCTAATATTTAAGAACTAAACTGGGTTTAAGGTCAGGCCTGATGACAGGCTGAAAGGGCTCTGACAGCTGTTTAAATGTTTGTGACATCTGGCTCAGAAGCCAGGACTCATGTTTACCTGAGCTGCCGCAGCACAGTGTCACTGTCATTTCTCCAGGCAACTTCCCCTGGTGAACAACTGAAGGTACAGGGGGTGGCTAAAATTTTCTAGGGTTTTTTGTTATGCTTTCTTAACTGCTTCTTAAATCTCACAATACCACTGGGGTGACCAAAAGAACCATGAAATGAGATTGCAAAATCCTATGGGGACAGGAGGAGGCACAGCAATCTAAACAAGTTTCTGGGGCTCACACAGTACCTTTACATGAGAGAGTAGCCTCTGTTCCTTTTACTTCTTCATACTGAAGACCTTTTGCCAATACAGAATTCTAGTCATAAGTAGGAACAAGTTTCTTTTTTTAACAAAGAGCCTCCATAGGACAAATATAGTTTATAAGAAAAGCAGAGAGTGACTTTTTACCAGGATCTCTAGTGCTAGGGAAAGGGGCAATGGTTTTAAACTAAAACAGGGTAGGTTTAGTTTAGACATAAGGAAGAAATGTTTTTGGTTTTTTTGGTTTTTTTTTTGTGAGGGGGTGAAACACTGGAACAAGTTACCCAGAGAAGTTTTTCCCCATCATGGGGAGTGTTCATGGTCAAGTTGGATGGGGAATGAAAAAGAACCTGGAATGGGTGAGAATATAAAATTCAAACCATTTAAACGACGTTACAAACTGGGAAGAAAAGCAAAAGCTTTTGAAGATATCTCTTACAATGTTTGAGACACATTTTTCTTCTTTAAGAGAGTTATCACTCCACTGGTAACAAGACATGACAAATTTTGCACAGGAGTCTGCCACAATATGGTATTGCCTTTCTTCTTTCAAAAACCCGCAACAAAACTACCTCTCAAACAGCATCTCTGAGCAAACCAGCACAGAGATTCTGATTTCTTGCTGATAAATCCTAAATGTTGGGCTCATTTTTTTCTCTGCTAAATTCTTAAATAATTCTCAATAAGGTATGTTTCCTTGTAAAAACCTCATAGAAGAGTTCTAAGAGGAAGAAGAGCTGGAGACACCTGACCCTTCTTTAAAACTCTGCTTAGTCCAAAACACATAGTACAGAGGAAGAACTAAAAGCATCAGAGAAACAATTTGCTCAAATTGTGATTTTTCAGTCTGAAATTAATTTCTTATCTCCTTTTTATCAGCTCCTACTGACAGCTTGTGACATGCCTATATTAACAGATATTTTCCTTTTAGTGTGTTTAGCAAATCACCATGTAAAGTTGAGCTCTGAGCTGATCATCTGCTTCTGTGTTGCACAGCAGGGTAGCTTTCTCAATGCAACATATGTATTTTTCTGGTGGAGAAACCCTTTCACTATCTTTCCATGCACCTGTGTGAGTGACGTTGGAATTTGACACAGGATAGTAGAAAGAGTTGACATTATTTATTGTAACTCTCATCATTCCCTATGCCTATGACCACCTGCTCTGTCATACTGCAAGAAAGCAATCAGAGCTATATCATCTGCAACAAAAAATCATCTGGAGATACTTTTGCAGTGTGAGGCATCTATGAAAGGACTTTATGCCATGTTTTGTTTTCTGTTTTTTCCTATGAAGATTTCATGTATGATGTGGCTAAAGCTTTGCTCTCATCTCCTTGTTTGTTTTCCTAATGAAATTTTTTATCCAGAGTAAATAGATTTTTTTTATCATGAGGTGGATCATATCAACCCCAAATTCAGTATTTTCTGCATGAGCTCTTGTCATCACTTTCTTCAGCACTGACAAATGTTTCAACATAATTGATGCCATTATTACTATGTCATCAGTTATTTTCTGGGTGGCTGTAATGTTTCCAAGTAGTCTTTGTTCTTTCGTTGCAACATTTTGCTAGCTGACCCTATTCCAAAAGGTAAGAAATGAAACTTGTTCCTGCCCCAGGATGAAACAAAAGTGCACAGTTAATACCATTCTTCATCTAATCTGATCTGTCAGTATCCATCCTTCCTACTGGGATTACTTTAAGCAGACTGGTTGGCTTTGACCATTTGCTATCACAGCTTAGCCTTTCTGCAGTTACTGCAATTTGAATAGATCCAAATTCCACCATTTCTCTTTTGGCTGATGTCACACTGCTAGCCTGCAGACTGAATACATTTGTTTTGCCTACATTAACCTGTTTCCTTACCTGCAGCTTGTTTCCTTTGCTGCTTTCTGTTGCTGCAACTGTAAATTTTACAGCTGTGCATGACAGTGACCAATGAATGCAGATATATATGTGTACTTTTTAAGGAATTCTGCTTACTCCTTGAAAACTTCTGGGTGTTTGTGATCAGTATTCAGTGATGCTTCATGCATTGGTATGTCTTATTTGTGTTAAATCTTTAACTGTGTCTGAGTTACACTGGCCTTGGTACTGCCGTGGCAAAGAGCCAAAGACCAGCCTTTTTTCAGCTGTTACCCTGTTAAGGTGATTTCAGTGTGTCCCATGACAGCATCACAGCACAGGTAGCCAATTCCATTTCTTTATCTGGACTGAGCTATGGTGCCTGTTTTAAAACATGAACCTCAGCTCCTGTGCTTAGTTCAAACCTTTCTGAGTAGATTCTGCATGTGCTGTAGGGGTTGTCCTATTTTCCTATATTATACCCACAAGAAGAGATTAGTCACATATGAGTTCAGCCGGGGATTTGTGTTTTGTTTTGTTTGTTTTTTTCCCTGGGGTAAGTTTGTTGTTTTGAAAAGCAAGAATAGCACTTACACATGTGTGTGTGACAGGCAACTTGCACAGGCAGGTGGAAGGACCATTACCCTGGTGTGAGGTATGGAGGGGTCTCTGCTCTGGCTCAAATCCCTCCTACATGGTTTTTTTGAATGCTTGATGTGGAAGCGGGGTCTGATTTCACAGTGCAGGGCTGCTCCAATCCCTGCTTGTGTGGCACTGCAGCTCTGCAGATTATCTCTTCCCGTGCTCCCAAATCAGCCTCCCTCAGACACCTTTACCTACATGATTTATCAGTGACACTGAGTACAGTTTTATCTCTAAGCATGTCACTCTCAGTATTTTCTGACTCTCAATTTCATGCCTTTTGCCTTAACTTTGTTACATGCTTTTTCATCTGCTGTTCTTCTTGGTACTGATAAGACCAGAACTGATATAATTCAGCATTTTGGGCTTGTTTGTTCGTGATTTTATTTTTTCATGGATGACCATATTTCAAAAGCATTCTTAAAGCCCCCTCTGAAATGGGAGTATTTTCAGTTTGTTTCTTTGATAATGTGATCTAAATCCCAGAATCTCCTGATCTAGTGAGTTCAGCAAAAATGGCTATTTTCAAGCCTTATCCTGTTTATACACTCCTTGGGATTTTGTGCTTCTCCTTTCAGTTCTTCACTGGTTCAATGAATGTTTGTGGAAGGGGAAGCAACCTATCGCTCCTGCTACTCTGTACTTTTTCCCTGCCCTGCTTTCTATGTTATCTCCCATATTTTTTGCTTGTCGTAGTGCAATTACTGTCTTAGAAAAAACAAAACAGAGCTGTTCTCTGACTTGCCTGTGGTCACCCCCTCAGCGACCTTCTGGAACATGGACATCAGTATCATTAATATAAAGTCTGAACTTAGTCTCTATTTTAGGGTAATAAGGAAGAGAAAGGCTCCTAGGCCAGCTTGACAGCCTTTTAGCTGCTATCAGACTTTTAGGAGACACAGAGCATCCTTGTTGGGGATTATACCTAAGTACATCTAGAGAGACCATATCAGCGTAAAAAGCTAATCCTCCTTGCCTACAGGCTACACCTGAAAGGATAACCATGTCTCTAATGCTTAAAGCAGACATAAGCACCTCCTGGAAATTAACCTGCTTTAGATTAGGAATGATTTGGTAGAGCAAATCTACATCAACTTATGTTACATGGTGCTGAAGTTTCCTTGATCTGTAATTAACAGGATTGTCATAAGTCGGAAAATCCATAAATAACTGTAAGCATGTTTCTGTGAAATAAACCTGTAAAATTTTGTTGGATTTCTTGCTTTTAGTTTTCTCCCAATATTTCAGTACTGCAGCACATCATTGAAGGAAAAATTGATATTGAGGCTGGAAACAACGCACATAGGTACACATAGAAACACACACTTGCCCTCTCTGATAACATCACTTCCAAAGCACAAACCAAACAAAGTAAAAACTGAGCAAATAATAAGGAGGGGAAAAAAAAAAAAACCCTAATCCAGGAGGATTAGTACCATAGTCACCCAGTTGTTATCAATTGATAAGATAAATCAATATATTTGTAACAGTGCCACCTAGTGATACCTACTGTAATATTATTAGATACACTTCTAAAATAAATGTATTAATATTTCTGGTTCTAGCTTATCAGTTTGTATTCAGAAAGCTCTTTAAAATGTTCAGTTGGAATTAGGTGACATTTCCCAGCTTTTGCAATTAAATTTTGACCTGACACTAATAATTTTACTATATTTTATGACAAATTGTTTGAAGAGATTCTAGCAATTATTTTCTAGAAGTGACAGGTTTTTTTAATTATTCATCAAGGACTGTATGTCCATTAAAAAATATGAAAAGGGTTTTTTCTACCCTGTCCAGCCCTAAGTAAATGCAAACACAGCTGAAGATTCTGAATTTATCTCAACAGCCTGTATCCCAAGTGTGTGAATAGGTCCCTCCAAATGATCTGGTTTCCTCAAGTCCTCCAAGTAGAGCTAAGCTCCACAGTTAAGAGCCACATCCAAGTCAGTAATGTCTTTCCAAGAAAATAGTGCGATTTTCCTTAGTAATAATAATAATAGCTTGAAACATAATGTGGAATTGTATGGTTCTGAAAGAATTTGTATGTCACATTTGGACAGAGAGCTGTCTCAGTTCTATTCTTAGTGTTCCTAATTACCAATTTGGAAAAAAAAAAAAACAAAAAACCCCCAGCGAACAGAAGAGAATTTTTGTAGTGCTGGAATATTGGGGGGGAGTGTCGACCTGCTGGAAGGCAGGAGGGCTCTGCAGAGGGATCTGGATAGACTTGAGAGATGGGCTGATTCCAATGGAATGAAGTTCAATAAAGCCAAGTGCCGGGTCCTGCACTTTGGCCACAACAACCCCCTGCAGC
>NW_021938789.1:60739600-60744835 GCF_001715985.3 Manacus vitellinus
AGGCACTCAGCAATAGGACAAGGGGGCACGGGCTTAAGCTCCGCCAGGGGAAATTTAAGTTGGATATCAGGAGAAAATTCTTTACAGAGAGAGTAATCAGGCACTGGAATGGGCTGCCCAGAGAGGTGGTGGATTCACCATCCCTGGAGATTTTTAAACGCAGATTGGACGTGGTACTGAGTGCCATGATCTAGTAAATGGACTGGATTTGGACCAAGGGTTGGACTCGATGATCTCGGAGGTCTTTTCCAACCCAATCGATTCTATGATTCTATGATTCTAATATGAAACAAGCCAGCAATAGCACTGGTTTACTCCAAATACATATGCAAAAATGTCAATTGATGGTAAAAGAGTTCCATGGTGATTATCAGGACAGACTTGCAGCTCCCCTTTTGGACAGAATTTTCCTGTGTGCATATATTAGTTCACAGTAGGATTTGGCCAGCTGGAAAATCCATGAATTAGGAAAGTAACCACCTAACTAATGCACAAATTTATTTACACTAAGACCATTTTCAACATAGGTAAAAGGCAGTGCATGGTCAGGTATGTGAGACAAGCTCTGGAAGAGTTACTTAAACTAAGCAACAGTTTTTGAATCAAAAAATTAAAGCATTTGTCCAGCATTAGGAAATATCAGAGCAATAGCTTTTTATGAAGTTACTGAACCCTGGGGCCAAACTGAGCCATCACATCAATAGGAATTACACTATCATATTCAAAGATAACATTTTTGTTATGAAATCCTTGTAAAAGTAAATATTGTACTGAAATAATTCCTGAGAAACCCAGTGATCTGAAATGAGAAGAAACATTGAAGCTGCTCATGTGCTCAGCTACTTCCTTGCTGAACACTGTGAGGAACCTGGTAAAATGAAAATCAATCTGAAAAAAATGCACACATCCGGAAGTTTCTCACTTATTTTATTCCAGAAAATGCAAAAGCTACTGCGTAGTGCTTCCCATCCTGCTTTATGTCTGTTGTGACAAGGCAAGGCTCTGGCTTTTTTTTTTTCACTCCAGTGGTTATAGTTGCTATTAGACGTTTCACTCTGGTGACTTGAATTTCATTTGGAAAAACTATTTTCTGTAGATTTGTACGTGTATGCTTGCACAGAGGTCAATGCATGTAAATGAGGAAGTATTTGCACTGATTATAGCAATTAAAAGTAGAAAGAAGAAAAATTAAACTTCATGTGACATTGCTATGAAAGGATTACGGTGTCAAAAGAGAAGGATAGAATTTACAGCATACCTCCACATAAAAAAGAATAAAGCAAGCACATTATTATTGATAGTTTCTGCTTTATACACAGATGCACAGACGCATGCACACATATATTGGAATTTATTCTACATCTTGAAACCAGCAAATAAAATCCAAAAATACCTTGTGTAGGTTTGACTGCAAAGAGAAGTCCAGAAAGGAAATGAGCTACTTGTGAAACTGTGCTTTCGACACTTTGCACGAGACTTCCAACCCCATCCTCAAAAAAACCCCAAACAAACAAGTTTTTTACTTTAAGGACCTCTTAATTGTGTCAAAGTTGTTGCCAGGTAGATAAACAACAAATATTTATGATCTGGAAACCAGGAAAATCTTAGAATTCGACAGAAAGAGTAATCCAGTTCAAATTCCTGTACACCTTGTAATTATCCACTGCGTATATACTCAGTCCATCTGACAGGAATCTGGAAGATATTCCTTGTTCACCTTTATAACCTTGACAGTAAAAGCTAAATCTCTGAACCAATATATGCATCTGTGTTGCAGGTTTATTGTTGTTAAAGTCATAGTACATACCTGAGTTTTATTTTTGCTGTGATTAATTGCAATTATCTGAGCAATACAAATATCTGAACATATAGGGAGGAAGAAAAGGAGAGAAAGGAAGGAAGGAAAGGAAGGAAGGAAGGAAGGAAGGAAGAAAGGAAGGAATTCCTGATTCATGCTCATTCACTTCTGTCCCAAACAACTAAAGTACACACAGTGAAAAATTCACACTGGGTAAGGATATATATTTTGCAAAAAAAAATACTTCAGAAAAGACTATTCCTTCATTTGTGGCAAAGGATAATAAAATTCTAAATATCTGTTGCTCTGCATTTTCACCAGTTACTACAGGTAGGGAATATACTATTCAAAAAGCTTCTTTTTCTTCTTGAGCACCATTGTTCTTTATCATTAGGAGCATAACTATCTGTAAGTTTTAAAGGAGGAATATAGGACACAGTCACAGGGGAAACTCATCTTCCCTGTCAAGCAGTTTTCATGTCAGTTCAGGGATCAGGGACACAAACAGTGGAGATTACTTATAGCAAAAAATGACAGCTCTAGAGCAACCTCTGCTTGCCTTAGAAGACTTAATCTCAATCTATAGCTCAGAGCCCATCTAGATGATTAAGATAAATGATACACCAATCTTCAAATATTTTGTGAAAATTTAGCCTTCATATTAAGGCTCATATCATGGTTAAACATAGACGTTTTATTGAACCAAGAATTCTAGTAGTACAGGTATAATATTGAAGCTGACATATACATTAGCTTTGTGTTATTGATGTTGTGGCTCCTATTTCTCTGCCCTTTGAATGTAATGTGAATATCAAATAGAAATTCAGCTGGCAACAAGTTTTCCAAATTGATCACAAGTTAAAAATCTAAATCTTGATTTATTTTTCTAGGTTTTTTGTCTTTGTGAATAAGACAGGCTGGTCTTCAGAAAGACGTTACGTAGAAAGGTGAATGTATTTACAATATTTTTAGAGGCAAAAAAGCAACCTCATTTTACTCAGACTTCCTAAACATAGGTGGAAGTTCCTGTAATTGATAATAATCAAGATGTAAAATACATTGTTTCCTTTAAATTCTATTTCTACTTCAAATGGAAGCAGTAATAGAGTTAAAACCAATTTCTGTCCAAAACTCTGTGCACTTGGCCAAGAGAGAAGGAGAAATTCAGTGTATGATGCATATGGATGGAAACAAACCCTACTGCAGCCTAATAAACAGAAGTTCAGGATATCAATTGTATCTTGTAATTGTTAACTGTTAAAATAAATTATAGGACAATTATGCACAAACACACATCCATATATTTATGTACATATAAAATTAGACATATAACTACGTGAAATTCTGTACAGGTTTTTCCCTTCTCAGATATACTCCCTGTAATGGCTAACAATAAAACAAAAAATGAAATAATAAAATAAACTAGACAAAAAAAAAAAGCGTGTGTTTGATATTGTAAGACCCTAAATTTCTTGGTGTATTATTCATACTGAGGAAATTTGGTTCCCTGGTGTCAATGATAATAAATGAATATTAATAACCTTGCAAAGTTTCACATAATACTTTTTTTTGGTCCTAAGTCTGTATAGTCTCACATATGGGTTATTAGCAAAAGCCTAGAAGTGAAACAACCTTTTTATTTAACCTCCAGAACTACAAAGAACTCCATTTTTATGAATCACAATGCAAGTATAATATCACACACTGAACCTGTGTTTGTTTAAAAATAGTCTTTTCCCCTTAAAAGCCTGAAGACCTCAGCTATGTTTGATACCCACTCTACAAAACATCAAGGTGCGCATGTTACGAGTGAGGAGCCCCTTAGTCCTCTGGGATAAACAAGTTTCACAGTTTCAGATTTCTGTGTCAAAGACACCTCTGAACACTACTGATTTAACAAGGAGGAGCTTCCTAGTGTCTTGGAAACTTAGAATGTCTCATTCTGTCCAGACAAAAAAAAAATTCGTTAAATTTGTACTGAGTGTTGGAAACTGATATTAAACTCTTCAATAGAGAAAAAATCCATGTGCAATTACATTTTTCCTAGTGTACCTGTATACCCTTCTGTGTTTCCTGTCGTTAAAAAACCAAATTTTATCTAAGTAATTTATTTGTTGTTTCATAGACTATATTGTCCACATACAATCATTGTTCACATTCAGTTATGTTTTACAAAAATCTATCATGTTAGAAACAAGGATGTGTTTCAGACACATGCCTACAAATATTCTTCATTTTTCCTACATGCTTCTGTCTTGGGATAAAGGACTTGTTCATAAAATGGAGTTTTCTATTCTGATGTAGTTATATGTGTTCGTTTTTTGTATTAGAAAAGTCAAAATTCTTTTCTCATTGCAGTCTGTAATCTGACATGCTTAGAAATACCCTGTCACACTTTTCCATGCACATGGCTAATCTTCTGTTGATAGTCATATTTACTTTCATTTACACTGCCTCACTCATGCCCATTCATTCTGAATCAGGATTTGTGCTTGGCTGATCGCACTGAGTGAAAACCATTCTTTGCCTCTCAGACTTTTATATTCATAACCATCAGTATTTCTTTATCCACATTCTCTGCTTCACACATCCTTCATGTATTACCTCAAGATATTTCCAGCCTGTGTAGCCTTAAAAATTTAAGACCTGATTTAGGAAAAAAAGAATCCATGAAACTGATACCCACTTTCTGGATTTTCTTCTTTCTTGACAAGGAAAATGGAATGTTCTAGCAAACTGGGAAACGTGGGGGAAAATACTACAGAGAGACGCTTGTTATGCTGCTCACTGAATTGCTGACACCCTTATAGTGAACAGTTCACCCTCTGAGTAGGTATTGACTGAGTTGTTCCACTCACAGTACACTGCATTACGGAGTGTGGGTAAGGATGGCACAGACTGCTGCCCAGAATCGTAATCAAGGTTATTCACTGTCATCTGGCCTATTCAGCCTCTGGATATCAACAGTGACACTTGTGGGGCTGATGTGGCATTCAGAGAGATGTTTCTGAAGTGATACATGATCAGGGCAAGCTCATGATACAGTCTTAAGACAGCACTATTCTTACTGCTCGAATTCTCTGTTATGTCAGAGGTTAGAGGTTCTAAATATTAAATCAGCCATCTCTAAATGAGGCTTATGGATATTAAAACCTCTTTGTACCTTCATACTGTTTTATATATGTACATATATATATATACAGATATATATATAAAAAAAAATATAGTTCATAATATTATATATATATGTATTATATGTACCACTGTCATGGTTTGAGATAGCCCCAAAATCCAATCCCCTAGCTCCATTCCCCCTCCCACATCTCAACCTAATGTGAGATGGGTTTTTCCAGACAAAACACACCAGACTCAAAGTGGGGGAAAGGGAATATATTACAATGACTGTACAAATAAATACCACATCACATTATACACAC
>NW_021938789.1:60745657-60817783 GCF_001715985.3 Manacus vitellinus
AGGCCCCAGAGGGCCCAAGGGGCTCAGAGTCCCTTCCTCGTGGCTCTACAACATGGTCACCTCTCCTCAACAACCAAACTACAACTCATCTCTTCCGGTGAGCTTGTGGGATGTTGACATTTTTGCAGGAGTGCCCATTGGGCAGAACTTCAAAACTTTCAGGGGTTTCCACCCCTTGGAGTCTACCACTTTCCTTAGCCTCTGGGGGAAAACAAAATTCAAACCACTACAACCACTCATAGTTTTATATATGGTATATATTATGAGTGCTATACAGCAATAAATACACTACATAAATAAATAAACTCTATGTATATACAAATATATATGTGTCACACACTCCTTATGCAAATGTATATACCTACATGTATTCATACACATTAAAATGAGTATCACTTTTCTATCATTGCTAATTAGAATTTATAGTGATAATATTGACAGACCCTTAACAAATAAAACATGACAGGCGTTGAAGTTTTGGGCAATTATAATACACCTCAGGTGATGCTAGCTGGCACTAAGCCAGTGACTCTAATCACTCAGGAACTCAAATAATCTCTCTCTGTTGTTTTATTTTTAGTGTCTTGTTGCTCTTTTGAAATGTTATATTGATACATGAAAATAAGAAAGGGAAATGGTTTGTCCAAAACTACTGGGCATATGGTCATGGGAATGACATCAATGTCAAATAGTCTAAAAGGTTCAAATGTCTGCTAAGCTGTAAATTTTTTAATTACTTATAGAACATTATAGATGCCACCGTAGTTTATATTTTTTTTCAGTGTAAGCTCTGCAACAGAATAGATTGCCTTAAAAAGAGATGATTTTCTTTCCTTACAGGCGAAAGTAAATTCAGACAAGATTTGGAAGAGTTCTTTTATCAGATAGAAACGTCTGTGAAGTTAGCAGCAGTCAGGCACAATTTCTATACATGCCACTGTCATTCCTGTTCACAGATGACAGATCGCTGCACTTTCTTAGAGAAACAGCTGTATTCTAAAATCCAGCTGTAATCATGTGTATAAAACACACTGATGAAATTGTAGGTTAGGACAAGGCCAAGGAAGATATCAATCAAAATAGTTATTAAGTGCCAATTACTTTCTTTGGTAATTAACTAATACCTAATTAATTTCCTCATAGTTTAAAGCCAATTTCTTTTAAAGCCAATTAAATGCTTGAACAGACCTTCCATGTTTAATAAACTAATAAGAAATATTCATTTACAGCATATGCATTTTTTAATAATTACCATGCAGCTGTTCTTCTCACCACTTTTTTTATTAAACCTCAGCAATCAGTTTTAACAATAATTCAGTATTTAAAATACATGATCTTGAAAACTTGGTTATATTAATTTATGTTTCTTCTTTTGATAATTTTATTTTGGTACACAGTGATTTGTCAACACACATAGAATTTAATTTTAGTTGCTGATAATAAGTTACTTGGAACTTGAAATCCCTTTGTCCTGCAATGTAATTATTTTCTTATCTGTAAAATATATTACTATTTGATTAAGTACTGGACACAAACACCACAAAAGCGATGCTGATTCTGCACAAGGGTTCCTCCAGCCCAGTATTATTTTCCAAGAGTGGCCACGAGCAGACACCTGGAGAGAAAACGGTGTTCTAGGTGCACTTTCAATTTCCACAGGAGCAAGATATGTGTCCGTTCAGCCCTGTACCACCCCTCATTTGTTGCTCAGCTCCCCCACAGATCTGTTATAAGGGATCTGATTCCAGCTTTGAAAGGGACATTTTACCTTTGATCTTAAGCCACCTTCTTCTAGCCACACATGATTCAACCAATCTCTGCCCTCTCCTCCTCCAGCCTTTGCCCTTTCAGGATGGGAAGACAACCCACCTATTCAAACAATCACTTTGAGATGCACAAAATACACAGCCATGCCCTATGTACACCTATGTCCTTTTTTTTGAGGGGATGATAACTGTACTTATCCACCCTTTCCAAGCCCTTTGATGTGTATGAAAGAATACTAATCTGATCCACTTACACTTTCAAATGCAAAATTAATGCTAAAATGAAAACAATGAGACTTTTAATTTATTTCTATTTCTTTAGACCATTTAATTAGTATGGTAATCTGATAAAAAATAAATATAAATTCACATAGTAGATGTTAAATGTTGTATTTGTCTTAGAACTACCAGTTTAAAAAGATATTTTGAGAAATAAATAGGTGTGCAAGGCATGAAAATGCATAGAAAATAGTAAAAATGCGTACAAAATAATGATACGTATTAGGGCAGATACAGGATCATAACATCAAGCACTCGGAAATGCATGTTTACTCTTTTTAGAATAAAAAGTCTAACTTTGCTAGAACTAAAAATTAGTGTGCAAGATGTTCTACTTTCTGTAATGTGTTGTACTTCCTGAAAGCAAAAGATAGTTTTGTGAGGATATGCTCAAATAAATAAATAAGAGGAAATTAAGTCAGAAACAGGTCAGCTCAGGTTCCTATCTTATTAAAATCAAATGAATTTGGATGAGGTGTTTTCCTCCTTGCTAGACGATCAGTGTTGTGCAGTCTGTGATCTGTCCTCTGAGAGCAGGATCACTAACTGGAGCCCATCAGGTCATTGTCAATCTGTTTGCAGGGAGATTCAGAGCTGGAAACTAACCTGAGCTGACAGAGGAACAGCTGTGGGTCTGACCAAGTGGATGGCATGCACAGACTGTCTCAAACACGGACAAAAACACAGGTGTTGAGTATTTCTAATCAAATGGTGTATTATTCCTCATGTATAGACATGCAGGATAACAAATAGCAACACACTTGAAAGTACTTGCTGAGATGCACAATGGAGTGATGACTAACAGAAACTAGAGTTAAAAAATAAGTCATCATTATTTTTCTTCAGTTTTCCCTAACTGGACTCTGTAATGATGCAGAAAGACTAACTGAGTTAATGCACTGTGTCTAGGATATTTCAGATACTGCAGACACCAAAGTTTATCCTTCATTATACAATTCAGGACATGAAGGATGTGGCTTATGTTATAGGAGCTATCCAGTTCTTATTAGCCTTGAAAACCTAACATTCCTAAAAAATTTATTTTGACCTGGATAGCCAATTGTTTATATGATTTATTAACTCTATGGTTGAGAGAGATATGCTGTTTAATAAAATTGCCAGGTTTTAAATACACATTTAATTCAGCAAAAACAGAATGGGCATGGCCTGATTTCTACTGAAAAGAGTCCATTTTGCAAACTGAATTATTCTCTCAAATGTGTTTCCTTCTAGTTTTCCAAGTTTAACGCTCATTTCTCCAAACAATCTTATTGTCCTCTAACCATAAATTAATATAGCTCTAAATGTTATGTGTTTAATCTAAGTTATGACCTATATTGTCAGCCAAAAGATACAGGAACCTTTAGGAGAAGTTAAACCCTTCCTACTTGATCAGTCTCAACTTTTCTTTGTTAGGTATGCAAATTGAACCAGCCTGGATGAATGACTCAGAGAACAATATCTAACTTGCAGAAAGAAATCGGATTAATCACTTCTCACTTGTGCCCTTTTCCTTTGCAAAGGAGAAGGACTGGTCTTTTGGTAAGGTCAATTCAAGAAATGAATGTGCATGAAACTCTTGGACTGACTAGTCTTTGTGATGGAATGGTTGCCTCCTCCCCCTTGGGTGTCAGCGTAAATAACCTCTTTATTAGTAAGTTTTGTTTCTGCTGGACTAATGACCAAAGGAATCAGAAAGGTCAGGTATCCTATTCTTCATTTCTTCTTTCCTTTGAAAAGGACAAGAGGGCAGAGGGTTATGAAGGGCAAACTTCTACATCTCTCTAAACATCCCAGAGCACAGAGACAGAGGTTTTCTCTATCCATGTGGAACAGCTCCAAGAAAGGCGGTAAAAAGAACAATTGTTCCCTCATTTTGTAATGTTTTTTAAAAAAATAGGTCCTTATTTGGAATGTGTTGTCACATTCCAAATGTGACAGAAATGAAGAATTAAATGTCTATTCAGGCAGCTTTCAATCAAATCTACATAGTACAATAGATACTGATTGTACATATTAATATTAAGGTTGATGGAGCAAAATAATTAATAATTTTCATGTAATTTGTATATGCTTTTTATCTATCTTTCCTAATATCATTCTACAATGTGTGTCTGACCTTTCAGGAAAAATGGGAGCATCTAAAGCAGGAATTTGTATTGTGTTATGTTTTGTGGCAATTCTTCCCACTACTGGTTTTGGCATTTCATGGGAAATTAGTATAAATCCATTAGAAAGCACGTTGAATCCTGCAATGGATGAAGTTCTAACAAATTGAATTCTCAGTTTGCTACTTTGAGGAAGTGTTACTTAAAAAGTTAATAAACAGGCAATGACAACAGCAATGAGCAGTAGGCTGAGTACAGTAGGAGCTCTGAGCTTCTTACATGCTTTCTCTAATCTTAAGGAGCCAATTATTTTTCAAGTTGTGCAAAATGTCATCTAATGGGCTGCCTAAAAGTTGAGGAGATTGAGAGAAATGTAAAATTAATCAAAATCCTATTTTAAAAATGTAAAAGGAATGTAATACATTGTTATTTTTCCCAGATGATGAAGTTCAAAACCATCTTCATTTTTAGAGCTGGGAGTTAGGGAAAATATGTTTGCAGTTATTACATATAGAACCACTCAAAATCATTCTTTTCTTGGCTCCTGCAGCCCATTGACTGAACTGGGAAGGGAAAGTACTCTGTCATGCCTCCTCCAGTGTTTCATTTCCCGATCACCCAGACTGAGGACTCATCTAGACACGGACAGGCATCCCAGTTCCTTCCATGCCAGACATAACAAAGAGCAGGTTTAAACACAGGCCTTGCCTCAGGTTGGGGTTAATATGCAACACTCCTGGAACTGTAAGGTGAGGAGAGCATTTTGGTCCTCCAGTTTAGAGTTTAATCTCTGCAGTCAATCAGGGGCAATTCAGAAACATGAGAATGCCAAAAAAATCAGTGCTTCTTGCCTGGTATAATCATAATCATAAGCTGGCATTTCAGGAGCTCAGTGAAGGCTACCCATGGTTTTATCTGGATTTCTCACACACATGCACGCACACACAATGTACATTTTTTAATCTGTGTTTTTGCCAGTGAGAAGATTTAAAGAAGCCATTCATTTATTATGTGATATTCCCTAGCATTTTTATTGGCAAAAAATAGAAAAATGTCATTGTCACTTAAAAACATGGTTTGAGAACCAACACTTCAACTTTGATCAACAGGAGGGTTGTGTATGTCCCTTGAACATTAGTCATTACAGGAAGACTAAAATAACTCCACTGTAATGAAAGAATTTGCAAACTTCAACAATCAGTGTAAGAACAGAAAATAAATTTTCTATGAAGTTACTTGCCATTTACCAAAACCGTCTGACTTTTTTAACATTTTAAATAGCAAAGATATTTTTCCTTTTTTCCCCTTCATTAAAATAATCTTCTCCCTTTAAAGGATATCTATAATAATCACAGCAAAATTCATCATCGTAAGAAACAACAGATAGAAAGCACAGTTTTGTTGAAAAAGAAAAATGGGTTTAGACCTCTTGACCATTTAATATCTTTGTTTGTTATTTTCTCTAGTATATGTTTAACTTGAATGTTTTATGACTGCACAGGAGATTTTATAGTACAGAACTTCTTCAATGACTTGCAGAGCCCTAAGATGAAATCAGTTTCATTTAAGAATATCAAATATGAGACACAGTGGAAAATAAATCACTCCCTCCTTATGTTCAGTTCAGGTTTTTTTCTCTTCTGTATCACAGATCTGTTTGTCTAAGTAGCAGTATGAAGCTGTATGAAGCTGGGTATTTTCACTTTAGTGAAAAAGAACGCCATATAAGCTTCACATTCTGATTCTTGCTCTCTCCACAAAAGTCAAGTGCCCTCTTAATTTGCATTGTGCGTTAAATATGGCTTTGGTTTGTCACCTCTGTTCCTTCAGTGCACTAAGTTTTTTACCTGAGATTTCTTTTGGGCTAATTAAAACTTTTACTAAATGAATGATTACGAAACAATGAGGTTTCCAAAGTCTCTCTATGACATAACAGCTGTGTGGTGGGTCTAGAGAGATCTGTGGATGCAGTGATTTTGTAGTGGAATTGTTTTCCTGCATCACTGGGACTAGAAAAAGAGTTTAGCTTACAAATTAAGCCTGTAAAAAGGCTACCTAATGACACACTCATTGAATAGGCAAAGCAGATGGGAAAAAATATAGTTTTCCCTGTGTGGTGAAAATGGAAACATCCCATGCCATCAGTCTTGGTACCCCGTGGGATTAGACAGTGCTGTGTCTAATGAAAAGGTGGGGCAGGTGTCTAGGCTGTTGCCTTGTTACTTACCAATTACTTAGGGGTTTTTGATTTTTCAGAAGAGCAATACCACCTTTCTCAGGATATAAGAAATTAAAAGAAACTCACTGAATCTGTGGAGTGCCAGACGTAGTTTCTGTGGCAATGATACCCTTTGACAGCTCTCAGGACTTGCCTTTGCCTTCCCAGAATTATTTACTCTTCCAGTAGCAAAGGTAGCAGAAGTGAGGCCAGTAAGTTGCACAATGATCACTCACGATATAAAGTGTAGAAGGACAAGCGTCAAAAAAGCTAATTTATGCAAAAAAAAAGGGGGGGGAGAAGACTAAAATAACATTCAGCAGATAATATTATTGAGTAATTCCATATAGGACTGGTAAATCAGTGAACAGCATGTTTCTGTTTTGCTGTTTTGGAGCATTATGCTTAGATTTTCTTAAATTAAAAATAATGATGGGCAGACTCAATTTTCTGCTTTGCCCACTTGCTATCTGATTAGAAATACGTAAAGCCTGTGTTTCTGCCAATGCTTGAGACAGTCTGCGTGTGCCATCCACTTGTTCAGGTCTTCAGCTGTTCCTCAGGTTAGTTCTCAGCTTGGAACCTCCCTGCGAACAGATGAGCGATGACCTGTTGGGCTCCTGTTAGTGATCTTGCTCTCAGAAGACAAATTGCTGTGTTACTGCCACTCCTTTAGGCAGGTGTGGGAGCAACACAGAAATTATCAAATTCAGTCTGATAAAGCCAACAATCTGAGCCAAAGTTATTCAGACCTAATTTCCTCTTAGTTACTTAGAGTTACTTCAGGTACGTTCTATAGATATTTACAAGTGTTAAATTGAGTTTCATTGGTGCCTTCCTACAAGTACGAGTCTAATTAGTGAATTTTATCATAGCCTAAAACAATAATGATATTAATTATAAAGAACACTCCACACAGAAATGTAACTTGAGATCATTACAAAGCCATCCTCATTAAATAACAATGTTGATTATTAACAAAATTGCAAAGAAATGATTTGGTGAAAATATGAAAACCACTGTGGTAATTTCAAAGTAACTCGAGCTTTAATTGTTTTGTTTTTCAGAATTGCACAATGGGAGTTATCTGGAGAATGGGTGAATTCCACATTCCCATCACAAAATCAATCAACAGACCAAAAAGTGACAAATAATGGTATGACCTTTATGACTGGCTGTCTAAACATTGTATTTCCAAAGGCATTTATCAGAGTAGTTCATACCACACCAGTAGGATCTTTGGTTGCTAGAGACATGTATTTCAAAATCTACTAGAAACTCTAGCACAAGAGAAGAAATTGTACTAGTCATGATAGACTATGGGTAAGGGATTAACTTTTGGAGTTTTAATGATTTTGATATTAAGGGAACACAAAATCCTGACTAATGCACTAAACCAAGGATGAATTATGAATCAAATGACTGAAAAACCCAGTCCTAAGTTTGCACTGTATTTCGGTGCCTATGAAAGAGTTTTTATAGCTACCTAGTGGTATCAATCCAAACCTTACAGGCTCAAGACTCCTTTAAAAACTGTGTGTTTAGTGTAAGATGGTTATCTGGGATAGCTGATGTCCAAGAGGAACTCTAAATTCACAGTGAGGCAAAGAATGTGGTGTATGAGCTACTGGAGATTTCCATCCTTGTGACTCTAAAGAAAAATCAGCTAAATGGCTAGGTCCAGTCCTGGATCCTGAGACAGGTCAGGTAGATGACAGTGATGGAGCTCTATTGTCACTGACTTCAGTCTGTGGTGTGTTTTTAATTTAAAAATGGGACCTAGGCTTCTACCGATTGCAGTTAGGAATGCATATTTTCTGCTTGAAATAGCAACTCTTTCTCACTGAACAACAAGGTATTATGAATATCCTTTTGCTATTTTCTTTATATAACATTCTCTTAAGATAATGAAATATGCTGATTATTCTTTCTTTGGGTCTACTTAATTTGGATAAAGTTAAACGAAAAAGAAATACATGAAGACTGTTGCTAAAAACAGAAAACAACTTTCTGTTAACTCTTCTCACAGGTTTGATTGCAGATATATTTTACACATTCATAGACATAAATAGATACATCTTTCATTCATAGCCCTTTGAAGTTTATCACCAAATAGAATTTGTTACATGCAGATGTTTCATTCTGATTTCGGATGTTTCATCAAGCCAGATTGTCTTTGGAGATATAGTTCTGATTTTTCACAGAAAATTTAATTACTATGATTATTCCAGACTGGACTGAAAAATTAATGACAATAAAAAATTATGTATTTCTATTTAGTACAATGTTTGCTATTTCAAGAGTTGAGGAGAGACTGCAAAGGACTTGAAAGCTGATTGAATAAGTCCCTGGTTGAGCTGGTTAGAGATGGGAATCACTGACTTCTATCTTCTACCTATTATCTTTGCAGAATATTCACCTTGCTTTTGGCATTGTGTTTATTGGATTTCTTCAGACAAAATTAGATTACTGACCTCATCACTCGGAGTTTTGTTTTATTCTCAGTACAAAGAAGTAAGATTCAATTTATATAAAGGATCAGCAATAAAGTTGGCACTGAGATAATTTTTTTTAAATTTTATTTTCCTTTTATTTCTTTGATAGAACAGTTTTTACTAAATTATGGGATATGAGTGAAAATTGAAAGCTGGGCAAGACAGGGATGAAACAATGCAGCTATTTTATCAGTAAGAGGGGAGGAAAAATGTGCAGCTATTTCTCTTACTATACATTAACCTGCTGTTGAAACTTGTGTCTTTGAAAGGAAAATTACTGATTATTTTATAAATACAGCAGGCTCCTGGGTTTGGGGTTGAGACAGGCTTCTGAGAAGCAAGACTTACATATACAGCATAAAATTAATAGAATTGTGAGAATTGTGAATTAAATAGTTGGAATAACTAGAACAGAACGGTGCTTCCTTATTCTCTTCTCATGTTTACTACTGAGAAACTCATATACAAAAATAAATAAAAATATCACTTATTTGCAAGTATTGTTGTAGTAAATCAAATCCCATTTTCCTGTTTCTGTAAGTGTCCAGGCTGGATGATTCTGAAAGAAGCATGAGGAAACAAAAGCAACTGTATGATCATATTTATTCATGCAGGTCCTCATACCATTTAGCTCAAAATTGCCATAGATCCTGAGAAACCATAAGCAAAATTGTACTGGCAGATAATTGTGAACAAATAAAAAGTGAACAGGAGTAGTACCCCAAAATCAGAAACCAAAAAATCTATTTAATTTTTTCTTTTCTCATCCCTCTAATGCATGGGTATTGATGGATGTTGACTGAATGCTTTCAGCATCAAATTATGCATCACATGCTCTGACGAAATGCAAATTCCTCTTCTATGTATCACCTGAAGCAGAACTGTCTCATCTAGAGCTGACGTTCCTCATCTGACACCCACATCCTATGGCAGTGGCAACAGAGGCACTGATGTGCTAATCTCAGAATTTTTATTCCCTGACCTTCTTCCACACGTGCCAGCCAACCAACCTTCTCCTGACAGCATAAACTGTGAGTGTAACCTGTACAAACGAGTGTAGCATGGAGACAAGTACTGGGGCAAGGGATATGGAAATGAAATTTCTTTGCTGTCAAGGAGTGACATATGACAGAACTAACTGTGTCAGCTAGTCACCAGCCAGTAAACAGCCTTCACATTTTTGTGCTAACACAAATAACTGAGATGTCTTAACTGTTTGTCTTATTCAGCATCATCTAATAAAAGGTTCTTCTGAAGCATTGGTTAAATTATTTTTTTTATCTTAAAATAAGGAAACACAGTCACTGTATTCCAACTATGGATGGGAATGAAGACTTAAGACGGCTGGGTAGAAATCATTAGGCAATTTATTGAACTATGGCTTGGTACTGGTGGGATGAGGGTACCTGGGATTAGCAAAAACTGCTTCTAAGGATGACACTTTCAATGTCTGTACTTGCCCTCTGACAGAGTCTTTCCAAAGCTCAGCAGAGATCCAGCCATTTCCCATGTCTTGCCTGCTTAACCCAAGCTATGTATTTGGCTCAGATATATTTAGAACTGGAATTGATTCAAGGTTATAATTAACACATTTCTACAGCTTGCGCTGCTTCAGTAAACCTATCTGGAATTTTCAGGTACTTTTATGCAGAATCCACTGAAAGATCACAGACATCCCATATCTGTAGCTGATTAACTGCTTTACTCTGGCTGACAGAAAATTAAAGTTGCATAAAATAATACTGACTGACCACTGCTTTGTTTGTTCGATTGTTTGTTTTCATAAATATTTATCCAATTTTAACGATACAAGCATTATGGAAAATCAATTTAAAATCCCAACATACAAAATTCATGGAAATTAGCTTCTAAATTCTGACATACCAAGGAAGGAGGCCAAAGGGGTTGAAAAGTTATCTGGGAAAAAAATTAAGTCAATTCCCAAATAATTCATGTATTTAATATAAAATATGTAATACAGTCTAAAAACTAAAAAATTACATGACATTCACATTACAAAATTAAATTTTAAATATATCATACAATGTAAACAGAGTAATCTCAGTATAGAGCATTCATTTATGTAAGGATACTATACAACATCTTTGTGACTATGTTAAATATGTTCTCCATGGCAGCAAAGTAATTTTCCATCACTTAATCAATCTGTTCTCACAACAATATCTGTCCTGGATGGTGATAGAGAAATCAGTTCAAAGACTTTGCTAGGGGTGCCCAAATATGAGAGGAGGGATATTCTGGCATACTGACCATCTCAGGCTGTCTTTGGCTGGCTGGGCAGGAATGTCATATGGTGGCATCATATGGGCAGCTCACTGGGAAAGGCAGAAGTCCATGAGCTAATCCCATGGCATCGCTGTCCAGTATAATGCCATGGCACACAATCTAGTTAATAAGCCACATGAAGCAACTGAAATCAGCAAGGGCCATGAGGGCTAAATAACACTGATAAGAATGCTAATACCTGCCTCTTCGGGAAATGCTTCATTTGCTAAGTTTCATCAGTAAGAGTCAGGTGAGTTTCTAAAGATTCTTATCCTGGATATGCCTGTTTCTCAGACTTTGGCACCAACACCACAAACCAAGCCTGAGAATTTGATGAGTGCTAAAAAAGGAGGGAGAATTATCCAACTGTGATTCTCTGTAAACAATGTTACTAGCAATAAACAAGGCCATGTGAACCTTCTTGAATGTTTTTATGACTCTGCAAAATTATCCTTGGCCAAGTCTCTTGACATTCTTTCTTGCATTTTAAATACAAGTTTCTACTTTTAGCATTGAGACTCTGACCTCAACCTTGCTTCTTGATGCATTATTTAATTTTTTTCTATGCTCTTTCATTTCAAGTATTATAAACTGGGGCATTAGCTGAATAAATTTGATTTAGATTTCAACTGCTTAATGATTTAAAGCCAGAAAAACAATGTTACTATTTAGTAGCCCTTTTTTTTCCTGAGAAATGTCCCAGAAACAGGTAGGAAAATTTTTGCTAAATATCAGAGGAATTTTCCTGATTCAGGTTAAGGGCAGAAGTCTAGGTTATAATGTATTTAAACAAGAGGTACACAAAAGCAAAAGTAGGGTTTAGTATCAGATTATTTTTTTCCACAAAATTGTGGATTACTAAAATTCAATGTAAAAGTACCACTTCTGTGATGTAAAACTCATCATTGACACAGAAGGCTTACAAAGTGCTAAAAGCAGATAGCAGAGGTGCAAGGACCTCAGGACGGTAGTGTTGAGACTTCAATGACTTCTGAGTGGGAACTGAAGGACAAGACAGGTCATAAAAAAGAACTGAATTTGATTACAGTTACACATCAAAAAAGAAAACATCACTGGTACAAATACATTACTGGATGAGCCCATTGTGTTATTCTTGTAACTGATGCTTTTTCAGAATACATTAATATCTTGACAAAATTTAGGATTCGCTTTTTGTGCATTTACTACACCAAAAGACCTGGTCCATACAAACTCTTACCGATGTCCCTGCAGCATCATAATCATGACCTGGTCTATCTCATTTCTTAGGTTTTAGTACAAACTGTAGCTGTGAAAGATGAAAAATACCCATAAGATTCATGATGAGTATCATGGAGTCAGTTGGAAATCATTGCTAACTTCTGTAGGCAGTCTCCAGACACTGAGTTTATTGTCTTCAGAGCAGAACAAAAGATAAATCTTCTACCTATCTGTATGTAGTATGTATGTATTTTCCCTTTCAGAGCCCCAAAGCAAGTACTTAATACTTAGCAGTGCTAGTCCTGTTGAAGTCAACACTTCTCCAATACCATGCATTTTTATTTAGCAGTTTTTCTATGTTGCTGGGAAAAGATTACCCTGTTAACAAGCATCTCATGATCAAAGGAATAAAAATAAACCCCAAATCAGAAGTTCTAGTATCCCAATCCTGATTTTGTCCAGCTCTTCAGAACTACGGTCCTCTCATGCAGGAGGCTTTGGGACAGCCTTGGGACCCTAACAAACTGGTCAGCCAAGGGATTAAAAGCTTCTAGCCTATTAAAAGTCTAATATGTGCCACGAGACAATTACTGGGATCTTGTTCCATCTGTTGACATCAATCAGATTTCCCACTGATGCATTTCCTGTGATAGACTGGTAACAGAAAGATAAAAATGAAAGATTTCTGTTAGAAAGAAGTTATACTTTAAAAGCAAAGTGGGGAGCAGCAAAAATGCCAGAGAGAAAGAACTGTAACTGACACACAGTTATAGTTTAGTTAGAATTAGGAAATAAGTTAGAAAAAGGAGGAGTAAAGTTCTAGTTTTATTCACTTAATTAATTTCCATCACTCCTTTTGGAGGTTTAGAGATTAAGTATTAAGGCTAGAGAAAGCAGAGAAAAGATCAGCAACTTCGTCTTGGACAGTTTTGAAAAGGACATAGAAAAAATAATCCACAGCAAGGTGGAGTCAGTCTTATGAGAAAATCAATTACAAAGATTTCAATATCTTTTGAAAATAGTGAGCTTAATTTATGTGCATATTTCTCCCATAACATTGACTGACATTGCAGGGATTGACTCTGTTTCTCTTTTGCTTTCCTGGAACATAAGGAGAGGAAAAATTCTTTCTGTCAACGATATTTAAGAGTACTTGGTAAGCTTTGCCTAAACCTTAAAGAGTGCCCATCACTACAATCACTATCCAATTCCTATAAAAGGAACAAAGTGACAAAAAAGGGGTAAAAAAGATCAAAGTTAGGGTCATAGTGCTATATTTTTACACCTTTTCATTATCAATTTTATAACTAGTATCCATTGTTTAAGCAATAAAGAAAACTCCAGAAAAATGTGTCAGTGCGGCTGTCCATCAAAAACAATGTGGCATGTTAAAGGTCAATGTTTAAATGCACAATGCCCTTAAAATCTTATCATTATTTTTCTTCATTTCCTGACTTTTAACCAGTATGACAATGTTACTTGAATATTCAGTTGAACTGACCAAGAAATTCATTAATTACAGTAGTATATCTAGTATCAGAGAAAGCATATTTCCAGAATTCTATTTCCCTCAAGGGAGGACATTTGCCAAGTTTGAGATATGCTAATACTTGTGTTTAAAATATTTGCAAATTATTTTATAAGCTATTAATAACACTGCACTTCATCCACATACAGATCACCCTCTGGAAAAAAAAAATGCCATCTGTTCCTTTCAACAGTATTTTAATAGTATTTATTTACGGCTTTAAGGAGATCCTTCCATAAGATTAAAATCTTAGATTTGTCACAAAATGGATTAATTTCTGTTGCCATTTTCAGATCTCATTATATTTTTGGCACAAAGTGAAGTGGGTTTGTGCCATTTTCTGTTCTTTTTACAATTTTCAACTGATAATGCCTTGTAAAGATAAATTTACATCAAGTGTTGAGCCTTGTGATAATTCACTCTTACAGCAGGACAGCACTGATTAGAACTGCCAATTCCACAAAATCAGTCGACTCCTACTCATAAATATCATAGAAGTTGGTATAAGTATTGCTTGTTTCTCATGGTAATTTATAGGCAATTTGGGAAGAAAAAAAAAGGCTGTTGTTAAACTTGACTGAGATCACATTTACTGATGCTTTAAATTCCTGATATGGCTTCCATTTAAATAGAGTGCAAATGTAAAAAAAAATTGCAACAACGCAGAAAAGCATAAATTCCGTTCTTTCACAATGCTGAACTGTGTAATGTTTGGAAGCCTTGTAAAGCATAATAAGAAATAATTATGCTAGTTTTGCAGATAGAAATTTGGCCAAAGATGGTTGGAATGGCTGGGAGCACAGCTGTTTTTTTGTCAAATCTGCAATTCCCCCATCCCCTTACCAGCCATTGCTGCTGCTTCAGGCCCACTGAACTGGCCATGGGAGTGCTCCTACCAGCCAGCCCATAAGGCAGAGAAAATCAGGGTAGGAAAGATCTCCCTCTGCCACTACATGAATTTGGCTCATTTTAGATGAAGCTTCCACCACAAAGAGTATGATAGCCAGTTGTCTGTTTGGTTTTTCCTGGCTTTTTATCCTTGGTTTAAGCAATGGTTAAGCATTATGGTTATTATGCACATTTCCGGTGAGCTCCAGCAACTTCTGGCAATACCAGCCCCTGCAGACAGTGTTTCAGCCCACCAAAAGCTGTAAGCAGAGAAGGATTGACTCTCCTTGCTGCAGATTCATGTTTGCTATGGCCAGGACGTACGTCCACCCAGCTGAAAGTCCCCTTTCTCTTTGTGGATGTGAGGCTCCTGAGGGACCAAGGCACATCAAACCAAGCTAGGACACTGACAGTAACCATGCTGAAACCTTGTAAATAATGCATAGGCATAGCTACAGATCAACTACTATCCCACAGAACTGCTGACACTGCACCAGAAGCCTGCATGGTTTTTAATTCCTCCTTGGCAGGGAATTGAATTCTGAAAGTGTTTTCCTTGATAATGGACCTTAAAAACATAAATAATGAGTTTTTATGACATTTATGACAAGATGAGGTGAATCCTGAGAGGTTACATGGATCCAAGGAGTACTTGGACAAGTTCAAATAAAAATGTGATCCTGAAAGACTCTGGGAAGGTATTTGTGGGAGAGTTTCACATAAATTTTACATGTTATTCTACCCTTTTGGCTGTATTTTGAACACGATATGGGAGCAATGGTTGTGTCTGGACTAAAGCATCTATTCATATATTATATTTTGTTTTAGTCTCACTGTTTAGTGTTATCATTCCTCAGATACTTTTTGTTCATTCCTTCTCTACATCACACACAAATCTACTTGAAGAATAATGTTAAAATTCTACTTATTCTCATTTTTCACTTCCTTGAGGAAAAAGAAAGCAGAGTGGGAGTCAAACACATTTAACACAGATGCTGTCATAACAGAAGCTAAGCAATTTTGTCCTTGATTTAAGGTGAAGGGAAAAAAAAGGGGAGAAAAAACCCCAAGGAAAGCACTGAAAGATATGCCTCTTTTGAAAGCAATATTAAGATCTAAAAGTGAAATTATCATCCAGTTTGAACAATTGAATGCTGTAATTGAGAACCCCCCCCAAAAAAGTCTAACTTCTGGAAATCTATGCTCTCTCTGAGGACAATATATGGTGCTTAAAGTGCATTATGACTGAAGAAATCTAATATAAATAGAATTATTTCTGTAAAAAAACCTGTCAGTAAAGTACTTCCAAATCAAAAAAGCAATTCCTCTAGAAGAATGCTCAAGTGCAACCTTGTTGAATCCATGAATGTTTCAGTGTTGGTATATCTCTAATCCAAATTCAGTATAGCAAGATACAGCGTAAAGCTATTAATGCAGAGTGCCATCAGAGTAAGATGACAGGCAAAAAACATTTGAAAACTGTTACACCTGGATTTAAAGTGTCACAACCCATCACATTATATACAGCTATAAAATACTAAATTAAAGGTACACGCTTAAGGGGTACATTTTGGCATATTTGAAAAATCAGTCTATAACACAGAAAATAACTACTTTCTCCCACCTACCCCCTACCCCTTACTTCACAACTGGAATAGCTCACTTGAAAATTTTGCTATCTGTCTGTGCCAGATACATGCACACAAAAAATCCCAAATTTGATGACAGTAGTTAGTGGGCTCTGCTGCATCCTTGTGCATCTTAGTTCCATCATTTCAGTATACAAGTAATATTGCTATCCGAATTACTAAATAGTGATCTATAAAGTAATACGAAACTATTTACGTGAAACTAATCAAATATTCACTTAAAAAAAAATTAGTTGCCTAATAAGCAGAATGCAGACATGCCTGGCAAAAGATAAAATCAGCACATTTGTTACTTTTTTTTTAATTTAAACTTTCTAATATACTTTTCAGTTTTCTGAACACAAAAATACACCATACAGACACACTTTTGCCTTGATCAGGAAGAAATAGTATTGGTAAAACTAAAAAAAACCTCCACGTGCAAAGTCCATTTTAATATAAACAAGGACTTAGTTGTGCTATGTTTACATACAACCTTTTGGATTTTCTTTTTTCTAATGTTGCATCAACATCTAATGCAGCATTGTAAAAAGGTAAGAAAAAACAGTTTTATGTGGCTACCCAGCATGCTAAGAGTGTTCTAGAATTCTGAAAAAAAGAAATATCCATAAACAATCATAACATTTCTTCTGTTACTCCACACTTGTGAATGGAAGACATGAGATACCACAGAGAGACCAAAATCCCAAAACCTCAACACCAGAAATTCCCCAGGCCCCTGACAAAACCTGGAAAGGAAAACTAGAACTCTGAATTCATATGTTTTTCATCCAACCAGGCAATGCCACATGACAGTGGTAAAAACTGCTTTGAGAACTTCCGGAATTGCTTTTTCACTACATTAATGAAGACTGTAGTGTTGCTTTAAAAAAAAAACAAAAAAACCCCAACAACAAAACAAAAACAAAACCAAACACAAACAAACAAACAAACAAAAAACCCAAAAACCAATAAACTAAAAATCCATCCTATATAGTCTTTCATTTAATACTTTCATGTTTACTACAACATTCCATTGACACAAAATAACACAAAACTTATTTACTCCGTATATAATAAAGCTTCTCAGTTCAACACTGCAACAATACTTGGACCTCACATATGTGCATAAAATGATTCATATTGTTAATCTTTGTCTTAAGAAAGTATTCTCCTTAATGACACTAAAAAGTCATTTAGACTGCATGTACTTAGCTCCAACTTGAGTGCCTATTTTTAAATAATAGGATTACATAGAAACTGAGGCAAAGTTACTTTCATGTTTCATTTCATATGTTCACAGAATTGTGAACTACCAGGAATTAGCCCCTCTGTTTTTCTTAATGATATTCAGAGAAGATGTTGGAACCATTCTTTTTTTTTTTTTTCTTTTGGATATCAATTTTGCAGCCAGTTCCTGAATTGGCATATGTATTTTTACCATCAACATAATATATTGCAATACATTTGGCATTTTATTCACTAGAAATATAAAAGAAATCTGGCTCGAAAGTTCCTGTTTGAACTGTGTTCTATAAGAGTGGTGCCTTCTCAGCCAAAATTTTATATTCCAAACCTCTTCCTGGTATGCTTTAGTCCATCACCGCACAGATAGGCAGAGGACATGTTAGTGATTTTTGCTGGTTTATACTGATAATTTGAAGAGCTGACAGCCATAACTTTGTTCTTTACAGAACATTCACCTGAACAACCTTAACCTCTCACTCCTCTTTGACTTCAGAGATGCTCGAATCCAAAAAATATGTTCCTACTCCATACAACAGAGAACAGATACAGGTGGAGTAACTGTAAGGATTATCTTCCTTCATCACTTTGTTGATCCAGTCTATAATAAAAAGTTTCCAGTTCTTCACAGGAGACAAGATAACTGAGTGGAAGTCTGCATTAACTACACCACATATACTCAGAGAACTCTCTGGGTTAAGTATGGGCACATAAATGTTAAATGTTTTAAAAAGCTTTTGCATTCTTGGCATGTCTCTAAACATATCTTTTGATACTTATGACATATTAATTTCGAATGTCTGGGTGACCACAAATATGGGATGCCCTGATAGATCTGGCAAAAAAGGTATGGGAGTTTCAGTTATTATTTCAGAAATCCATGCTGTTGTTCACCCTTAATTCCTATTGTCCCCTGTTTCTGCTCTTTCCCTTCTCCATTCATATGAGCAATAAGCTACCTAGTGGAACAAAACAGCAAACAAAGCATCTCCCTTCGGAGAATAAACCAACCTTATTTTCTATTGGTCTGTGTACTTTGCAAATTCCCTCTGGTACACTTTTAAAATTAATCTATTTTGGTTATGATTTTCCTCATGAAAGAATGCAAGTTTAGAGTTTGTCCTTTGACAAACTCGAAATCTTTTGTTTCAGATGATGAATGACTGTCATTTGTTGCCTGCTGCTGGTTCTTTTTGCAATGATTGATGCCCAAAATCTCCCCAAATGAAATAATTTAGAAGAAAAGAGAAAAGATTCTGCAAACAAATATTAAGCTAAAATGACAAACAGGAGTAGAGTTTGTAAAAAAACCACACTATGAACAACAACAAAAAACAAACAAACCAAACCAAACAAACAAATAAACAAAACCAAAAAAGGAAAAGGACTATGAGATGTTTTGTATTCTTTTGTATTAGATCTAATCTATGAACTATAAGACTTTAAGTCTGTTATTGATTGCATTGAATAAGATATTTCAGCAGTACCAGAAATGTTTAAAGACACATGTGACTTGCTCAGTGTTATAAAAAATCTCATCTCAAAAGATAAAAAATCATGGTCTTTGTTTTCATCACTGCTCCATGTTCTGTTTCAAAGGAGTTACTGTGTAGCCTCATCTTCAATCACCAGGCACACTTATTACAGTACTATTTCTACTAAAAAGAAATGATACAGAACTATTGACATAGGCAGGTGACCCAGCCAATGACAAATGAAATGTTTTTAAGTGACCATTCACTACAAATTTAATTTCTCTTATATATTGTATATTAGACCTTTAGTAAGTAAATCTTACTATATCAGAAACCTAATCATTACCAGAGTCCTTTTGAAGCCTTAGAGAAATTTATTAGCAAACGATCTATGGCAATTCTGAATTGCTTTCAGAAAGGTACATCACGTTTGCAGCTGGGACCCAGCATGTAGAACAGCTGTCCTGACAGTGTCCTTGTACAAGCATGATGACATCCTGCCAGCTCTTTAAAACATAAAAGCATCTGGTTCACATTTAATTTTTGGACTCAGATGACTTATCTACATTACATTTTAGTGTAGGGTATTTATTATTTATTGTACATAGATATTCAAAAAACAGCAACTTGGTGTGTGCCACAAAACCCTCATTGGCAGTACAAGCTGTTTGCAGGATGACATACCAACATATATTTTTGGTAAGTCAAGTAGATTAAAAAAACAAAAGCAGAGTTCCCTCTGAATTTATGCAAAACTGATTGAGCAGATTAAATGCTTGCAAAAAACTGAATTTAATACTGGAAAGTTGCCATTAGTGTTCTCCTAGTGCTCTGACAACTTACAGCGTATATCTAAGCTGAATGCATCGTTAAGTCTGCCACATGAAGTCAGTTCCTTCCCCTGTCACGGGCATAATGTGATGTTAAGAGCAGCCAATGCATGTCAGCCTTGTTTTGTTAAGAGTGAATGATCAGCATGAAATACTATAATTTCTTAATTTTATTTTTGAAAGCAAGTATCTGGTACCAACTACAAAACTGGGAAAGAACGAGTAAAAGCCTGTTGCCTCATCACCTGTTGCCACATAAATCTGAAGACCATTTCCAATTGCAGTTGCAAAAGAAAATGTATTTCAGATAAATAAATTCCACAAGCAATGGTGATGTGATAGAATTTGAATTTTGCAAGTGCTGCCTTTTGCCTTATTTACAGATGACAATGCATCTGGAAGAAACGGATTTGGGAAACTAGCATTTGAGCTTGTAGAAAACAGAACAATCTTATGTAAGAACATTGGCTCAGGGGCAGCTGAAATACAATAAATTCTTTAGCAGCAACACCTCACAATCATAAGGTGTCCCTGCCATGGCAGGGAGGTTGGAATGATATCATCTCTAAGGTCCCCTCCAACCTATTCTGTGATTCTCTGGTTCCAGCTACAGTGAAATTTCTTGAAGAATCTTAGACAAATTCTTGTGTTATTTTACTACAGCAACATAGTCAAGAGGTGGTTGCATAGCAGGATTATACTGATTTAACAGTATTTCTATAACAAGCACCATTAAATACCATGCATGGGTACCAGTTTCCCAACATCTCCTGGCATCATCAAAGACGATGATTACATGATCTTTTTCTTTTTCTCAGATTATTAAAAATCATTAGCAAAACATAAATTGCAAAACTGTTTTGAAATTATGGATGCACTTGCATTTTTCAAGTTTATGAAATAAGGTGTTTATGTTTGGTCTTCGTTCCAGTCAACCCAGTCAAACAAAGGGAATCTACAGGAACCTTTTTTTTGTCAGGTATTACATGAGTTTCAATCATCAAGATGAGTCCAAATATTTTTTTTGTTTTCATTCAAAAACAGAATTAAAATCAATATCTAATTCATATAAATACATGTAATTTCATATTTAATACATGATATATTAGATAAGCAGTAAACAATGGAAATTTTTAAGACATGCGTTTTGCATCCTGAGATCTAATATTTCAGAATGTGTAAATAAGAAACAGTATTTTGGAAGCCATACTTTATAACTGTATCGGAGACATTGGACTTTGCATAGCTTGATTAACCTCTTCAACAGATACCTGAGAAATCCAGTAATTACCCTCCCAGACCAAGCCCCTTCACTCCCCCTCTTAGGCCTAGCTGCCACAGGAAAATCCACCCAATTTGGCCTTCACCCATGACTTCCAGCCACTATAGAATACCCCACTCCAGTGTCTGCCCTACTCCACTCCAGCACCACAGTAGTAGCTGGAATTTTTTTACTTATTCGTACTCACTGCATATTCTACAACAACCCAACCACCCTCTCCTTGTGCCTCTGCATAGGCACCCTCTCCACACTATTTGCTGCTATATGCACCCTCAGCAAAATGATATTAAAAAATCATTGCCCTCTGTACATTAAGCCAACTAGGCCTAGTAATAGTAACAGTTGGATTAAATGTACCCCAGTTAGCCTTCCTACAAATCTCAACCCACATATTTTTCAAAGCAATACTATTCCTCTGCTCTGGGTCTATCATTCACAGCCTTAATGGTGAACAACACATCTGAAAAATGGGAAGTCTCTAAAAGTCACTGTCAAAAACTACCTCATGTCAAACTATTGGGAACCTAACTCTTATAGGAACACCATTCCTAGCAGAATTCTACTCAGAAGACCTTATCATTGAAAGCTTTAACAGTTCCTACCTAAACACTTGAGCGCTTCCCCTAACACTCAGCCACATCATTTGCTGCAACTTATAGCTTATGTATATCCTTATTAGTACAAACAGTGAAACTCACATACCCCCCATCACCTCAAGTCCCAGTATTTTGGATTACACAAAGTGACATGCCTATTTGATGGCAGATAATTCTGAAATTTGTAGTATATACCAATCTCTACCTTCAAGTTGCATGTCTGGGCAAATAGATGCCATGTGTTACTTCCCTAGTTCTCATTTTGAACTAGGTTTTATCTACTTTAAATAAAAAAAAATTGCTCATCTCTTCTGACATCTGTCCATGGTCAAACATTGCAAATTTTATATTACAAAATTCTTGACCTATAGTTTTATTTTTGCAAGTATGTGTACTATCTTCCATAGTCCAATCCACAATTGTTCTTAATAAAATAGTGGAAGAAAGTAACTAACACTTTGAACCATAGATTGCAAATTGTATCAAGTTGTCCATAAAAGTGATTTTATTTGTGGACTATTCAACTTACAAAGAATTTGATTATTCTTTCAGTTACAGAAATCGGTTTCTAAAACACTACATTAAAATTCACAGAATGCTTGAGTATAAATTTCAACATATGTATCTGCAGGGATATAGATCTCTCCATCTATATTGCTGGGAGTGATTAAAATTAATACAGTGTTTTAAAAAAAACATTTTAAAGTTCTCAAAGAACACAATGTTTTTGTTGGAAGAAGGAAATATAATCTGAAGGTGCGAATCATGAATAGCTTTCATTCAGGGGTATAATGTAAGTGAATAGAACAGCAGAAGACTAAGATGAGAATTTTCCTGTGCCTTCATACAATATTGAAGGCCAATGTGACTTTTATTTTCGAGTCATGAATATACTTCTCAAAGGACAAAGTTTTATTTTCTTCTTCTCTTGAGGATAAATTACCCACAGAATTTTTTGGTTACTTATTGTGGTAGTAGAAAAATACAGAAAATTTCTTTCTCCCAAACCTGATGTTTTTTTTTATTATTTCTGAGCTACTTAGAATTTTTACCAGGGCTCCTTGAATTAGCACATTTAAAAAAAAAAAATTAAAAAAAAAGGTATAGATGATGAGAAACAAAAATGCAGATACTATGGAGAAAAAATGTGTCCAGTAACTGATTTTGTAGTTGGATCTTCCTCTGAAGAATCCATCCAGAAAGCATGCTGATGCTCTCCCTGGAACGTGCTGCTCCTCATTTCCTCTCTGCACCGATAACCTAGTGCTTAAATGGTTGCACAATCTTCTTTAGGAAAGTAAGGCATCGAGAAGGGAAGCAAGAGACATTAATTCTTCTTGAGGACAAAACAAATCAGAAAATGATTCATGCTTTGACAGAGCCAACTCTGCTCTGAACTTTTTTGCAGAATTGTTTGAAGGCCAAAGTGCTCGATGTCAAAGTGGTAAAATTCCTGACAGGGGACATTAACGGTGGTTGTTAATCGCCAAAGGGCTTTGTATAGGCAGCCCTTGGAAAAGATATACACAGGCAGTATCCCTGTTACTGTCATGGTTTGTGCTGTATGAAATTTATTGACCCTTAGCTGTTAAAAGCCCTGTGATCCAGAGCCTGTTATCTGTGTGCAGACAGGAATAAGGCAGAGAGACGTGGTTATGCCTTTAGGCTGATCAGCTGCAGGGAAGCTGGCAGGAACCAGAGCTGGGGAGTGATGCCTCCCCTGTGCCCATCCATTGCTGTACAGGCTGAGAATGCTGGATGAATTGGTGCAGGCTGGATCCTCAGCAAGGAAAGAAAACCTCTGATGGAGGAGTACATAAATAAACAGACACTCTTTCAATGAGAATCCTGGGGTTGGGCATTTCTCAGTTTTAGTAGAGCTAGTTGGTTGAAAGTTTTGAACAAAAGAAAGAAAAAAAAAGAGGATTTGTTCTTTTTCTGCCAGATTTCAGATTTCTCTGGAGCTATTTCAGTGACATGGTAAAAGACAGAAACTCAGGTCTATGCAATTGGATTTTCTTTCTCTGTTCCATTCTTTCTCCTCTATGCTTCCTTGATCTTTGGCCAGCTCCGAAGAGCTGGATTGGGAAAGCTGGTGGTTGATGCCATACTTTGTAAAGCTCCCTAGTGAAATGCATAGTGCATCAAGGACTATGGGAAACTAAAATCCCATATTAAATCTTTGCAAGACTCTGCTTTCCTGATTGTGCCTTTACATAACATGCCATGAAGAATGCAATGCAGTTCCTGAGACAGCTGCACCTAATTCCATTGTAGACATCCTTGGGTATCCCAGTCAGCTTCCCCACTGAGTTCCAGTACAGCATCAATCTACTTTGAGGTCCATGTCAGTGTTCTACAGTGAATGTCTCAGACACAGTAAGTGATGTCAAAAGATACTAGACATCTTATGTTTAGACAACTCAATCATACCTTCAAAGTTTGTTGTTTTATCACATGAATCAGCAACATAACAGTATTACACTTGAAGATCTTGTTATGGATGAAGGGGAACAAGAATTTTAAGTGGATCCAAGTACTCATGGATGCCCCAAGGTCTTGACAGTTAAGTCAAAATGAGCATTTGCTATTAGCCCAATCACAGTGTTGCTAAGTCCCCATCAAAATGAATACAGAAAAAAATTCTCATTATTAATATTTTTTAGATTATTTAGCAATACATTTTCTTTCAGGTACCTACTCTTTTTCTTAACTATTACACTCATCCTTGAGAGTGACCCTCTGGGTCCTAAATCCATAATACTCATCAAGAAATTTGGAGAGGAAGGTATTACATCAGCTTATTAGTAGCATCCTGAGGGCTTCACTGGGAGGAGTGTGACATATATGGTGGGGATTCTTTCTCTTTGGTATTGGATCTGTCCAGGGCTATTTTTTCATGCTTTCTTCAAGCAGTTTGCTCATTTGTCCTTTTCCCCCCACTGAATCCTCATCACTTCACTGTAACAGATAGAAAAGTGTCCTACAGCCCCAGTTATCAGAAAAGGTTTTTTAACTTTCTTTTGTAGAGACTGTACAGGTTTGCTAGACCTTGACTACATTTGGTATGCACAGAGATAAGCTTAAACAAGGCAGGTAATAGTCTTCTGACAGACAGACAATTGCTATCACACAAGGGAACAAGCTACAATGAACTCAAGCCAAAGTGAGTCCCAGCAAGCCCCAAAGACAGCACTGTGGAGTTAGTGCTCAGCATGTGGCCTCATGTTTCCTGAGCTGCAACTGCAGCCAGCACCCAAGTTTTGACCAACTTCCATTGTGTCTGATCTGTCCACGGCATTTAAAGTCAGATAACTGGGCTTTTGCTGCTGTAAGAGCACTGGCAGACAGAGAAACAGATGTAAAAGTGGTGAAAGGCAGAGACAAATCAGGAGTTAAATGAAGGGAGAAGCATATTAAAGGGATTTTTGACACTTATAAAGCACGAGACAGACTCAAGTGTTTATCCAGTTTAGTCCCTGAGTCCTGTGGGTACATATTTATATGTATATCCACATAAAAAATAAATAAATATGCCTAAAAGTTTGCTTCAAACCTACTGCATGTACTTCTCTGAATAAAAAAGGGTTTATTTTCTGAACTGGAGGACTGGAGCACTTACTTATGACCCAGTTATATTTTCCCAGATTAGAACACCGAAGGAACTAAAATCACAAAATGACACAGCAAACATGCAGATATGAAGGCAGGTGGAGTAGAGTTATATTCAACTCTGGAATTAGCTTGATTCGGATCTGGGAATTTTTGAAAATAAATAAATAAATGAGACCACAGTATTTGAAAGAGATATCATCATCTACTGAAGTTATTTGGTATTAATCTGTCATTGAAAGCTGTCTGGTGGAAAAGGACCTGAGGCTGCTGGTTGAGAGCCAGCTGAACATGAGCCAGCATGTGTCCAGGTGGCCAAGAAGGTCAATGAGATCCTGGCCTGTATCAGGAATAATATGGCCAGCAGGACCAGGGAAGTGATTGTCCTGTACTCAGCATTGGTGAGGCCACACCTCGAGTGCTGTGTCCAGTTCTGGGCCCCTCCTTGCAAGAAAGACATTGAGGTGATAGAGCAAGTCCAGAGAAGGGCAGCAGAGCTGGTGAAGGGTCTAGGGGCTAAGCCCTATGAGGAGCAGCTGAGCAAGTTAGGTTGTTCAGCCTGGAGGAGGTTCAGACTTTATTGCTCTTTACAATTACCTGAAAGGAGGTTGTAGTAAGGTTGGGCTTGGCCTCTTCTCACAGATAACAAGTGACAGGACAAGATGAAATGGCCTCAAGCTGTACCAGGGGAGGTTCAGGTTGGACATCAGGAAGAATTTCTTCACAGAAAGGGTAGTTAAGCATTGGAATGGGCTGCCCAGGTGGTCACCATCCCTGGAGGTGTTCAAGAAATTACTGGACATGGCACTTGGTGCTACGGTTTAGTTGAAAGGGTGGTGTTTAGTCAAAAAGTTGGACTCAGAGGTCTTTTCCAAGTGTTATGATTCTATCATTAAAATAATGATAATGAGTACTACTCCTGTTCAGTTTTTCTCTGTTCTAGGAATATTCCAGTTTGTGCCTTAGAACAGCCTAAATTGCCTATCTTTCTGCTACCAAATATATCTACACAGTTCCTAAAGTATAACCTGCAGGAGTTGCAGTTCTGTATACCAATAATTCACCAGTGTTAGGTAATGTCTTACTGCACCATTTAATTCAAAGGATGACTCTGAAACAAACAGAAATCAGTTGAAAAACTACCCTTTATTAAGAGTTTCTCACTCGCATATTTACAGAAAAAAAATTCTACAGAAAATATTCAAAAAATGTGAATTTAAACCTTTTTTTCAAACAATTCTGCCTCCCACTTGGTTACAATAACCAAATATTTATTCACTAAGGCACATAGGGCTTCTAAGAGATGGAAGATGCTGTAACCTATGGAGAAAAGGCCTTAGGTACTCTCAGAGAAATTATAGGAAATTTATGCGGAAGTGGATTTCATCAGGAACAATTTTGTTCCAATATATCATCTTTGTTGTGTCAGAGCCAATTGCACTGGTTGGTATGGTTGTTACTACAGGAAACTCTCCAGTATTCCTCCCTACTCAGTGTATTACTGGTTTTGAACCACATTTCCCAAAATCATTTACACCATTGTCTTTGGGGGCACAGCCTATAGTAAAGATGACAGGAGACATATAAGATTATGAAACAACATAATTAAGGTCCTGGACAGTGATGTATAATTTCAAAGAAAACCAAATCTCTGGGGTGAAATTTCAGAAAGATCTTGGATATAAACTTCTAATTTTTATGGAGTTGTTTCCTTGAGTGCTAAACGCTTTTTTTCCTTCAAATTTTGTCAGTGAATTTGACTTTCCCTACATTTCTTCCAGCACATGTCCTGGCAAATAAACATTTCATATATTCTGGTTTACCTGGAAACTAAAATTTCTTCTGTTGGCAAATTAAAACCATTATTTACAGTAGAATAACATCTGTTATGCCATAGCTAGCATTTTGTCTATAAGGTTTACAAGACAAGATAGTAAAGCTATTTTTTTTGTGAATTACATTTTTTAGAATAGATTCAAATACTAAAAATACTTATTTGTATGTGCTTATCTGTGAGAATAAATTAAAAGCAAAATTTAGATTCACTTAGAGACCTATAAGAGGCCATTCAAAGAGTAACTAGAGAGATGTGACACAAGTCAATCAGAGATTGACAATACTTCTTGATAGCCCAAATTTTCATTAAATTCCTTTTCAAGGCCTTTCCAGTTATTATTAAAAGCTTATTTCACATACTAAATTATTAAAAAATGCCATTTTCACGAGAAGAGAGACAGTAATTATGTTAATACTTCACATAGAAAACTTCTCAACATTAACTGTCCAGAAATGTGTAAACCAGAGTAAAGTACATGTAAAGGGATGCCAGGTCCCAGAAGATTATGAATTTCTCATAAATAAAGCTCTTTTTTCCTGTGCTTTGTTCATCCAAAGCCCCTTTGAAAATTTGTGGTTGAGTTGTGGAGGTTTTTTTGTGATTCCCACATTGGATTTGTGATGATATCTGTGGGTTTTTGCACAAACTATCATGGGGACTTTGATTGTAATGAGAACTAGGGAGTTGCTCAACACTTCCTACGTCAAAGTCAATGAAATATCAAAACAGAACATGGGGAATCTATGAAAAAAAAAAAAGAAATTATGTCCCTCAGAGCAATTTGAAACAGCTATGCCACAAGGACTGCCCATTACATTTTAATTAAGTGGACTCAGTTTCCTAAATAACTAATTCTTAAAAAACCACATCTCCTCGCTCCTTAATCTGAAAGATAGGACTTAGGAAATTTGAGAAAGCTGTATGAGACAAAAATGCCTCATATAAGATTTCTTCATTTTCTCCTACTGATTTCCTTGTCCTGCTAAAATTACTCTCACAGCTACTTCAAAACCTTTTTCTCTTCCTCCAAGAGGCTCTTTATTTCAGTCCTCTGCCACTCATGATCACATACCTGCAGTCCAGGTGTCACCTCAATGGTACAGAACAGGGCTAGACTTTGTTCACAGGGCTTGGGATGCAACAGGACACAGTGGATGCTAACTTTTACAGTGAATGAGTGTATTTTTGTCAGTTAAGAGGTGTTTTTTTCAAATGCGCATATGTGGAAGTATATATCTTGCTGGTTTAAAGTCTCAGGATTTTTAAGGCAATTTTATCTGCTTTTCTCCACTCTGTAATATTTGATTTAGCATATGTGACAATCAGGACTAAACCAGCAAAGTAGGATCTTGATTTTATCTCCCATTACCTATCAAGACATTTATATGTCAGCCAGTATTAAGGTACCGGAGCCTTTCAGGACACCATTAAGTAAAAAGGAAACACAGCAGACACACCTGAGTTTAGAGGGACAGAGGGTTCTGAGCTCAGTATTAGCAAGCAGATGGAAAATCCTGAGTTATTTTTGTAAACTCTGCCTTGAAATGTATGGGACCAAGCTCTACCCTTGGTTGTATGCCTAATTCCCAGAAACTTCACTTCTATTTGCATGTCTGAATACATCAGGCCAGAACTGGACTTTTTATTCCCATCTAGAAAATTATTACACTTTTCTTGAAGTGTAACTGAGATTGATCTATTGCCTTAAATGACTTTGTTTTTTGGTTTTATGAATAAATCCTCAGAGAAAGAAAATCAGACGGTAATTCCACCAAGGAATTAAAATTCAGTTTTTTGAAGAGGCAGGCAATAAATTACTTACTCGGTCAAGGAACTCCTCTGGAAATGGCAAAATCCTCAGTTTGAAAATCTTAAATGTAGTAGGTGAATTTCACCAGGAAAATTAAAAATGCCCAACTAATCTCTATGCCATTGTATTTAAGGTAATCATGTGAAGTGTCTTCTATTAAGTCTAAGGAGGGACCTCTGTGCTGTTCAGACTGTATTGCAAATATTTTGGCAGAGACCCCCTTAATTCAGGTTTTGAATTGCAAACTTGTAATCACTGAAAGTACAGTTCCCATAGTGGTAAGATATAAGCAAGGTATTTTGTGAGCATGGGAGGATGATACTATACCCTTTATAAAAAAATAAGTTCTGAAAGCATTAAATAAAATTACTAATAGGCAGATAAAATGGCATCAGGATCACTGTGTTTACACAGGTTCATCTGTACCACCATTGCTGTAATAAGTTTACAGTATGTTTCTACTAATACTTTGGTATATACCTGGGATATTAGCTTTCTTGTTATCTCCACTGACTTCCCAGATGACTTTTATCTTCCAGCTGAGATACATGGGGACAAAATAGCAAAACAGCAGCCACACTCACACAAAAAAAGATGAGAGGTCTATTATTCATAAATAACACCACTATGTTACAATAAACACCACCTTTGGATCACCCTTTTCCACGATGTATGAGCTATAATGCACCATGGCCTTTGCTCAGCAACTGAGTATTTTCCTATTCTTGTGAATATGAAACACAAATCACACGTATTGCCAAAAAGGCTGGATGTCTCCATGTGTTTTGCTAAACATAAACCAGACCCCCCAGCTGTCATACTTTTATGAATGTACCTGAAAAGATGAGTTCTGGAGCCTAGAGTGTTTATGTGTAACACAGTAGCTTGTTACTGTGAGTAATAGTCTACTTTTATTCTTCTATATTCTGCAGGAAAATAAGAAAATTACTTATATTTGTGATACACAAATTATGTACACTTTAAAAATGCTTTAAATATGTTGCAGTTCTAAAATACCTGATACAAAATTCTTAACAAAAATGTGTGTATCTTATATTCCTATAGAGAATCCTGCATCAGACTATATTGCTGAGATTGTAAAAGAAAGCAATTTAAGAGCAGAAACAACTACTAGATTAGTATTTGGTGGTAGATTAGTAGGCAAAGAACAGGCAAAGAATATCTTACAGAAGATATTCTTTTTAATGTACATATGCACGCCAATTTTTATATGTGAGCAATGCTTATATTTATTTGTTCATGGAGAGGTTCCAAACAGTGGAGCATTTTAATAAAACAGAGACACAACTGGCAGTGGGAGCTTTTAATTAACAGAGGAAGCAGCAGTTTAACAAGCAATCCAAAACCTGTAGAGCTACATATTCTTAAATCTAATTTATGTACCCATTTAAGTATATGGCCTTTTATATACCCTTTGAGCGCTTAACTTCTTAAAATATTTTAAACAGGCTGTACCAGCATTTTGCCAAATATATTAGCTTCAAGTAGTGTTGTGTATCCAGAATTCAACTATTTGATGAAATGAACTAAATAACACTAGAACAGTGAAGATTGAAATAAGGCCTGTGTATTTTTCCAGACTGGTGCTACTGAGCGCCAGCATGGCATTGTTCATACTTATATTTGTCTTCCCTTAATGACAGTGTTAAGAGCTGCTTTCATAATGTGACTAGCAAAAGAATTATCAGTGGCTTTTCTCTCTTATAACAATGCTTTCCTTGAAAAGAAAACTCAGAGTATATTCACTTAAAAAAAAGATCAGTAGTTTTTCCTTTTCCCCTGGACAGTAATGCAGAGTACATTTATTTTGAATCAAATATATTCACAGCCTCTGGAGTGCTGCTGTCTCACTGTTGGCTTGGAGAGTTGGTGGAGTTGTGGAGATGTATCTGCACATCTGTGCAACGCGTGGTACAACTGCACATCAACACCCTACAGTGATCCTGCGTTTGTTCATTTTGTTTAGGAAATACTGTCCTTTGAAAAAGCATTGTCTCTCCTTGCCTCAGAAAATGCTCCTTGATTGAGAAGTATATCAATATATAGGCAAGATAAGCAAACAAACCGTCTGTCTTGAATACAAGAGCAGGAGATGAAAAAAATCACTCATCTGGACATGAGCAGGTAAACAAAAAAACCCAAGTCTAAGGTACCCTGCAATTGTGCCAGTCACTGAATGCCAGGTGTAGCACAGAGCTTTCAACCTAGCCAATATATTCATGGGGAATGCTGTGTTGCCAGCTCACTGATACTACTTAGGAACTGGGCATATGCCTGTTACCTGTGTGCAAGTTACTTATATGTCCTAAATATATGCCTGTACATTTACAAATGTACACAGAATGGTTTGGCTTTGAACGGACCTTCCAGACCATCTCCTTCCAGCCCCCCTGCCAAGACATCTTTCACTGGGTGAGGCTTCTCAAAGCCCTATCCAACCTGGCCTTGAACACTTCCATGGTCATCCACAACTTCTCTGGTAAACCTGTGCCAGTGCCTCACCACCCTCATAGTGAAGAATTTCTTCCTAATATCTAATGTAAACCTGTGCCCTTTCTTATAGCCATTCCCCTTTGTCCTTACCTGCCCTTGTAAAATGTACCTCTGAAGCTGTCTTGTACCCCCTCCTTAGATGCTGTAAGGTCCTACGATGTCTCCTGGGAGCTTCCTTTGGGTATGCAAGTATAGACTCATAAGTATATACAAGCACATTAAGTATATAGAGATCAGTGAATGATTTCTTAGGGTAAAATCTACCACATTATGAGATAAAATGTGAGTTTGACTTTGCTCCTGTAAATTGGTTTTGATTCACCTTTTACCTGCTATTTGCACCCATTTATTTTTTTAGATGTCTGCAACCTGTAATTAAAATGAGGGAAAGAGGAACTCTACGGTACCTGTAATTTATTCACTAATAGATTAAAACATTTCATGAAATATGTAGTCCGTTATTAAGCAAAAATATTAGCCACAGTTAGCACATGAAACTAAAATTCTTGGATTCCTACTTGAAATGTTGTGGGTTTTAGTTTTTGTTCCATACCTGATTCAAGAACACTACTGAAAGGCATCCTCTCTTAGGTAGCTCATTTTTTCCATTATTATCCATCAACCATTACTTTATCGCTTAAAAGTGAAAACTGTTAAACCTTTAACATAGGTTGCAGAGAGGAGCAAGTGTGGGGTACCCTAAAATAATGAAAATAAAGTGAGTCAGGCTACATGAGTGTAAATATGTAATTCAGACCGGGTTTCCCAAACACTGACCTTCCTACAACAGTTTCTGTGAAGTCAAAGGAAGATTCTAGACCAGAACCTGTAAGGTACAAAAGACAGCATCCCTCCTCTGGGTCTCATTGGACTTTGGTCCCATCAAGCTGGTGTGTGCATACAGAACTAGTAATTGCTTTACTAGAAATTAAAGAGGGACAGAGTCAAGAAAGGGAAAAACAAATCTGGATGAAATTGGAAAGCATGATTTAGGGTTCTTCAGAAAAGCTCATCTGAGTAGTCCCAGATGAAAGTCAGGGAAAGGCTGACAGCTTCATTTCAGAAACAACCTGTGTGCACTGAGCCCTACAGTGATGATGGAGAGAAAAGGCACGTGATAGATGTGAAAAATACAAAATGCCACTCACAGAATAATAGAAACCTAAACAGGGATGAGGGCAGGGGCTGACCATGACCATGTAACAGTGAGATGGAGAAAGGAAGAGAGCTAATGGAAACTTTTGTGGTTTTCTTTAAAGGGATTCAAACTGTTAACAGGAACACTGACTTTCACTAGGGGCTGCACTATGTGCAAAAGTAGAGCAAATGAAGATGCAAAACTCCAAACATCAATCTGTTTTTTAAGTCATTTCATTTCCTTCTCTATGGAGTTTTCTTCAAAAATCCATACTTTCATACAGAGCTATTGCTGTGTTTTCAGTATCTCAGGGGACATAACACAGTACCCACGATCACTTAAAAAGGCATCTTTGTATTGATATAAGTTGATGTAGCTGTAATAAATCCCTTTTCCTTCCCCTTTCACAAACCCAATGGGAACCAGAGCCACAAAGCAGTGTTTTGTCACTGAAAAGATGCCTTGGGGAACCTCTACACAGCTTGAGATCTCAAAACCAGAGCCATAAATACTGTGCCTCTGCATTCAGAACATCAGAAATAGGAATTTCACAGGGAATTGATTTAGTTCAGAAGCCAGGTACTGAAGATCTGCTGGCTTTAAAGGCTGAGGTAAGCAAACAGGCTGTGGTTCACACCGGAGTGTCATTACCTGTAACCCCATTGTGATTAGAGTATTGAGTATTTTCCCCCATTGTGGATGCTCCACTGAGAAGCTTTTCTTCAAAACCATAGGGAAGTACATCCTACTATTCTATAATGTAATTGCTTAGGTAGCATGGCTTATGACATATCTGCAGTGCTCTCAGTGTCTGAAAAATAACACATCTTGCTAAAAAGATTAACCTGAGGTGAACCAAGCGTGTGAAAACTAGGAGATTTTTTTCCTTCTAAGTAGAATGATTTCTTTCTTCATCAGTATAGTTTTTTAAACTAAATGCAAGTGTATCTCCCAAACAGTGCAGCTATATTGCTTTCTTGTTTAAATTTTCTTTATTGTTCATTAAATATTAAAAGTATTGCCTTCTTTATCACTTCTGCAAATATTAGTTTCTTATGCAAGGCCCTTGATACATTTGTAAGCATTTTACTACCAAAAAAAGAAAAAGACATAATAGTATAATAATACTGCTTTCACATAACAACCCACATTTCATAGCTTAGCAGAATTGGCAGGGTGAACGTAGTCAAGTGTGATCCATCCCAGTTAGCCCAACATAATATGAAATTTTCATTAGGGAAAAATGCAGCCTAAAGAGAGGACACCTAAATCGTATTCAGAGTCTCCAAGACAAGACTCATTTATGACATTCTAGTCTAGTAAAGGCTTTTGAACCTCTGTGAAAAGGTTGGAGTCTCTTGTAGGATTTTGCTGAGTCAAAGGAACAGATTTAAAGATATCAAGATAGGAGAGAAAAGTTGGTAGGTTTTATAAAGAGCTTTCTGAGAGGAAGGTTGCCTCTGTAACTGGATTTTTTCTTTCTTTTTTTTTTATTTTATTATATTTAAAACTCCTGAAGGAGGAAGGACTTATCTTGAAGGGTTCACATACAAACTCCTAGAAATCTCTCTCACAGGCACTTCTTTCCAAGTGCTATATCTTTGTAGAAATACATTAACTTTCACTATTATTTTGCACTGCAACTTGAACTGACTTAGTAAAAAATGCCTTCTGCTGGGTTTTAACACTTAAAAAACTGTATATCCCAAACAATTATGATTTGATAATTCCTTCGAAAATTTTCTAAATGCAGACTTGCAAACTATACTGAGCAACAGAGGCTCTACAGAGTCCTTAATCCTCCATCTCTAAAAAGTTAAGTGATCTTCTATTCATTCATGCTACAATACTCTACCTGGACAGGAATGCAAAGAGCTTGTAGCTACAGTTTTTGCCTTACTAACACCTTTCTAGAATTCCCACTGACTAAACCAGTAGTGTTGTACCTGCAGGTTCAGATAACCCAATATTAATCACAGGTCTATTAAAGAAGAAGGCTGGGTTAATTTCAGAGGCTATTGCAAACCAAATCATGTTAATGTATATCCAATGCATGTACCTAGCTTCTGTCTGCTTTTCTCTAGGAATACAGACTAGACACGTACTAGAACTCTAGCTTCAGCAACCATTCAAAACATCCATACATCAACATGCATGTGTATCTTTACGTGCACAGGTACACGCAAACTACATTCTTTTCTTCTTCTCCAGCAACACTACTATGACATCTTTATGTAACAAGAACTATCTATCATCTATAGCCCTCCCGGTGCATCAGAAGGGCTGTAGATGAAAGGTTAACTAGGGTTTTTTTTCCCTTGAAATTCATAAGCATTGGAGAGTTGCCCCACATATCCAGAAACCTTGTAGTGCGCAGACCTTGAGCCAAAGAACATATATAACCCTTTTGGTAACCAGTGAAATAAAGATAACAAAAATTACCTCACAAGAACAACCTTCAGCAACACTTTATTATGTATGACACATAATTACTTAAAGCAGCCATCTGTACAAAAAAGTAACTGTTAGTGACTTATAATAAGATTTTTCTTGTGTCAGTAAAAGTGTATCAGAAGATTTTCTAATTCATGCTCTTAGTTTGACTGAGTCAAATATAGGAGCTTTGAATACTTTGACAAACACTGACACAAGTATCTGTGCACTGGGGTATCAATTTATGGCCAGATAAAGGTTATTTTCCCCTTTTGATATGAAAATATGATCTGCTCTCTATGCCATTGTAAAAGATCATTGCAGGTGCCCATGCAAGTGGTGCAGCCTATCTATTGCGAGCAACAGAGCTCCTTTACCTCCTCTGGATTGCAGATACAGACTCTTCTCCTGAAATAGGACACTCAGTTAACTTCATATGGGATTGGAAAGGCTCTTACTGAAGCATGTAGCTCTTGTAGTACAATGTACACAGCTTCTGGCTTGAGCAGCCAGTTCAATTCAGTATGCAGTTTTTGGACTGGTTCATTGATCTGATTAGCTCTTGATCAGTCCAAACTGAGAACCTTTCTGCAGTCTATAAATATAAGTAAGCTCTTCACTTTGCAATATCCACAAAATAAATTTCAAAAAATGTATTTCCTTCTCCAGATGCTCTGTTCTAATGTTTTGCCGATTTCTCTGCTTTCACTGTGGAGACACATCCCTAGTAGCTGCTGTTTACATTGCTCTTTTAAATAATTTCTCCAAACCCTTTATTTCCATTTTGAGTCTTTCACTATTACAGCTCTGCATTAGCATATATACTTCATATTCATTATAAAATTATTTAATATTTCCTTTTTCTCTTTTAAACCAGTCCCTAATATTACCATTGAAGGTATGAGGAAAAGTGGGTGATTAGGAGAATGAGTTATCTGGTACCAACCACTTTTAAACATATTGCCTCTCTAAAGTTTCAGAGGAACCTTTGAGAGCAGCAGCTGTGTGACAACACAGTCAGATTTCTTCTTCCTTGCAGATAATCCCCAGTCCTACCTAATCTCTCTGTCTATTCACCTGTGACATGTATAAAGTGTCAATCAAAATCATACCTCAGACCTGATCCTAGCACTTCTTCTGTAAATATGTGATTCTCCACCACTACTCCGCTCTCATGAGAACCAACCTGGAGTCCTACATCCAGCTCTGGGATCCTCTAGCACAAGAAAAACAGGGACTTGTTAGAATAGGGCCAGAGGAGGGTCACAGGAATGGTCAGAAGGCTGGAGCACTTCTCCTATGAAGACAGGCTGAGAGAGTTAGGGCTGTTCAGTCTGGAGAAGAGAAGGTTCTGGGGAGACCATTTATCAACCTTTCAATATTTAGGACAGACTTTTAAACAAAGTCTGTAGTGACAGGACAAGGAGCAACTGTTATGAACTGAAAGTGGGTAATTTAGATAAGAAAGATATTTTTCATGATGGTGAGCTGTGGATGCCCTATCATTGCAAGTGTTCAAGGCCAGGCTGAATGGGGCTTTGCCCAACCTAATCTGGGGAAATATGGCCCTGACCATGGCAGAGGGTTGGAATAGACAATCTTTAAAGCTTCCTTCCCACCCGAACAACTCTGTAATTTTATGATATATCCACACTCTAATGACAGCTGTTACATGAGAAGTGCAATGGCAAAGTTTTTCCAAAAGGCAGTAAAATCAAATATGCAAAGTAACATACACGTTACCTGGAAACATCCTATCAGGAGAATATTCACAGTCAGAAACTGAGTGGTAGGGATGGGAAACACTGATCGCCATAACGTCTTTCAAGTAGAAATGCTGACAGAGAACAGCAATTTCTTCCCTCACAACCTATATTACCATTTCTCTAACTAGGACACTTTTTATTTTAGAAGTTAATGTTTCATTAGCTCTTTTAATCAGAAAAAGTACTGAAGCATAAGCGTACAAGTAACCTTCAGGCTTTAACCAGCATATTTTTTGAGTTGTGGTGCTTTCAATAATGCCTTAGACTACTGCTAGTAGAATCATGGCCAAGGATGGGAATAAAAAGCTGAAAATAGAAAATGAGAATTCACTCCATCTCAGGAAACCTATGGGACAGATTGGATTTAGCTCAAATAGAATCAGAGAATCATAGGATGGTTTGTGTTGGAAGGCAGAACCTTAAAGATCATCTTGTTCCAACTCCCCTGCCAAGGGCGGGGACACCCTTCACTAGACCAACTTGCTCAGAGCCCCATGCAGCCTGGCCCTGAACACATCCAGTCATGGGAAGGAAGAAGACTAAGTCACCTTAATTAATTTTTTTCTTCATACCATCAAAAACCCACACCCAGAAAACCCCTCTGTTTCACCTTCAGAGACATTTATGTCCAAGGTACAAATACTATTATAAAAAAAAAAGAAAAAAAAAAGGGAGATAATTCCTATAGATAAAACCAGCCAATGCACTGTAGCCAGGCACAAGGGATACATCAGGAAATCATGGGAGATGCAGCCTAGGTGAATCTTCACACTGTTAGGCAATACTTTAGTCCTCAAATGAATCTCATTGTTGCTGGGTAATATTGAATAGTTATCTCTGCCCAACAGGTCAAGTTTACCTTTAAACTCCAAATGAATACCCTTAAGTTAATAACAGTAGTTTTAGAACATTCCAAAGAGTTAGTGATTATTGTATTATTGAGTGGAATTCTTCTTCCTCAGAGAATAACTGCAGGGCAGTTTTTTCTGAATATGTATTTTTTCCAGATAATAGTAATATGTATCAAATGGCTTGTGGACAATCAACTAAAGACCAACAAAAACTGCTTGGACCTTAAACCCCACAATACCCAACTGAACACTGGAGCTGGTGTATAAGGATCCTATTACAAGATTATATCATTTTTATAGTGTTTATTTAAGTGCTTTCTGGTCCTAGAATGACCGTGCTTTTAGAACACGATAGTACACTTGATACAGAGAAGGACAAACAATTCTTTGTTAAAATATTTTTGTACCAAATTTATCATTTTGAAGATCCAGATAAGTTTCAGTCTTTAAATAAATCTTTGCCTCAAAAACATACGACATTCTGCGTATTTACTTGCAGAGATACTAAATCATCAAAACTTGTAAGCACTATCAATTATTCACAGTGACTGTGGTACAAGCTTGGATACCTGCAGTTATTAATTTATGGCATAAATTCACCCAGATAAGAAGACTGGAAAGAACAATAAAGTCCTATGTGTTTTGTTGGGAAATTGTAGTGGGGGCCTGAACAGCTGTTTACTGTCATCTGGATTTCCAAAACAAGACCATCCATCCCCAGTTTACAGACAAATTCAGATCTATTGGGCAACAGAATAGTCTGCTAAAAATAACCTTTTTCTTGCATCAGAGCAGTGATTAAATCACGCCAAGTTCATATAACTCAGCTGTCCCATTTATTCTGCCGTGCTCTATAGTAAATTCTTCTTCACAGATCCTAATTCACAAGGTACTAAAACACATACACAACTTTAACCACCCAAATATGGCAGGAATATTTGGGCCTTCACAAAGTAGACTGCGTAGACTCTGAAGATTCTGTTATTCATTGAAAATTCTATGTAGAATCATAGAATTATTTAGATTGGAAAAGACCTCTAAGATAATTGAGTCCAATATTGAAAGCATCATAGAGAATTAAGTAAAACAACTGAGAAAATTCCACTAATCAAAATTCCACTAAACAATACTTATGAAAAACTACAGCTTACTGTTTATACCATATCATGTGTACCAGGGTACTAAAATTTTAACAATCTTAAAACTTTAATAGTTTTTTGGTTAAAGTCGTAAGAAAGGGAGAATCGACAGAGTTTTTAATTTTTAACTCTTTTTCAGGAGTATCTCCAGCACAACAGAACAACAATATAAAGAACCTGCCTAACCAGACAAATAGCTCAGATATACATTCATATATTCCAAAAGGAATACTACACTTACTTGGTACTTTGACTGGTACTTAAATTCTGCATCCAGTTCAAAAAATTAGGGTTTTTTACTATGTTTCAAGGGACATAACCTATAATATGACATAGAATGTTGTTAATTCATATTTAAGCATAGCAAAACATATGTAAACAAACATATTTAAATAAACATATTTCATCTATTTGCTTACAGGGTCTTTTTTTTATTAGTAGTTCATTAAATAAAGCAATTAAAAATTCTATCATATAACTCCACATCTTGAATTAGGCAGCAATAACTATGTTGCTTTTCTATGGACTTTACACCACCACTTTCTTGCAAAACACTGTTAATTATAAATTTGACCCACTGTGGATCCAACTGCAAGGGAATGCTCCTATTACTTTCCTATTTTAGCTTAATTGCAGGGTTTATAACCATACAATAAAAGAGAATGGCACAAATATGTTTGAAAGTGATAAAATGATAAGATCAGAACTGCAACTTTAGAAGATATTATCCGTGCAGTCAAGTTTATCCTTTGATATAGGGAAATTATTTTCTTTAGTTCAAACACACAGAAAAACTGCACTCTTTAATTTATGATATGCAAATTCAAAGCAAATGCAGAGTCTCTACATGAGCAGGTTGCATGATCTAGCCTCATGCATCCAAGCAATCTTAAACAAGAGCAAAATCACTTTCTATAAACATTCCAGAAATATATTAAGAAAAATACAAGAAACAAAACATTCACATAATCCTTAACAGGAATTAAAATGCCATGGAGAACCTAGAAGCTCAGAATTGGAACCAACTCTTTGAAATGTTTATAAACACAAACATAGAGCATATTATCATAGTCTAAACTTTCAAAAAGTACTGAACATTCTATTGAACATTTCCAGCCTTTAGCATTATTTCAATATGGCTGCATAAGCCTAGTGATGCTTTCAGCCAACTCATTTGCCTCTCTACTTAGGTGTAAGAAGATATAGTAATGTCATTTGAAGAATCATTCCAATTTTAAAAACAGATTTACAGCATTTCCTCTTAGTACCTGGCCAATGCAAAGTCCATCAAACCATTATTTTTGAGATGATCAAACAGCAATATCATAATATAGTGTATTTTTTAAAAAATATCAGCAAAAGGTAGGACACGCTAAAGGGAGGGAAAAGAAAAGAAACTATCATATTTGAAAAGAAATCTTAAGCTAAATGTTTCTGTTCTACTTTTGTTATTAGTGTCCTTAATAAAAGAATACCCTGGGAAGTAGAACAGTAAATTATATAGAGTATGTAGAAACATTGGTGGGGAAAAGACTAGAGATGCGCCATTCTCTTGAAAAGGTATCAGTCACAAAAAAAAGTTTTACCTCATAGATATATGAAAATGTTGAGAAGTCTATCAATCCTTCTTGAAATATTGTGTTAAATAAGGATGTTTCCTGTCTTCAGCGGTATTTGCTCAAAGTTAAAAGATGACAAACACTTACATGTATAGCCAAAAACAGAATTACCATTAAGAATCCTTAGATTAAGAGAAATGGGTGTATTTGACAGTAGCTTAATCTCTAACTATGAGAGTCTCTTAGTTATTTATCTTTTTTTTTTTTTTAGAAAGTGTTTTCATAATGTTAAAGTCAGAGCTACATTGTACTGCTCAGAGAGGAACAGATCTACAGTTCCCCTGAGAAAACTGGGAATGGCACAGCTCCTCTCCAGGCATCCAAATAGGTGCCAGAAGTAAGCAAATGATGCATCCAATTCCTCCCCAGCATGCCTGGCATTTGCTATCATGGCTCATGGAGCCCATCTCTCTAATGTCCTTGGAGCAATATGCTAGCACAAGGGAGGGATGAGAGAAGTATCTGTACCTTCCACTGTAACCTTTTTTCTCATGCAAGAAACAAAGAATAACTCTTGTTGTCCTTCCAGAGCTTTATACCATGGAAAGACAGTGCTTCAGTTTATATTTGCTGTTCACCATAAGGTCACCTACTGCTGGAGTCTGGGACTCAGCAACAACCAGCAAACACTGACTTTGCAATGACTTCTGCTATAGCATCATAGTTGAGACCATGGTGTGTGCTCAATAAGCTGAACATTCCCTTCTGTTTTCACTAGATATGCCCCTAATCTTCCTATTTGTGGAGAAAATACTTTTAACATGCAGCCACATTAGTGTGGCTATTAGATATTCTCACCCCTAAAAGCGTCTCCCCAGAACAATGGGATGTGGGGTGAGACACATTAGAGTTTCTCAACATGAGAACTCCTGTGAGGAGAGCCCCTGCCTCACAGAAATGAAAATAAACCTTAAAGAAACTTCTGGTTTGAAACTATTGGGAACTTGTTTGAATTAAGAAGCTGGAGATTATAAAAACAACTAGAAACCCTTTTGCAGATCATCATCAAAGGGGGAAAATACAAAATGAGCTGTGAAGGTACCCCTTGACCTAAACTGTTGGACACTGTTGGAAGAAACCCAATAGGCTGTGGGGTCTGCAGGTGCAAGCACAGAAACCAGATGGAGATCCTGTGGTTTGTGTTGCCATGGCATAAGGGGCAGGAATGTAGGGCGAGGCATAGGCCATGCAGTCTAGTTCTCCTACCTGATACCCAGAAATGTTTTGTACAAACCAAGTACACTTCCTACCAAGAAATGATCTCTACCATGTGTCCACAAAGAACGGAAGATTTGACCCCAGTACCACCCACAGCACTTTACACAATAATGGTTAATGAGGTATAAAAATGTACCCCAATTTTACACCTAACCTGAAGATGAGATTTCAATGTGGAGTTGCAGGGACAGATTGACAAGCTTGTCCTCCTTGCCCTCCCCGGAAGGGAAACCATTTGATAAGCCTGTTCTAACAGTAATTGTGAGACTTAACTTGTAATATAGTTCTACCAAATAAAATTTTTAAAGAAAAATGCTAAAAGCAGAATTTTTTTATGAAATAAATGTCTCCAAATGTTTTGATTATTCAAAAAAATTCATTTTTGTAAACAAAATATTTCATCCCAGTTTGAGTTTTTATATTTGCAAACAATGGAATTGTATATAAAGTTTTAAAATTGTATTTTTAAAAATTAAATACTCTACCGTTTCTTTCTAAAAAGTCAAAATGGAGCAGTCTATTTATTTTTTTAATGAAATTTCTCTTCAGATTGTCACGTTTCCACAAAAGAGTTCACTTTAAATGAATCAGCATTTTCTAACTAAGACATACTCCATCAGAAAGATTCTGGTCAGCTCTACTCAAAACAAGTGAGAAAATATTTTAACTATTTAACAGGGATTACCATCAAATCAAATCACTGCACAAAACTCCATCAAGCAGCCAGCAGTACTGCAGCTGAGCCAGGCTTCCCCATCCACTGTCTGTCTTCCACTCCTCACCTGTCATTTTAGCACCTTTGTCACCCAAAAATAAGGTACTGAAAGACTTAAGATGAACAGCACCAAACCAAGGCAGTGAGAAGAGGGGTTGGCAGGGAGAAGCAGCTCTGTATTTGTAAAGATTCAACACCAGTAAAAAACTTTCCCTAGAAAAGAACTTGTCCTACTGAAGTGTTGGCTGTCCTAACAACTGAGCTGTCAAGTGTGGAGGAACTTTCCACACGGACCACTATCAAAAAGCAAACATAAACTGGAAAGACTGTAAACTGTTATAATATCAGAAATATATAGTAAAAAAGGTATGAAAAAGGCCATAGAAACATCTGGGACAGATACCAAATGGCAGATAATGTCCCAAAAGAGAATATAATTCTGCAGCTTCTAAGCAGAGCTAAGTGAAAGAGAGAAGTCTAATCATTTTCAAACTCATTGAATCTCAGGACTACATTTAAATCTGTTGTAAAAGAACATAAATGCATTGGTTCAGTCTGATGCTGGTTTTTAGTCTCTGCTATTCCAAGGCAGCATCAGCCACACAATTCCCATGAAAAGAAGCCAAGCATTTGCAAACTCATGCTGAGTACAAGGATTACATCATTACCATATCAGAATGCCCTCGGATCTCAGCAAACACACAACACATTCATTTGCAATTCTTACTTTAAAATATGGCCTCCAAAGAGTATCTTAATTCAGGTTTCACAACTTTAGGTAGTATTTTTCCTTTCTCTGCCTGCACTACACATTGCAATGACATGAAAAACAAAAGGCCTTTAGATGAATTGTTGTTAAGATCTAGACTGTTGTCTCCTTTGGCCATTGCTCTGGGAAGAACTTTAAAGTACCTTAAAGCTGCTAGAAGCCCAAAGTCTGTTTTATATTCAAGTACATTTAAACTAAAAATCACTTGAAATATGCATTAGCAGCCTGTGCTAACCCCAGCTTATGACATACTATCCCCTTGCTATTAAAACTAATCATATAACAACTGATCAGTCCAGTCTCAATGTCTCTTTGTGATGTATTTCTTGACTTACCAGTTTTCATGTTTCTCATAAATTCAAGCACATTATTCCCCCTCACACAAAGTCTTAGAGCAAGGAAGCTTTCATCTTTCTCATATAATCATTTGGGCAGTAAAGGAAAATTTCTCCCAATCCTTTTCATCTATTTCTCTCCTATGCTTTATAATAAAACCTTTCAAATTTTCTGAATTGATCCTTTGCCTGGGGAAGTGGAAACAAATAAATGCCTTCCTCCCAAACGCTAACAGCTACCAGTGACCTGAGATAAGTTACCTTCAGCAGAACCCGAGTCCTGGTCACTGATGGATCTCTGCCTGCCTAATTAAACTGCGGACAGCGAACTCTAGGCTATAACACTGCTCCTCACAGAGCAGCAATTCATCATTTTGCCACGCAGCTCATGTTGTCAGGACAAGTTTTTGTCTTTTTTTAACATGCCAGTTTTTGTTTTGATAGGTGACTTTTAATTGAACCATAATTCCATTGCTGCCAGAGTTTGAAAGGACTAAAGTTGTAAATCATAAATCCATATCCTCTTAGCCCTTATTCTCTTAGAACAGTGCAGATGTGTGCCTGATGCTATTTGGTTTCCAAAAAAAATGAGCTGCTATAAAATGATACATACTACAGCATGAAGACACAATAATTATATATGTAGATTTATAAAAGAGGAATAAATGTAACAGGTGGTGAAATAAGCCACCTGATGAGCAAGTAATGATGAACCCTATTGGACTGGTTATAACTTCTTTATTTGAGCTTAAATCCTTACAGGTCTCACAAATTGAGAAAAGCTTCAGTAACTTCAAACAACTGACTATAATGATAGGTAATTTTCAGTTAGTAAGAGTGTTTTATGGCTACTGCAATTAGTAAGTAAGAGCAAGTAGAAGTCTTGAATAACAGCTCAACTCCTAGATATAAAAACCTGTAAAATTAGGGAATACATATATACATATATAAAACATTGCTAGAGAAAGGAGTGATAGCAAAAAAGACAGATTAACCATCAAAAGCCATGAAAATCTGGCATTTAACAAAACAGAAACTTTTCTAGGTCTCATATTACAGCAAAGCAGTACAACATTACACCCAAGACCCCATCCTACCATAAGCATCGATATCCATGGTAAAATCCTTAGGGATGCATAGAAGTGGAGTAAGAGGAAGAATATTCCTCTTTTTTATTGCACAAAAAAAATCCCTATTTTTTTCTTAATAATGCATCTGTTTTCACTGGTAATAAGCGATTTTTCATATGGGCATTTTTTTTTATAAAGGCATCAGGTATGTTAGTTGTGAGAGCTCAGTCGCTTCCTAATCTTTCTGTGATCATACCCTTATTTTCAGTTTTATGGCACGTTGCACTAGAATAATATCTATTGGTATTGTACAAGTACTATAGTTCTAAGTAATTAACACATGGATAATAAAGCCACTGCATCTTAGGTTAGATCTCTCCAGTCTATCCCTCTTCATACTGCAAACCTGTTTTTTCATACAACCACAGAAGTTAAACTCCAGTTATTCCAGCTAAACATTATAGAAATAATTTGTAATTAACAATCACTGTAGAAAACAGTAGTTTCATTATATTACTTTTAAATTGAATTGAGGAGATGCATAAAGCGACAAGGCTTTGGCTTTGAATATCCTTTCCGCTTTGAACAATTTCAGCAGAAAATTGGTTAAAAATCTGAAATTAGTCTCAACCAAAGTAGCTGTCATCTAATTGCTTGTCTTTTGCCTGCCTTCTTATTTAAAGGAGGTAGTATCTAAAATTATTCTACTTTTCAATTTTGCAGTCTTCAGATCACAAAGTCATCCTGCACACAACTTATTTTATAATATGATAACTGATGGAGTATTGCTATGGTTTTAATCTTTCTGAAACTGCAGTTTTGAAATTAGAGACATTTATCACTCCATTTAACCATCTACAAAGATATGAAAAACTGTTTAGTCAGTATTTCAAGAATTCAATCACACCATCATGACATGTTCTTTCCAAGCATTAACAGACAGTTCACCAGCTCTGTCACCTCATGCAGCCGAATGCAATTGACAGAATGACAAATCTTCTTCTGAGGAGTCTGAGTCACATCAAATTAGTCACACAGAGATGTTAGTAACATATAACCTGCAAAGATGTAATGTCTTTCTGATTTTATATTTTCCATGTTGTTATTCAGTCACTGCTATACAGATACAGATAGAATGTCTTTTTGATTTTAAACTACTCCTGCTACCACTTGTGTAAGGTTTGATAATTAGTTTTAAGCTAGGGCAAATAATAATATCTGAAGTTGAAGATATGAAAATGTATTTAGCAAAAACTAGTTTGTACAAATATTATGCTATTTATTATCCACCAGCTTTTTTATACATAGAATTTGCTTTAGCTTCAATCTACAAAATCAAACATCAAAAGCAGTGTATGTTCCAGCTGGACAATTACATCCAAATTATACGAGAATCTTATTCGAACTTGGTCCTGCAAAGCTATGTGGAGCTCTGTGTTGAAATGATAATTTGACTTACAGTATGGGTGGTTTTGCTCCAGAACAAATTCATAAACCATCAAAAGAAAGCATAAAAATCATACTATGATCCATTAGCCCCACCAACAGTTCTGAGATACACATTTAAAGCACAGTGTCAGTCTCAATTTTGTAGCTTATTGGGGAATAAGTCTTTCTGACTCCTCTACATGGCCAGGCTTAGATTTTGACATAAAGATACCCACCTAAGGACTTAAAGGAAGATTTTTGTTAGCTGAGTTTCAGAATAAAGGGAAGGAGTCTACATGAGGTTTCCCATTACTTGACATGAATAACTTCTGTTTTAAGTACACAGGCAGCCACCATTAAACAAAAGGAAATGGTAAAATAGGCTAAGAATAAAAAATTCAAAATTATATTACTGTTTATTTTTATTTTTATGATCTCAAAAGTGACTTAAGTATCTTTAATTAACACACACAAATGGCAGTCATTCTTTCAGCATTGCTTTTGTCATTTGAGAACACTTGCAAATGTTAATAAAACATACAATCTACTAGAGTTCTTATTTCTTCCTTTCAAAGTCTTACCTTTGCTACAGTGTTTGAGCGCCTACAAGTTCATTTTTAAGAACTCAGTTCTAAAGTCCCAGATATTACTGTGCAATGTCTTCAGAACAGAAAGCACTTTGGATCCTTAGTGATGCCATGCACCATGCTGGAGGTCTGGGCTCTTGTCTCTGTGCATCTCTGTGACCTCAGTAATTTGGGGTTTTTTTTTGGCAAACTCAAACTGCTTTTATAGGACAACAGTTATGATTTTCACTTTAGTCTTCCTCTCTCCCTCAGCTGGTTGTTCCCGTATCTCAATTAGGCCCTTTGGAACACAGGACCAGAAAAACATTACCTTCAGCCTTCAGTGACTGAATTCAAGCTCCACATATTCTTTTCCTCTGTAAAGTGCAGCATTCCTCAATATATTGCTGCACTTAATGTATGGAGAACCAGTGCATCATACTGAAGAACCAAGTTCATCTTGCAAGCTTTTCCACACTGTGGGCCCTCACTTCTATGTACCTATCATTTCTCATGGAAATTAAAGGAATTGCATATCTTTGACATCTCCAAATCTCTGTTGAATTTGACTGTAGATGACAGAGCAATGAAAAATATAAAAGAGGATCTCATTGGTTTACACACTAGCTGATAAAGAAGCTGCTTTAATTTTACTACTTTGGAAATATGGGCCTGGTACGAAGTTCTATGCAGTAAGGGATACAAAGCTTGTTACTGAAATATTAACAACATTCTCTTACTGCTTTTTACAGTAACAAACCTTAAATTTGACCCCCAGTTAATACATTTTCCTTTGAAGTATAAGGATCCAGAAGACTTGATTATTCTTTATCAACCTACCATTGACCTGTACTTACTTAATGAGACATCAAAACTTTTCCTAACTCCACCCGTTAAGTACTGGATCTAAAATAACTTTACTTAAGGCATTGATTTCTTTTCCACTGAGGTATTCTGGCCCCTCCAAGTAGAGTGCTAAATCTTGATGTCAGTTCTTGGACACTAAGCAATGCCTCCAAGCTCTCAAGACAATCATAGCTGAATACTGAGGCTTTACTAAATCCACTCAAGTAGAGGGATGTTGCTGCCAATTCAAATTATTTATCTGCTCCTATAATTCAAGCTGCAAACCACCACAGTCAGTATAAATAAATACTGGTATTTGTTCACAAAATATGTGTGCCTCTGAAGTTAATTTGTATTTGTACACAAATTTGATTTCTAATTCATATGTGGATTTTTCAACAATGTTCTTGCTATTCTGATTTTAAATTATGTATTAACTGTTTAGACAAGTCTTTTCTTTAATGCCAGAGAGGTAAGATCAGGGATGAACAAAATGAATTTGCCAATAACTAGTATTTGAATTGGCTTAAATGAAAGTGCACTTTGTCATTTATCCTTCTATATGGCATTGTGAATTTGCATAATGGTGTATGATAACAGTTATAAAAAGGACACTCTGTCATCTTAAAGAAATTAAGCCAATTGCCAAGACAACTGTGAATGACTTCAGCAGCATTGAAGATAGCCTCTACTGCTGTAGTCTATGTACCTCAATTTAACGTGTATATTCCCAACATTAAGCTAAATTAATGCTGGAAAACATTAGGGTTTTTTTAATACTTTATATTTAAATATAGCTTCAAAATCTTTTTAACTGTCCATGAAATAAAAATGTTTGCTCAGAGCACAAGAGAGGGATTGTTGCTTTTTTTTTTTAACACTGCAGTCCAGTCCAAATATTTTAAATCAGGTTTCTTTGTCTTTGTGCAATGTTTAGTTTATCTGTTTCCTCTGTATCAGTGGAGATATGCTGGACTTGCACAGGTGACAAAGACAAGAGTAAGGGTCACTGCTCCCCAAATATCTAATTACTATGTTCTAATGCTGCTCTTGTCCACTCTTGGCCATCTCTCACTTCACCTAACCAAAAAATTCCTAAATTGAAAAAAAATCCTGTATAGGCTTAGCTAATACTATCCTTCTATGCTGGAACTACCTTCCTTGTCTAGCAACAAATCCTTCTTTTCCTGCACACATTTAAGGCTGGTCTTTTAACACTGCCATCTGCCTCCTATCTTCTTCTGTGCATTTATTCACATTTTATTCAGTTCTTATTTTTTTTAAATACATCTAAAAACATAACAGGGTATTTTCAACACGCCAGGCTTGCATCAGACATCACACAGTGATAATCATTCTCCTGGAGTAGCAAGTTATCTACCATTATTGCTGTCCTATGTCTAAGAGGGTGTGGGCACAGCCCGGCCCCGGGACACGTGCGTCGCGACAGCACAGCCTGGGGCCTGGCCCCGGGAGCTGGGGCCCGGCCCTGGGCGTGGAAAGGAGCGAGAGAATGGGAGCTTCGCCTGTGCGGACAGTAACATCGTAGGAGTTGAGATGGGAGCCCCGGAACACACAGAAGAGAAGGACAACTCTAAACCCGGGCAGATGGAGCTCGTCAGCCCTGTAAGGCCATCCATCTAAGAGAAGGTCACTCTAAACAAACCTACATCCTGAGGACCTCACTGCCACTGTCCGAGCTCGCTCAGCCCCAGCAGATGAACCTCAGGATTAAAGGGTGGGCTCAGTTCAGCGCACACTGTGTCTCAACTAAAAAATCCACTGCGCAGGCTCGAAGGCCTTACCCGCATTTGCAAAGCCCTGTATCACCAGCGTGCTTGCAACAAATGTGGGTAAAGACCTTTCCCGAATCTTCGTTTGTGAAGACTGGCCATGAAAAAAGAAATTAATGTCTAAGAGCTTGTCAGTGCCTGCGGGTAGAGACCTGTCTTACATTTCAGTCACACATTATTTATACAAGTTATTATTGTTAATTATACATGTAGTCTTCCCATTTCTTATATTCATCTTCCCGTCCATCCAACACTCTGTGACTACGTTCATTTCCCTTGTCATTCCCTTTGTCTGTGACAGCCTCTCCTTAAACCCTTGCTACAACTTTGAATATGTTTCCTTATCCCATCTTACTGTCACAACAATAATAACCCTTTTCACAGCAAGTGTTAGGAGAATGAGAATGCAATAAAGAAGAAAATAACACTAATAATTTGTGGAAGTATGCTATGTTGATCCTCAAGAGCTGCTTTGTCTCTTAGTAACTGGCAACAGGAATTAAGATGACAGAACAAATCACTGGGAGCGTAATAAAGTCAATGATAATGAAAGGTTTGTATAATCCCTCAGAAAAAAAAGTGTTATCATAACAAGGCAACATTTTTTCTTCTCACCAATTCAGGGGTTTTTGGTATGATATGCTTGCAAAGGGCTTACAGGGAAACAAACTCCAAATTTTAATTCAGGAACAGAATTTTCAAACACCTACTCAAGAAAGAGAAGGAGGGAGCTGTGTAGAAGAAGGAAATCCAGTACAAAATACTGTCTAATCTATCTTTGTGTGTGTTTAAATAAACATTGAGAGAATATTCTTTAGAGAAAAAAACCAGAAAATAATATTTACTTCGGATTTTTATCATATAACTTTACAATTAGTCAGAAAAGACCCCTATTCTTGTAATTTTGTTAATGTGTAACTCCCATTTCTGCAATGGAATGTACATCACAAAGCACCAGAACATTTTAAAATAACAATGAAATTCTGTGCGTATTGTATGTCATGCCATGGGACACAAATACAACATGACATACTACATTACCTTCCCAAGGTATCATTATAACTATTACTATGTCTTCTGAACTTTGATTTAAAAAACACAAAGTGTTAACAATTCAAATCCTAACCAAATAAAAAATTACTTTTTTATTGGTGCTATCTCTGGGGATATGTTTATAATTGAAATGTTTGTTTTTTGAACACTTTGACATTATTTCTCATTGAAATGAGCATGAGAAATTGTTCATCAAACGCAGAGGGGAAAAAAAAAAGGATTAACATTTTAAAACCTGTCTCAGGAGCTTGACTTACAATTGAGGTAATTTCATAGCCAGCTAGAATTTAACTCCTTGTAGATTCTAAATGGCAGCTCTCACACTGCTCACAGAAGAAGAAAAAAATGCTAAATATATTTATTTTCTAATGACCTAAACTTTAAATGGAAAGGCTTCTACTTTAATATAACAATAACTTTTTTTTTCTGATTTCTTTTTGTGCAAGAAAGTAATTCTGACAAGGCTTTACAGTTACATTGCCATGGTACTACAGTTTCTTCTGCTCTTTCTGTCCCTCCAGGTTCTTTTCTGTTCTACCCTCCAAGCTTCTTTCTTTTTCTTTTCTTCTTTTCTTATTCCCTTATTTTCTCTCCCTTATCTCTTTTCCATACTTCTATAATTACAAAAAAAGTCCTATAAAACTTAAGAAGCCTTCAGATATATCATTACTAATATAATTACGGTATGGAGAGCATAGTGATATTTGAATGTAAATTAGAGTGAGTTTTTACAGTTCATTAGAAAGACTCAGGGATTGCATTTAGTTTAATCAAAGCTTGAGTGCTCCCAGTATACACAGCACATACCCAGTGAAAAAGCGTTAATACAGACCCAAAGATTAAAGATGAATGTCATGCTTTGCATCCATTTAAAGGAGTCCACCCAGGGTGCACCACAGACACTCATACCTAACAGCCTAGTGGAGTTGAATTAAAAATAATTGCATGTAATTCATTAGTTTGAAAATTAGCATATATTACTTCATTTTTCCTCCTTTCTGCAATCATTTCTCCCACAGACAAACATGTACTGGGGAGATGCTTGTCCCTCATCCTGCTAGTGTTTACCAGGCTCCCGCCTGATGGCAACAAGCTCCTTCATCCAGCTTCTGCTTCATCTGACCTAAGGTCACTTCAAACGTATTTGGCACTTTAGCTGGCAGAAGGAAGGGTGGTTTCCATCACTAATTCCCTCCTAGCACTGGCACTGTTTCAGGCCTTTAATGCACCCTGGAACTAGCGGGAATGGCTCTCAGAACCAAAACACCTGGGAGACCCAGCTCCATGCACTATATACTGTGAGCACGCCCTGTGCTTACAGCATATAGGAAACACATCCCTCACCTGGTCATTGGAAAATTGATTATCTCATTCTTTAGGTAATCAAGCAAAATACTGAGTGCCTTTCCTCTCAGAAAACACCTAAGTGGAAATTTCCTACAATCTCCCCTCAGCTGCTGTTTTTCTACTTAGATTTCTTTTACAATACCTAAAAATATTTAAGATGATAATCCAACTGATAAATTGGATTTAGTGTTAAAAGTTAAATGCAATTGTCATACCATGCTAAACTACTTGCTCTAGAGAAGTGAGTTTTCTCACATTACTTTTCTCAAACAATCTTCAAGTATTAATAAAGGGGCCATATAGAGCCAGAGAAGATCCCACAGAACACACAGCAGCTCAGTATGTGCACGTTTGCTGGAATACATCCACTGGCTTCTTTGGGATGTGGAATGGGCAGCTGCTGCCAAGATCATTCTTTAAGGAGATTACACTAGAGTATATATAATTCAGGGCATGTATGTGAGTGCACATACATGTCTTGCAAAAACATACTGAAGAATTCACAGTTTAATATTGAAAGGTACAAGCTGCAGGAGATATGGCTGATTTTAATCAAAGGTCATAGAACATTGAAGACAGTATTAATCTTGTGGCTGCAGCAAGAATAGGGTAGTAGTACCCAAGTGCTTCCCTCACGTGGTCAGAGAAGAGTCTGGAGCTACCACTGCTTCCTGGTTTCAGGGCCACGTTATCCTGGCTTTAATCAGTTTATCATCTGCACAAACTGGGCTGGATTTCACTGTTTGGAAACCCCTGGTGTGGCTTTGTGTTAAGTTTTTGCCCTAAAAATAGGAGCTGATAACAAAAAAATTGGCAGATCCTATAATAATAGCAAACAAAGCCACTGGAGAAATGTAAATAAAGCCTAATAGTTACTCTTTATTTCATTGTTAAAGAGCCATGGAAGAGATGGGTAACACTTTTGTCCTTAAGCAGCAAGATCTGCAATCAGGTTTCTGAAATGTTCCTCATTTGTCTCTCTCATAGGAGTTTAAGTATGAAGCTTGCCAAATGAACCAAGAAAAAAAAAAAAGGGTAACTGTGAATGCCGGAAAAAGAAACCACAAAGAATACGTTCAAAGTACTACATGGGGCACAGTTTAATTGAATTGTGATTTGTTGGTCTTGTAAGCACTCTCCAGAAAGGAACGTCATGCTAATCAAAAGCTGTCCAACTTCTCCTTATTTTCAGCAGGAAAACTTTAAATGAGATGGTTCAGGATTTTGATTTCAGAGGGGTATTGGATCACATTCACCCACAGGGCATTTAAATATAAAAATCTATTTATATGCAAATTCTTTAGTATTTCATGTAAAGTGGATTTTTATAAAGTGACCATTCAATACTATAAGTTTTCATGTTGATAAAACATCTTCAGTCATGGTAAATGAAGGAATAAGTATAATCAGCACAGTTTGGTTAGCTAGATCCTGGACTTTCTTGGGGCATTCCTATGTGTTCTTGAAATATGGAACTGTAAAGTTAACAAATTGTCTTTTATAGAAGTATGCAGGAAGAGAAGTCCTCAGAAAAGGCTTTTTTGATCGCTGTCACCTTAATTGGAGAGATAACTAATACTTGGGAAAGTTCAGAATATGTTGCTCCTAAGTCAAAGGAAATGAGAACATGCTTTTGCTACAGAATCAGATCCTTCAATCTTTTTTCTCTTTTTTTTTTTTTAGAAAACTTGAGACAAATAACCTAATGTCCAAATTTTACCTTGTCCACCTTTTGTCACACAATAGTCTTTATATACCTGTAGAAGAAAATGATTCATTATCAGAGAGCACCTCTGGTTGCAATGAGGGAACATTTGCAACAGATATTCCTTTTGATAGCAGCTTCAATACAAACATGTAATTTGGGATTGAGCATACATTTCTGTCATTCACTCACTGTGAAATTCATTAGTAAAACTAAATATACATTTGTACTGTCTCTCAGAGTTTTACTGGCAGACATTGAGCACCAGCACAGAATGCCACCATTCACAGTTATTAACACTCCCAAACACAAAACTCACCTCCAGAAATGAATGCCAGAAATCTCAACTCTCCTTGCAGCCCTCCGGTGTTAAGGATTATTACACCAAATAGCTGGAATCTACACCTAATCTTCTCTTTGGTTTTAGAAATACACTAATTCTATTGAAAGACTTTGACTACACTTTTTTTTTTTTTTTTAACTTCCCTCGAGTTTTGAAGGCATCAGAACATTTATCCCCGTTCTGCCTTCTGGAGCTTTGCAATAATCTAGCTGGCCAGGATGAAACTGGTATAATATGATTAGCTAAAGGACACAGAGCAGCTGAGGTGATTAAGAGAAAGAGTTTGGTGATCACAGGTCTTGCCCCCATCCCTGGAAGGTTACAGGCATGATAGCCAATTGCTCTGAACATGCTTGCAGTGGTTATTTGTTTATTTAAACAAGTTACATATAATAGAGCAGTTCCCTCTTTTCCTGGAAACAAGTTAGTGTTTCTTTATATTGTTTATCCCTCCACGGCTGAACTCAGGGACGGTCTTTTAGCAATAATGAAGCATTACAGATTGTGCTGGATTTGAACAATACACAGAAGTGACCATTTCATACATCATCTATCTTCTAAAGAGTTTAATACACATTATTACAGAAAATGACATCATTTATCTGAGTACTAGTACCCTTTCCAGTAAATTAGGTATTAACTCAAGCATATTTGTCTGACAGAAACATTCAGAGCTTTCTTCTAAATTTACCTTATCCTTTTAAGAGGTTAGAGAGAACAGGCAGGTGAATTCACAAATTTAAGTTCATTTAGATAAAAGAGACATTAATATTATTAGTATTTGTTCTAAAATTCTATTGGCCAAATGAATGAAAAACATCATCTTTGCTAATTCTTATTAGTGGGTGATCAACGTGACATTTGAATTTACTGTATATTTAGCATTTAAACTTGGTCTTAGTAGGTTCACAACTGACTGCAACACTCAGTGCCCCTTATTGCCTTCAACTTGTTCTTACAATTCACCTCTCACTTTCATCTATTAGATTGTTCTCCAATACATTAAAAAATAAAATAGATTTTTTTTCTCACCAGACATGCATTATTGCTGATTGGACTGGCAGGAACTGTACTTTTTACATTTTGGTGAAGATTACTATTCTTTGATATCTTTCCCTTTCAGTTGCACATTTCAATAACAACCATATTCTGCTGTATTATTATAGCTAAGTCAAACAAAGCAATTGGTGGAAACATATTTAACGCAGTTCATTAAAATGATGAACTCTCCACTATTTATAATTTCTGTATATCTGTACTGTATTCATGGATTCATTAATTTCTTCCAACAATACCCATTCTTTGGAAACAGATCTGCAAAACTATTTATTTGATGAATGCAATCTTTTTGTTTCTTCTAATTTTCTACAAATGGTACACAGCTTTTATGAATTAGTTCACAATTTCAAGTATTCCACTACTCCGAATAGAGACATTTCATCCTATCAATTTCTCCACATCTTTTCAGTTATTTGTCTACAATCCTAATTCATTTGATCACTAAAGCAGCAGTGCATTTTGTCCCCTGATAAGTTAAAATTTATAGCTTTTAGTATAAATGCATATTCTAATGTGAACGGTGTAGCTTGTATTAGTTTCAATGCAGAAGTTCTTTCCAGCACTCCAGAGAACAGAAAGGTACCTTTTTAACATACAAAATACAGCTCTAATCAGCTCTAACCTTATGAAGCAAGTTTACCCTCAAATATTAAAATCAATAAGTAATACAGTAAGAGCTGAGGCCAAATTGAAACTCAAGATAATTTTTATGATATCTCTCAACAGACAAGATCTGCTAAAATTCTTAAAAGATCTGCTCAACATTTTCATGGGAAGTTCAATCAAATTTCATTCAGTTTCTGATTTAAATTTATATTCTTGCACCTACTACGTTGTGCTATATATAGAAAATTACAAGCTTGTAAATAACTTATCATGTATAAGTAGCATAATTTCAAAATTCTAATAAAGTCACTGTATTTTCTCTAAGTTGTCCTCAGCTAAACATCTATTGAAGTCGTAGAAATGGAATAGGTGAAAAAAGGACTCACTTTCCTAACATGTGAAATGGGAGCATGCTTTGAAATCAAAGAGATTTTCAAAGGTTTGTTGTACTAGAAATAGAAGAAACACAGTCAAATCAAAATCCAACATACACAAGTTCTTAAAATCTATAGTTTTCTACCAAAGAGTATCCCAACCACATACAAGCAGATGAAAAACAAAGATCTAGTGACATCACTCATGTTTTAAAATTCCTTCTTTCTTGGCATTAACTAAAGATTATCATTTGGAATTAGTTTCACAAACATGTACTGAGACATGACACATCATTTACAGGTTTAAAAACATTTCTGTCTTATTTTCTAGCTTTTGACTTAGGATTAATTTTTAAAAAACTTATTTAAAAAGCAGAATGAAGAAGATGTCAACTATAGATACCAACTACACTGTTTGTCTCTGGAGGGATTTATGGAAGCAAACTTATTCTGGACCTTTCTGGAAGAAACTGTAGTGGAAGGTATCCAAATCTTCATTTTAAGTAGACACTAAGATTTGAGAATTATCATTAGTCAATTAGCCATATTCATCCTTTTAATAATGAGTCTTAATAAGGATAAAAGCTTATCTCCTATCCTCAGATGTAATTACAACATACCCCAGATCTCTACTAAGTCTATAAACAGAATACTTGGTTTAATTCTTGACCCTTGGGATCATAACCAAAAGCAGAGATTAAATGAAGTCAAAAACTTTTCAGTAGCCCACTACAATACAAAATAAAATACAGAGAGCATCTGCAATGATTTTGTATTCAGACTTTGTATTGTGTTCAAACACTAATCCTTTCATTTACTATTAAAGATTAATGCAACAAAAGGGTAACTAATTGTAAAAGGGTGCAATAAGGTTTGGGTTAGTGCTCTTTTGTATTAGAGAAAAATAATATGTTTGAGATGGAGAAATTAAATTTTCTGAAAGAGGTCAGCACATGAATCAAATGAATCCTTCTGATTCATGCGGAGTCATGCATTAACCACTTGAGATTTGGAAGGAAAAGACTTAGAGCTTTTTTTCACCCTGTACAGATAATTTCCTTTAATAACTAAGACGGTATTTTGTCTTCAGAATATCAACTTTCCAAATTAGTTGAGTTCTGAAGGTCCTCCAGAGCACAACATCTATGATTAAGCACTTTCTAAAGTTCATTGTATTAGCAAAAGCGGAAATTCCATTATTTTAGCAAGAGCAGGCATGTCAAATTTATCAAGGCATGATAGGACAGGATGGAACAGAGGTGAGGAATCTGTGTTTATAAGTTATATTCATAGGGCACAGAAGTTATTATAAACCTCATTATTATGTGGTACAGTAATCAAAGAAAAAGTATAGCTATTGTGACTCTTGTTAAGTCTAAATTTCGAACAATTACTTTCAAAACTTTTAAAATATAGCAATCTGGAGGCAGCAGAATCATGCAAGTATGATTCCTCCAGCTTGATTTACTCATGAGAAAAGCCCTTGTTTATGACTTACCTTCCTCAGGAGCTTCAGGGGCATGGGAATACATAAAAGCCATGTTATATATAATATATATATAAAAGCAGCATTACAGTCCCTCCACCCAGGTTAAAGCCTCCAGAGTTTCTCCACCCAAATGCTGTCTCTAGACAAACCTAGGAAGAAGCACATGCAGGAGCCTTACAGAGAACCTTACTATGACTCCTTGAGCTACGAGTTAATGCCATGGAGAGAATTACCAACCTTTTCTTATGAACCTTTCACAGTACTGAACCATATTTAGAAGCTCCATGCCTAGCTGTTCAAATAGCAAAGTGACTGATTGTTACTAAGTACTCACTTTTATCACCACCACTTTTCCAGCTGTGCTAATGCACAGCTGAGGATTTTAAAAGTAAGTCACCGGGCTGCCTCTGCATCTGAGCATTCTTGCACCCCACAGCTGTGGCAGATGTGTAGAAAATTACCCCCAGTGTGCTGAAAACTGATCCCTGCCACTGAGACATGGAGCTAGTTACTGCAGAGAAACAGAACTGTGTGGTGCATACGGGAAATCAAAGTGGAGCTCTTGGTGGGTTCTTCTCAAAGTGATTAGTCCAAGACTCTGGACAGTCTCATAGAAGTAGAGGGCTAAGACAGGCCAAAATAACCACTAAAAATTAACTAAGGAAGTAGAACTTGGTGAGATCTGGTATGGCATTTTTCAACACTGCAGTAATACTTGGTTGTAATCCCAGGATCACGCACAGTTTAAATTATATATAATTCCTAATCTTTGTTTCTTCAAGAACAAAAAACAAATGTTACTTTTTTATTTTTAAATAAGATATTTTTGTTCTTCAAAAAGTTCCTAAAAATAGAAATTCCACACTTTGATCAGCTATAAAGGGCAAACGTGACCAAGGTGAGGTGACAAAAATTTATAATAATTTCACAATGTTATCAAAGTGTTTGAACTACCCAACTGTCTCATAATTTTGGGCTCAATTAAATTCACTAACAAGAAAGCAGTTGAACAACACCATACTTCAGATTACTAGTAGAATAACATTGTCATTCTCAGACTAATACATTGTGACAGCACCTGTTTCAAATATATTACTTAAGATCTGAAAGTTTTGATCAAAAAAAACACATCTTTTCCAGAGCTTCCAAACAAATAAAATCATAACAAAATAAGAGAATCAGTAAAGGTCTAAATGTTAATATTGTAGAAGAAGTGAAAATATTTCTCAGTTAATTTAAACATTTGTCTCTATGTATCTTTGACATTTGGAGCCAGAGGAAAGGGTGTTAAGAAGTAATTGCATTTGCTGCCTTCCAGATATCTTATATTGGTTCTTAAGTGGATCTGAATTCAAGAAATGGCTCTGCATGTTTGTTTACATGGGAAAAGTGGTTTTTTGACATTTTGTTCTCTGGTAGCATTTTTATGCTTATGCAGGTACAAATAAATCTTTGAAAAACAAACTCAGTACACATATGAATGAAAAGGGGAAAACAATGCATCACTACATAAAGCACAAGTAGTGTGAGACAGAATGCAGCAAGCAATGCAATCAATAGGCAACAACCCTTATGATCATTACACAGGTGGAATTATGAATGGAAACCAGACTTTTTCCCAACTTGCACTCTCTACCACAATTTTCAAAGGTGCAGATTATGGTATGGTTTAAGCTGCTTCATTTCAAAAACTCAATTTGTATACATTGGTCAAAATGTTCTGCTCAGTTACAACAGAAACATTAATGAGCACATGGTGGGGGGCAGCTTGGGTGTTCAAATGTGTTTGATGCCATTTCACCAAATACTGCCCCAGGAGAGTGAGCGTGTTCTGTCGGTTCTGCCTTTTATCTGCCAGCTCCTGGGATGCCCCAGGCCATCTGAAAAAGTTTTAAATATTTGGGTACCTAAATCACTCCAGTGGTTTCTGAAATTAAAAAAGAAGAAAAAACATACTGACAGGGTTGGGATTCCTTTAAGAGAAAGTCTATACATTTTGGGTTCCAACATAACATACCTTATTTTTATAGTTGTTCATCATGATTACTAGCTAAGAGGGAAACTGGATTTCCTAGGCCAAAGTAAAGAAGGATTGGATGATTCTCCTCTCACTTAACAGCTATTTGCAGTAATTCCACAGATGTTGACATAAGTCTGTGGACAGGATTAACTCTGAAAAACAGAAGTCTATCGAACATACTATTTTTTCTTCTCCATAAATGAAAACTATACGTGCAATTACTCTGTAAGATTTTGAGTCTTGGTTTAATATACAGTAAATGAGGTATCTTGAGAAAACCCTTTAAAATTATCCAAGTGACAAAGTTGGCACAAGTTCCCTTGTGAGCATCATAGATACCTAACAGCAGAAATCAACAAGGGTCACTTTCTCTTCAAAAAATCATGCAAGATTTTTTACCAAATGGGAATGGGAGCTGCATGGCACTCTTTACCCTGCTAGATCAAATGTTGGGTGCTGCAATTCACAGTATCTAAAAGGCTGTGGGATTATTTAAATACTCTCCCTTTTTTTTGTAGCACTAGCTCTAACAAATGGCATTTTAAATGATACTTAACAGAGTGAGTACCTTTCTCACTGGGACTGTAATGGACCAGCACATGCTGGTGCAAACATCATCTGACCTAAACTTCTTTTCATTGTATTACTGAAGTAGGTTTCTGTCTCCGCTAAACAATTACAACAGAGTTTTCACATATTTTTCATTTTACAAGATTGATTAGAATAGTAATTTCTAGATTTCTCAAATATTAATAACTGCAGATGTTCTTAGCTACATACCCCATTTTCGGTTGATTTTTATGTACCAAAGTAACATGTAATAGAAATCTTCAATTTCTCTGTAAGCAAACATGAAATATGTTACAGAAAATCAAAATACAGAATGAAAATTAATATTTTGTTGAGTTTCAAAAGAAGGATCAGCCAGAGTAAGTATAGAGATAGCAGCAGGAAAAAGTTACTAAGTCTAATAACCAGTAATTGAATTCTGTTAATAGAAATTACTCATAAATAAAATAAATGTGAGCAATATCCCAACGTCTTTTGCTAGCAAATCTGGTTTGTACTGTATTTAGTACTCCAGATGAAAATTATTCCCTCCTTGAAGCATCCCTACTTTTTCATCTTGTCTGACCTATACAGCATTAACTTGCTTTGGAATCCAACTAGTTTGCTGTTTGAGGCAGGGGGAGGGTGGCTGCTACTTCTGCAGATGGTGGCAAAGAGCACTGAGCTATCCAAGCAGCTGAACTAGAGCCATTCACCCTCTCCAGCACCCCCCCTCCCTGGGCACTGGCCCTCTCTGTGCCTTATGGGCACAGCTCCAAGTCCTCATGTTTAAAATGTGATTTTAAAATATGATGTGATGGAAGAAAAAGATTATCAAAAGCTAGCAAACAGAAGGGTATCACTGGAAATTCTTGAGGTCAGCAGAGGATGAAAACACTTGTCTTCAGTTCCTGTCCTCTGTCCATGTTTTGGATTAATGGGACTCAACATGGCTCTTTGTGTGTGTTCAGCCACATCCTGGACTCAGATTCCTGAACTGCCTTTCCTAGTTGGGAACCTGGGACAACAAATAGCCCAAGTCCTGCCAAGTACAGTGGCAGACATTCAAAACTAAATGCCAGCAATAAAGCAGCACAGGATGGATGGGTTCACACTGAGCTTTTGCTGGGTCAGACAGCAGATGAGCCAAATCATCTCCCAGTGTGCACTACTGGTGTTATCATCAATATTTGCTATGAAAAGCATTGATGACTTCCAACTTGTCCCCATGTGGCTGAGGGTCGATGCCATATTCCATACAGCAACTTGCAGAATTATTCTAGTCATGATTAAAAGAATTCTGTTGCTCATCTTCCATCCTAGTGCATTACATGCCTGAATATTGTTGTATTATACTGTAAAACAGCAGATGTGGATGGAATACCCTGGCACCTTCTCTACTGAAACCAGTTTCATTATGTTTGCAAAAGGCAAATACAGATACATCAGTGTACTTTATTATAATGTCATATTCCTGACACTATAGTAAAAGTTGATTTGGTGTTTCCATTAGAAATCTCATTTTCAGAGGTTTATGACTCATCCATCTAAGTTTTTTCAGGATGAGATTTACCATACGGACCGCAGTTTACTTATAATTCCTCCGCTAAAAATTGGTCAGTATTGGTTATTTGTACATTATAAATCCCAAAAGCTCAAAAGAATTGTTTTCTTCATGCCAATGCCTTTTTTTTTACCATTCTCAAATACTTGTGTCCTTCTTTAAGAATAAGAAAGCAATTTAATATATATAAAAAAATTAAGCTCAAATGTCCTTCCTTCCACATGTCACATTTTTGTATTTTTTCCCTATGTTTTAGCCAGAAGGTTGAGAACCTACTTGAGAAAAACTGTAAAAATTCTTTAAGAAAAAACAGGCCCCTAATACAAATTTGTCAGGGATTTTCAAAGGACTAACTAAAAAAAAAAAAATCTATGTTTATTATATAAATATATTCAACACTATTATCTAATGTTTAATAAAAGCTGCCACATTTCATTCTCTACTCCATTTGAGGGGTGGTTGTCAAACATGCAGCTGTCACTCAGCCATCCTCTTTTGCATCATCAAGAACTTCTCATCTTTTATGCTACCTCAAGCTTCACAGCTCTGAAAGTGTGAATGAGTACTAACAATTCTTAAGCCTATATAAGCAAATTCACTGAAGACATACAGTTTTTTTGTATTCACTATAAAACATCATTTATCTAGCACTGGTCTTGGGTTGCATTTTCCGAGTTATGTCTTGAAGTTCAAAGTTTAACAAATAATTGCACGAATAGTTTCACAGAGTTGTCATAAAAAAACTTAGAACTGATTTTTTTTTTTAAATGCCTTCAAGTTTTTATCTGATCTACACAGAAAGGCTGTTAGGAATGTTAAAAAAATCATTTCAGCTATTACATATATTAGGAATATAGGCCTATTCCCAAAATCTAATTTAGATATAAATTGTTGGCTATTGCAGCATATATATTTAAAGTATCCAGCACCCAGAGTGAAAGCAGAATCCTGGACACTGGAGAATGAGTCATACCTGAATCACAATCTGTCAAGTAAACAGACAGGCACCTGCCTAAAGTGTGAATACTCTGCAAGGAAAATTTGAAAGGCAAGCAGTAGGGGAACTTTATTTAAAACTTAAAAAGCTACTGGAAATATCTGCTCTTGCTATTCAAAAGGTTATACATTTCACAGAGGAAGGCCCCTCTAAATTCACTACACATAGAATTCATCAGGATAAAGACAGTAATGGTTCATTCTTCATCTTCTGTAGGAATACTGTAATAACAGTCTATGCTACTAGTGAAGGGGAAGAGTTGAAGCTTTTCCAATTTTCTGGAAATTACTTAATAATTCATCATTTTACTTGGCTGTGAGATTTTCAGACTGCAAACTGAAGCACTTCACCACGATTCTGTTCTGAAACTTGGTACTACCATCACTTCTTTGGAGAAAGTCAATCATCCTTGACCACCCTGCCTTTTATAATGAAATGACAAAATCTGTGGATGAGGGGACAACAGTACCTTCATTTCAGCAAAGCTTTCGAGAAAATATCCCAAAGCCTTTTTGCAGAAACTCTGGTATAGCTGCATGGACAACTAGACAGTGAAAACATATTTTATTGTCAGACACAGGATAGGAGGTAAAGGTTTTCTATAGCAACCGTATTATTTTGCAAGAGGATCAAAATTAGTCATTTTGACTCCACCTAAAGCTTAGCTGTGGAGCACTGAAAAGATCAATAATTCATGTTCATTTTTAACATTCACCATAACTTATTCACCTGGTGTATGACCTTTTTTAACTAGATAGAAAGTAAAGTGGTGTAGAAGGGAAGAAACAATGATGAAAACAGTATCCCTCCAATGTCATCTATTTTCCACGCAGCTGGAAAACAAGCTGTTCTCCTTAACATAACATATATCTCTTCAGAGAAAAAGGTATTTAAGATGTTACCCATGCCTTCTTATCACAAAGGCATTACCAGTTTCACTTACTTGATTCAACATCAGACAGTAGTTAAATGAGGTAAAATAAAAATAGAAAAAGCTCTTCAATTTTGGTACAGCCATTCTGTTACAGATTGCCCTATAAACCAATAGTGAAGGTTATAACATCTTTAACTAATTAACTCAAAATATAAACAACACAATGCAGAGCCATTTGCTCTCTTGATAAGATGTTGCAGGTAGGAATTTGTCTAGTAATTAATTAGCAAAATGCTTGAAGTACAAAGGAAGGAATAAGCAAGAAATCACAGCTTCAAGAGGAGTCTGATTCAAGTTAACCATACCAGCATCAACGTGCCTTAAAGACTGGCAACAAAGTTAAGGCTTTTTGTCTTATCATATCTATCTATCCTCTGTTAACAGAACTTCTATCCTGTGTTAACAGAAGCATATTGAAATATAACACAGCACGACGACTGTTCCCATTGCCACAGTTTCCCAGTTTCCCACTTTTTCTGCTGTATACAGTCTGCTATAAATGGAACATAAAACCTTATCCCAATCAGGATATATTTGCTTAACTCCTGCAGGCATCCAGCTAGCTCCAACACTCAGGCTGCTTATAGAAGTGTCAATCAAGGAAATGAAAAGGAAATAAAACTGTACTCCAAAGCACTTTTTAGTATGTGATTCCTTTTCAGATGATACAATTGAACACAGTAGCAAAATCACATTTCCAAATAATACATGGTGTTATAGATTTTCATTGAATAACCCCCTGTCAGATTTATAGGTGGAACACTGACAAAACAGTACATGTTTAGCAATAGCAATATGCCTTAAAACATTGATAAAAGTGTAGAAGGTCAGCTGCAGAGAGTGCAATGAAACATTTTATATTCTTTCTTTCACTTATTAATCCTGGAGATTTAGCAAAGGCTTAAAAATCTTAACCTAGAAAAATAATAGGGAAGCAGTGGCTGGTGCTTCTCCTAGTCAGAGATTAATGAAAGTGTGCACTCGGACTTTTTAACTCTACTCTTTCTAGACACACTGACAAAAGTCTTACTGTTTAGCCACGTACCAAGAAAACCCCGAAATTAATTGTGACCCTACCTACCCTCAACATTAGCAAATAAAAATAGGCAAGTTGTTCAACAGTACAAGGCTGTGCTAAAACTAATTCTAAAATCTCAGATACGGAATCAGAAACATTTCTTATTGCTATGAAGATACTACTGACCATGGATCAGGTCTTAATCTAAGTATACTTAAAAATTATTAGGATTTTATTTCTCAAAAGAGAAACCCAGGTCAAGTTAGTTTTCTTGAAAAATGCTTTTGATTGTTTTGTATTTGAAATTAAAATGATATAGAGTTACAAAGTGTCATTTTACTGAGAGGGATTTTAGTTATTATGTATTTGGTTGTAAAAGAATTCAGATTTGCTGTTTTGCACTTGCTTAGTTTTCACATATAAAAAAACAAACCAATCCAAAACAAAACAGATCTCTACATTCTCCAGTATGCAAAGAGAAACACATTTCAATGAGTTTGATGTCTTTATAAATACAGTGTTTTCTTGTCCTTTTTCACTGTTATGTATTTTTGAAGGAAAAAGAGCTGTTTATTTAACCAAATGTAAGAATAAAACTTTCCTCTCACTCTTAACGTATTAACAGTTTACAGTGAAATGCTAACTACTGAAATAAGAATGGGAACATTCATGTTTGATGACTATTTTAGTATGATGTGCTTAAACACAGCCTCACTGGCAAAAAATGTGACAAGTTACAGCCCTTACTTCCCATGGAATGAATTTGTGCAGAGGTACATTATGTGCCCTATGACTTTCGGGAAATAAAGACAGACAGAAAAACACATTTTTATTTCCAGATGTAGCAGAGAATCAAGTCTTTCTTTCTTTTTTCTCAAAAATATGGATGGACTACAATGGCATCAAGTCAAGTACAAAAATTCCAATTAACACCTTTTCACCTGATATCTTTCTCTTACCAATGAATGTGTCAACAGAGTAGTAGTTTAGGATATTTTTGTTATATCTCATTAGAAAGTAACTATTCTTTAATTGGAATAATTGTTGTATCATCATGTTAAAATGAGGTTTAAAAAAATCAAACAGCAAAATACATAATAAAACACCTACGGCTTCTGTCTACATCTCTGTTTTTAATATATGCTTAGAAATCTGAATACCACTTCATATAGTGAAATCTAAGAGAGTATTCAGATGGAAAATCTTTTCACAGACTTCTGAACTGCAATTCTTAACTTCAGTTACTCAACAGCATCCCACCTGAAATAAGCTAGTCAGGGAACAAGCACAGGGATAAAAATCCAAAACTCATATTTCAATAATTATTATAAGACCATTTATCAAGAAGAGAATATCACTTATCAATCAAAAGGAATAAGAAGAATTTTCTCAGGTTCAGATTCATGATCTTCCAGTATAACACTCTCTCACTTAAAAAAAAATCAAACAAAACCTATTCTCAAAACTACTGCAAAAATGAAAAACACTTGACTTGACTGTGGAGGAATCAAATCAAATTCAACACAGAGAAATTATTTTGTTATTCTGAATTTCCATTAAATGTTAAAACGAGGTGGCCAAAGACCCCCAAAAAACAAAAATTTCACATAAAATGGCAGAATAACAAGAAAATTATAAAAAAAAAAAAAAGAGAAAAATATTTAATGTAAAAGACTAAACAACTGATAGCATTTGGTGATTAAATCTTTCAAGCCCACACTTAGCAATAGTACATCTAACATCACATTACTTCTCTGAACTTAGAAACCAAAACCACCTGCACAAAATATGAGCATGCTAAGATCTAATGAAAGGCTAATAATATGATTTCACTTTTCAGTAATGAATATATCGAACACAACCAAAAAACTAAAACTGATCACTTGTCAGCTTTCTCCTTGTGGAGTATCACCATTATGCACCATTGGCTCTGATTTTCTTAGAGCACATTAAACTGTAAAAATCCCACTCCCCACAGAAAAAATACTCAGAAGTCCCACTTCCAAAAGTCCTTCTGCTATAGCAAAATTTAGAAATGCAAGGGATTCAAAATTACCTTGAGACCATCCTTTCTCATAGCCTTTCATTACGTCTGCTGTTATTCCATTTGGGCTTTGTGCAGTGATATTACACTGTTATTACATGATGAACTCACTTCAACTTCATTCCAGCTGACAAAGACAGTAAAGAGAACTTTTTTTCCCCCTGTTCACCATATTGAGAAATCTAATTGTTTTCCAGGTTTTTTTCCAAGTCTGTGCTCATTCACCTCTCATATCCATTCATATTTTAAGTCAATTGAAAGACTCTTTTCCTGTCCTCTTCCTCTCAGATCCTTGCTTGAGACCACACTGAATCTCACCTTGTCTGAGACCCAGACAAATTGTCTTGCCCTTAATGCCAGAGACTTTTTCATTAAAATAAATTGTCACATAGTAATCCATCAATTTGTGATAGAAATTATCGTATCCAACCTCAAAATCCTTTCCTGTGCCTTTGTATTTCTTGGGTTTAGTAGAGTATTCTGGTGTATGATGTTGTATAATGATGCTGGGTTTCCTTCAAATAAATATCTAGGAGTTATTCTACACCTGGATTAATTCATTCTTCAAGCACTTGGATGGAAAAGAAAGTAGGCAGATTTTTTTTGGTACTGAAGACACATATGGTCCTCTCTCAGCACTACCATTATGTCTGCTGCGAGCCATTTTTTTTCCAGCACTGATCTGCACTTGTGAGTTACATCAGTATTGCAGGCTCCAATTCATAAATTAAAATCTTGTTAAGATTCCTCCTTATGCTTTACCTTATTGTACCTCCCATCTCTCAGATACCAAACCACATCAGGCAATCCCTAATAAATTTGTCTCAAAAAAGAATTTTTGTTTCCAAAAATAGGTGATAGATTTGCACCCCCAGACTTCAAACATTCTCCTAACTTCACTTCACTGCAGAACTGAAGATGAAAAAGTATGAACAATCCTAGTGAGGAATTGTCCTGATTAATGAACAAGGAAGAGCAGAATAACTGATTCATCTTTCTTAACCAGGTGCTTCTTCACTGTGCATTCCCATCCTACTTTATCTGGACATCACAAGTCAACAATCTCCTTTCAACCTGATGAAACAATACATTGTTTGAGAAGAGAAAATGCACCACAGAATTGAACTGATTAAGGTCTCCCACTAAAGAATGTCAAAATATAGGAAGGAACATTAAAAATATTGCTTTTACTGACTGCTTATAGCTATTAAGAAGGCTGTACTGACAGTGTACAATCCCATTAATACTGAGTTTTCCACATGAGGTACCTTCTAAACTTATTCTGGTTTTGGAGATCTAGTAAGACTGGAGCCTGTGGCTTCAGATTAGTGCATCCCCTGGAGCTGCATAAACCAAACAACATTAAAGAGAATCCAATTTCCATCTAAGAAGGCCATGTGCGGCCATTGCTAAATACTGACATTTTTGGTCATTTACACACAGACTACATTAACCTGATAATGTCACTATTTTGACATTACAATTTATGTTTTATAAATACATGTTGGTGCTTATTGTGTTCTCACAGTAATTCTGAAACCAGCTTCTGTGCTGTATATAACTTATTCTATCTTAGCTCTTTTATCATTCACAACCCTTTCCACAGTGATTAAAGATTATACGCAAATATAAATAATGATCAGCCCCTAATTTTAGAAAAAAACAATCTTATTTCTCAGGCACTCTAAGCTTAAGCTACATTTCATTGCTGATTAAAATAAGATCAGCTTTACATTTGGCATTCTGTGAAATGAAAGTATAGCTGAAGGAAAGGTTTATTTTCTCTACTTTTTGTACTTTCACAAGTCATCTCCTTTGCTTAAAGGTTGAAAATAATTATTTTCAGGTCTTTAATAATGATTAATATATTAAAGTAAGTGATAATGAGATGAATCCCATGTATGCAATGACATTAATGGATTTGCTATCCTCCTTTCTGTAATTGAGAACTGTATTTTTGAGAGTTACCCACTCAAGATGCTTCAGAAAAGACACATCAAACTTCTGAGTAAGGAAACAATGAGTAACTCGCTTTTCTTCCTGTCTCGTCCAAAGTGATTGACACTATGCTCTAAGACACATGTATAAGTGACAACAATTACAAATTCCTCTGGACTGTGGATCAAGGTATTCAGACACAAGGTAGTCTGGACTGAGAGCTGTACTTTCCTTGTTGGCCTGCATCTGCTGCTGGGCTATTTCAGACCATCTCCCTCAATCATCTGACACCATTAACAGTTTATCCACATTAACTATTTTCCTTTAAAACCCAGAGGGTTTTGTCCTAGTTTTACATGAAAACCAAATAATGCATTGAATGAGAGACTTAGGGTCTACTCTTTCTGTTATGCCTCAGAAAGATCATTTCCAGTTTCATTCCTGTGATGTACTTGAAGATGACAAGAACGAGATTTTAACAAGGGCGTGTTAGTTGTCATTGTAGTTTTCTCTTAGGGGATCTATACCTTAACTTGTCCAAAACAGAACAATTATAAATTCACTCCACTGCATTGAACTCTGTAAAATTCAGAAAGACAGAGTACTGAAATATACCAAACACAGGAAATGAGGTTATGACTTACTGAAGCACTTTATGATAGTGTAAGATTACTGTAAACAAAAAACAATACAGAAACACAATGAAACAGTGAATCTGAAACTGGGATTATTTAGTGACAAAAATATATGTAATTTTGCATTCTTAATTTCAAAATAATCCTAGGAAAACAGTAAGAAAAAGCAAGCTTTACTAATTTTCCTTTAGTACACTGGAATTGAACCTCTGCCACTGTTCCTCAGGGACACCCTCATCTTACCGGTCCAGAGAGAAAGATTATCACATTTCCACAAAGTTCGTGGGTCTATATTGTCAGAATTGGATTTCTGCTCTTTCCTATTAGCAAAACTCACTCTTTTTAATATTATTTCTTCCTCCTCCTTTGCCTTCTCTTTAAATACAATGGTATTATCACTTAAATACAATGGTAATATCACTTAAATATTTACATTTGAGAAAATTTTGATTTTTTCCTCCTTCTATGATGCTTACGAAATGTGTGGCAGGGGGACCCCAGCCAACAGCCAGGATGGGGAGAAGAGAGAGCACCTTAGCACAGTGCGTAGTGTTCAATAAGCAAAGCACTGGTGTGTTATCACACTCTTTTAGCCATAAATGTAAAGCACAGCACCATAAGGGTTGCTATGAAAAGAGTTAACTCCATCCCAGTCAGACCTAGTAGGAAAGGTTAAGGTTTTTTTTAAAATCTGTTAACTTGCTGTGGTAATTAGAAGGTAGAAACTAAAAACTCTACATTTTCCAGAAAACCTTAATGTGTCAGAAAAATGTAAACATCTTGGATTCTCTGATACTCCCTGATCTTTCAAAATAAAGCCCGCTACTTTCATATCAGAACTCTTGCTCACAAGGTTTTCTCTGTTACAGGAAGCAAGAAGAAAGCAACCTGTGGGACTTCTAGTCTATCACCTGTTTATAAAGAAGGCATACCTACTGGCATGCCTGTAGGTACCAGCAACAGCTTCCCCAGTAAATCCCTAAGACATCAGAAAAACTAATCATCTTCTCAACTGCCTGAAAGAAGTAAATAGGAGTGCAAATGTAATGGCATGTTTTCTTACCTTAAAAGTCCTGTCACAGATGTTTGGTTAACCAATGCCAATAATTCCTCCCAAGAAAAGTTTGGGAAGTAAATTTGTTTAAATATTTAACAAGACATCCCATCTCAAATTTAAGCAGAGAAATTTCCAGGACAAAGTGAGGAAGATCACCTCTCTAGTGTTAAAGCTGTTTACCATCCTGTTATATTCATTGACACAATTTTTTATTCTGCAGCTGTGCTTTTCTACTGTATTCTACCTCTTCCTTAAAGAGCTGACATATGATGAAGAATCAAGATGCTGGAAAATTGCTTTGTAGTCTGAATTCTATAGCAGCTTTGTAAATGTCTGCCACCCATCACGATCTTGATATCCATTAGTTTTTCTGTATTCTTTTTATGCTTTTTCTTCTGGGACTCAGCTAGAGAAAGGGAAAGATCTTTAACAATAGGAGTAAAAGTTCCTCCAAAAAGAACTTTTAGAAATGGGGTTGAAATTAAAAAAAAAAAAAAAAAAAGAGGTAAAACCAACTACATAGCTAATCTCACTTTGACATAATCCAGCTCAAGTGATTTATGACGAAATTATGAAATTTTCCTATGCATCCTTGGACACTCCTAAGAGAACCGAAATCACTTCTGTTATTAAACAGGATCACATTTTATTTCATCTGCATTAAGTGAAGTCTAAGTCTTTGAAACACGGAAGTAATGAACCCATTACTGGTTGTCTATTTTGTTAGTTTGAATATAGAGTATTCGTGCATTTCTCTATTTATTTCAAGTTTATCTACAAGCCTATACTTTTTTTTTTTTGGCTAAACATCTGTAAGACCCCAGACCCAGCCATGTGCTCGCCCAGGCATTTTACTTTAAAATACACAAGACTCCAAGAGTTCACTCACCAAACTTCTGCAGAGCCTTCAGTTCTTAATACCTTGCAACAGTCTAAAGAGAGAAATGCTCCACGCATTTTCCAAGGAGACACTTTTAATATGGGAGTAAATAAGGATTTTGGCAAAGGTTTAAAAGGGGTAAAATACAACCAAGGCAAAGCATTCCACAAAGCATCGACCCAGCACACGCCAATCAATACAACTTAGCAGAATCCAAACCACTGGTTTTCAGTTACCCAAAAGAGACTAAGAAAAGAGTAAAGCAAGAAAGAGATTAAGAGAAGAAACAGGAGTAAATAGCTAGAGAGAGAAAAGTGATTAAGAAAAGATATGAAAAGAAAAATAACTACCAGCAAAGAATCCTACGGAAGGTCAGCTCCACATGTTGTTGGTGGGTCCCAAGAGAAAAGGTAAGATGGAGCCCCTGTGCTCCTCTGTTTATGCACTTTGGTTACCATGGCCACCACTTCCAGGCGGCACGTCCAGCTCACTGACCACGCAGTGCCCTCCAGGCCAGAGTGAGCAGTGGTGCAGCCAGTCAGAGTCCCCAGGGGACGTGGTGTGGGCAGGCTCCCAGTCTGCCCTTTTAATTGACAGCTGCTCCATGAGGCTGTGCCATATCAGTTCCGAGGCTGGCTCTCCCCTCCTGCCCACACACACATAAGTGGGTTCCTACCCAATAATAGAATAATACTTTTACTGATGCGGTGTCTCACAACATCGACGACATCTGCCTCTTGTCAAACCTTTGGCTCTATTTCTGCAATATAATGAATAGTCCATAATTTAGGATTGATGGAGGACCTCTGTCTTCTTTAAGCTGACTTCCAGCCCAGAGAGCTCAGCAGCATCTGCAAAGCAGGATGTTAAACGCTGCAGAGCTGCTTCTGTGTGAGCGACAAGGGCGGCATCATCAGCATAAAGCAGTTCCCAGGCAAGATGGTTTAAAGTCTTGGTGTGGGCCTTCAGTTGCCTTAGGTTGAATAGACTTCCATCAGTATGATATTGAATGTAGATCCCGTCCTGATCATCGAGGTCTGCCGTGGCCCTTTGGAGCATCATGCTAAAGAAGACTGTGAATAGGGTAGGAGCGAGAACGCAGCCTTGTTTCACACCATTCTTAATTAAGAAGGGCTCAGAAAGTGTGTTACCATATCTGACTTGGCCGTGCTGATCCTCATGGAGTGAGATGATCATTTTAAGGAACTTGGGGGGACATCCTAAATGTTCC